>NC_045682.1:10426183-10770920 GCF_003331165.1 Xiphophorus hellerii
GGTGTAGGGATGGTTTTCTTGATAAGTACAAGAAAGCTTGTCAGAAAATGACAGTACAGCTATATCTTAGAATCACTTAGCTGAAGTCTACACCTACACCTAATTACCAGACTTAAAGATTTACGGTTATAGAAACTCTCCAACCAACCTGGTGGGTGTCTGAGGTTCACCCTCCAGCAGAGAGCGACGCTGTTAATATAGCCAGAGGTTCAGGGTAACTGAATGCATGTGCACTCCACACTTTTCAGTATTCAATCTGTAAAATGTTTTGAAAACCATCAGCTAAAGCAGGTTTTTAGCACAAGAACAAAAGTACTCTATGCCTGCCAAATAAAACTACAAATACAAGTTAAAATAGAATTAAACAGTTAAAATCCTACTTTAAGCAATTCTTCAGTCTATGCAGCATATAGCGCATTCTTTCCTTTTACTTTTTGGTTTTCTCCCTGAGATAGTCTGCCCGAATAAAAACCCATCGTCATGTTTTCACAGCATCTCTGGATTCCATGACTCATTTGTGCCCCTTCAGAAATTTCCATCACTGTGCCGCTAAAAAAAAGCTCAGTGTCTCCATCTGGAGGTTAGTAATGGGAGGTGTATAAAATGTAAGATGAAGGTAAACGTATTTGCAACACAATGTTAATGTTAGGTTAGGTTAAAATCAGGTATAAAGAAAAAAAAAATAATCAAAAAATCAAATCTGGATTTATCCTCAAGTGAAGAAGTTTAGAAATAAATGTGCAGAAACTTAAACTGGTTCTTGGAATGTGTGGCTTTAAAACCAGGGCAAAAACAATCAAAATTATAATTAATCACCTGGAAAATGTGAAAGCAGACATGGTTTTTACAGGAAACCCATCTTTTGGATTCATGAGTATAAAACCTCGAGTGTAACCAATGCAGCCATTTTAATTCATCAGCGTACAATACCAAACAACGTTGTATCAAGTTTATTGCATAATACTGAATAAATAAAAAATATTCAGTTCATCCAATATATATTTATATAGTAGAGTAGTTTTAGCTCTTTCGAGTCTTAGAATTACTCAATCACTTATAATAACTTATATATAATAATTAACACCAATTCTGAGAAGGACCAAATAAAGTGTTGATTTAATTCTACCAAACCACCAAAGCCTCAGAAAGTATGCCGTTGCGCCCCTGGAGGCTAGTATCCAACTAGTAAAAATCTAACTGTAATGTAATAGGATACAAAAATGCAAAAAAAAAAAAAAGAAAAATTTAAGGAAAACATAAATTATGTATTATGAGATAATGTTTTATTACAGATACATTTTTGTACTTCATAAAATAAACATCCAATTTGAAGCTCAGGTAAAGGGGGCCCCTTCATTGACAGCCTTAAAGTCCGTAGCTCCGTCCCTGTCTGGACTGTTAATTGCGTCCTCGGATCACAACTTTTAATTTCTCTACAGAGGCGCCCTGTGCTGCCCGGGTTGCTCGGCTCAGCCCCCACAGGCTGTTTGTCGGTCGGGGCTGGGGGTAGTCTATCTCGGAAATAATCTGCCCACGCGTTTAAGCGGCTTTATCCCCGCCGAGCCTCAGACCGCTGCAGCTCCGGCTCCACACACGCTGAGCGCCAGAAAGAAAAAGTGACACAGGTCACACTGACCAGTTGGAGGTTGCGCACGGCTTGTGACACACATGAACGGACTCTGGTGCTGAAGCTGAGTCTATTTCTTTACTTTTTTTAAAAAAAATAAACAATTATTATTCCAAGAGCCAAGAGGAGAAGGTTACTCTAGGGATTTAAACACAGACAGAAACTGGCAACGGTGTTCAGGACATGGAACAGGCTGGACTGTGGATATTCTTTGTGACTACTTGTGTTATTTCAGGTAAGGTTGATTTAACAAAAAGAAAGAAAAAAAAAATCGCTTCTTAACTTATCTGAAGTTTCATGTATTCACACATTAAGTATTTTGTGCGACAATATTTAAAACATTTTTATTCACCAATTAAGATTTATCGGACCCCTGTGTTTTAATTCATTCAAAATGTTCATTTTAATTCCTGTGACAACATAGTAGTGATGCCTTGGGTTTTTTTTTCTGATAGTCTCCTCTTAATATGGAAAACTCAAATCACAGACACTTTTATAAACATTTTTAAATACATATGTTCAAGTGTAAATGTAATTTAGCTATTTCATTTTCTAAGTGAAACTGACGCCTAAGTGGCAACAATGTAATGTTACACTGCAGTCCAAAATTAGGCTTCTGTTTGTGTATTTTGCTTAAGTAAAAGTACAAGTAATGAACGAGTAAAATTTACATAAAGAGATAAAGAAATATGAGTAATTCATCCTCAGCATAAAAAAATGTGGACTTAATATTAAATAAATTGTTCTTACTTGCTATTTTTTACTGTAATGATATAACACAGATCAAAAATAACATTTTCACCTCTGACAAGTGAAGTGGATGTCTTTCTGTCCTTTGGTGGGATAGCTTCAGGCAGCATTCGTTCTCAAAGATGATGTGTTTCAAGCAGGAAAAACTGGCCAAGTAAAAATGGTTTGACTGACGTTGAGAACGTCTGATGACTAGATCATGGGGTGAAAGGATTTTCACAATTGCAGATGCTGTGGTTTATTCCCAGTCTGCAGTGGTAAGTATCTACATCAATGAACTGGCAACATGATCATTAGCAGCCAAGGCACATTGGTGCAGGTGTGAGGACGATGGCTCCTTGGCATAACTAAATAAATGGACATTTAATTTAAGGAAAGAGAAATATTTGATTATCCGGACATTTCTGCATGTTGTGTTCTGTCAACATTGTTTTATGTTACTTTTGGGTTTCATTTTGTTCAGCTTGTGCCAGTCATTCCCCATGTTGTTCTGCAATGCGGGTTCTTTGTCAGTCTTCCTTCCTGCCTTTTTGTCTCACTTCTGGCTTTGTTGCCAGCACACCTGTGTGGATTTACAGTCCCGGTTTCCTTTATGTGTATTTGTCAGATCCACATGTTTATCTCTGCTTCATAATGCTTTCCTGGTTTCTGTTATGGTGTGCCTTTGCCTCCCTTTGTTTAGGGGTTTGTTAGTTCATTCTTCACATTGAATCTGATCCTGTATCAAATAGTTGCTTCCTGTTTCTTTAATGTTGTCTGCATATGCTTATCCTGTCCCCTGTACAATGATAACATGGATCATTTGGGACTGAGCAAAAATACCACAATACTGCTCTGTTTAATATTAATATTAAATATCTACAGTAATGCATTTTTGTTCACCAGTAACAAAAATAAAAAGTGGCGAATGAACCATTTTTGACACATTTTGGCGTAGATTTTAAGTTATGTCAACCTCCCCATGCAACAGGTAACCAGAGAGTTTGACATCTGTCATTGAGCGTCTTGAGAAATAAATCCGTTTAGGGTTTTTCCATCTGAATATTTATATTTTTCACTCCCAAAAGGATTTTATTTCCTGCCTCTATCACAATGACCAGTTTCACTACGAATTTTCAAAAGCTTGTATTACTTTAACTCAGACACCAGACCATGCACAGCTCTTCCGTTTTCAACTCAAACCTGCATCAGACTCTTCCAATCTAAAGGATTTAAGATTTCAAACTACACTCAATAATAACCAGCTGCTCAGCAGGACCTGCATATTGTCCGCCTGAACTTGGCCGCAGTTAAAGAAAAGCAGAAAAACTAAAGTGAGTGCTGGTTTAGATGGCATAGATGTGTTTGTCTGGAGGTTTATTGTGTGTGTGAATGAATGGACCAACTCATGGCCGCTGTAACAGGTGCAGCAGTGTAATCACTGTAAGCTTGGGCCACACATTAAAGCTGGCATTCGATCTGTGGCCGCGTCTTACATGGAGGGAGATGTTGTGACATCAGCTGTGATTGCTTTTTTCCCCCTTTCCTTTCTCAGAATAATAAAAGCTTTCTCTGGAAGCTGGGCAGTAACTTGCTGCTGTGCACACATATGTTCATACGTATTAGTAGTGTGTGCCATACGATTGTCATGTTGAAGGACACAGCATTGGATTAGAGCTGTGCAGGAAGTGACAACAAGATTGTTGCCAGGGCTGCTGGCTGCTGCTGCTGGGTATTTTTCTGTGGATGTTTCGGAGCGGGTCGGTGTGATCCGGGGCCACCTGGCATCGATCAGTGATGAGTGCTATCACAATCGATTATTTTGCTTTTCCTCTTGCAGTAAAACTTTGAAATCCCCAGCAGGGAGGCACGCAGGAAAGGCTGAATGAGACGAACAGACAGGCTCATGCATTTCTGCGTAATCCACTGCCCACAGCTGGAACACACAGACGCTACTCTACAGAAATAATCCCGCACAAACACGCTCCTTCTGTCCGCTCTGCCTTTTGTTTCCCTCTTTTTTACGCCACTCTCTCCGGAGTGTGCAGATTGAAACCATCTTTCTGCCTGTTTGCCCCCTCAGTCTGGTAAAGTTTCTCCCCGGGTGTTTTCTGCGTTTCTCCTCATCCCGTCTCCTTTTTGCCTTTTGTGTTCTCATGTTATGTCTCAGCCACACATGCAGCAGTCACCATAATCCTGTGAGCTGCCTGCTGAACGCTGGCCAAGTGTACTCGCCACGTTCCTGCCACGGAGATTACGCACCCACATAAACTCACACACACACGCGTGAAGACACGTGTGTGCACTGACTCTGATCAAAAACAAGGGCAGAATTGATTTCAGTGGCAATGCAGCACTGTGAGAAAACTGTATTCAGTTTTTTAAAATTTTTGTTAACATTTTCTTTGAATCATCAAGCAAATTTTAATAACCAACCTGAGTTAATGTTCAAGTAATTATTTCACCAGGAGTGATTTCTGCCTGAACTGTAGAATCTGTCAAATTGAGAAATCAGGTAAACATATCCTGACTGACATCATGGATTTGGCTGAAAGATCTGAAGAAAGCAACATGTTATGCCCTGAACTAAAGCTTAAAAGCAGATGATAAACAATGTCACCAACACTGATTAGTCTGCAGATGTTAGAAAGCCATCGGTAAAGCTTTGAGACTCCAGTGAACCACGTAGAGAACCATTACACACAAGAAGAGGAAACATGGACTAATGGTGAACATTCCCAGTAGTGACCAATCTGCCACAGTTACTCCAAAAATGTACTAACAACTCATCAAGGAGGTCACAGAAAAGTGAGAGGTTCATGAGTGTTCATGATTCAACCAAAAGAAAGAGGCTGGGGAAAAGTGACATCCATCGAACACTCTTATTAAAATATCTTGATAATCTTCTGTTGTCGTACAAGAAAAAGCAGAACTGTTTAGGAGGTATGTATACCATTCCATCTGGTATACATTTAAGCAACATTTCAGAAAAAAATAAATAAAATGTCAAACATTCTGGCTGTAACTTTGGTATGGAGTTGCTTCTCTACGTACATGGAGACACGGATGACTTTCTGTAATTAATGTTACCAGGAATTTTACTCTCCACCAGGAAATTCTGATCAACTTAAGCTCAAACACTGTCCAGGTTGAGCTTTTCCCCCCCCTCAATGAATGAAATCGTCATACGAAAACTGCTGTTTGTATGTATTCAGGTCCTCTGTATTCAGTATGAAAATTTGTTTTGTGATCTGAAACATTTAAGTCTGGCGAAGATACAAAAACAGAAAAAACCCTGTAAAGGGCAAATACACTGTAAATACTAATAAATAATAAATACTAATACTAATAAATACACTATAAATACTAATAATACTCATAACACTATAAATCACCAGAATATATGACAACTTTTGTCAAGGAACTGTAAATATTATGGGCCTTTGCAGTTTTCAGACTTTTCAGCATCCCTGATCACAAACCTCAAAACGCAGACGGGGCATGTAATCCCCGATCAATCACAGATTCTATGACAGAAAGATTAAACAGTTAATCTGCCCTCTTCTCTTTCTCTCTCTCTGTGAACTTTTTTAAATCTTTTGATCCATCACATGCCATCATTGTTTTCGTCTGATATCCATTTGAGCAAAGGGTTAGCAAAAGTATAGCTACAGACGAGATTTTAAAATGAAAGCCATTTTGAAGAGAAGTATATCTTGAGACAAAAATGTTTGCAGTTTTGTCAAAAAAAAAAGCCAGATTTACAACTGTAAGCTCTTAGATTTGTGATTTTTTTCCCCCTGTTTGTGACAAACAAAGTCTTAGTTTTTGTTAAAACAAATATTTCTAAAATCTTGTCTCATTCTTGTAAACCCAGAGTATCACATGTCTTCTTATCTTAGGAACCGAGTCACAGGCGGCTTCTTGAGGATAGTTAAGAATGATATAGAACAACTTACAGAAGTAGAAATTACTTGAAAATAGTAATGTGTAAACATTACTAAAATTGCGTCTCACCCCTAACCTTAAACTGAGTGTAAGGTGGGTTGTTGTGTTTCAGTCCCATTTACTATCCCATCAAATTCACTTTGAGTGCTTTCTCTCAACCACTCTGAGAAGTAGTATGCTAAAACAAATGATGAGTGAGGACAGGATTAATACTTTTGTAACTTGTGCAGCAGATTTTCATGACAGCAAGATTTACACACTTAAGCTGTGATGTGTGTGGAAGATAGAAAAACAGAAATATCTCTGATATCTTAATGTAAAATTGGAAGCAGATGAGGCTTCAATACAAAGGTTGCATGTTAGATACCATCTAAAAGAAAACAAAAGGAAGTGGAATAGTGTTTTATTGTTATTTTTTCACTTTGACATATTATATTTTAAGCAATCCACTGAAAAAATAATGGGGTGGCGACCTTCCAGGGTGTACCTCGCCTCTCCCCTAATGACCGCTGACGGATACCAACACCGTACGTCCTGCATGGAAAATCAGGAATGGATGGATAATGATAAAATCAAAAAAAGTTTATGAATCTCTGTTAACACAAAAGGCAGCTCTATCGTAGTTCGTTTCTTCATATTCCAGTCCTACTGGTTGTTGAAGTGAATTTTATCCTGTCAAATCTCAATTTACGATAACCCAGCAAAACAAACCTCAAACATTACTGTCACATCTTGTTTTATAGAAGCTGGACTATATATCAGGTGAGAGATTTTTTTTTGTACTGCCCAGTAAAGTGACCTTTTTGTTGTATATTTTTAACAACTTTCAGCCGCAACACCTGCACTTGCCTCAGTGTTTCATTCATACACACAATGGTAAAATTAGCTTTTCAAATAACAGCAAAGAAAGATGCAGGATATCCGTGCAGGATGTGAACAAAAAGCCCCACCGTCATGCTGTGTTGCTCTAACTGTTCCTAAATGTTCCATTCAGGCGGGAAACAGTATTGCTATTGTTGTGCTTCGTTCCCAAGCGCTTTTCTTGCCAGCATGCTCCTGTTTATGGGTTATTGACATGATGAGGTCATTTCCCATACTAGAAACAATAGAAGAATGTGGGCTGACACAATCAAAACGAGGAAGCTGTGAGCGATGTGGAGAAACGAGGCTTTCTGTACCTATCAGAAAGGTAGTCTTTCTTTGCGATAGCTTCAGTTTAAGCTCCTAATCAGCTCAGTTGCAGAGGTCATCAGGGCGGACTCTCCATGTCTGTGTTGAATAGAAAAGTCATGAAAAGCAAAGACTATTACGACATATTTTATTTCCCTCCAGACAAATTATTTAAAAATACTGGTGTTTTTTCTATATATTCTTAACAGTTATACATAGCTTGATTTTTTTGGGACAAATTTTACCTAGTAAGTAATGTTGGGATTTTAGAGACTTCTAGATTTTTCTATAGTTGAGCGCTAATTTGTTCATCAATGCCAAACACGACGTAGCGACCTGTAGTCTCCAGATCCGCTGCAAGTTTCGAAAGTGAAGATTTATATGACGATTTGTCCAGTGAGTTAAGAGAAGTCAGGAGAAATTTTGGTACGTTTTCATCAGAAAAAGAAAAGAACTCACTTCAGATTGAGAAATAGATTGTTTATTTAATGGCGGAATATTTGAGACTGATTTACCAATTACAATGGAATTTAAAATGGTGTGAATTCACGCTAGACTACACTGATTGCAGTTTTCTGATCAATCACCAATCTTTAAAAAAACCAGGCTCAGATCAGCTGATTATTTTTATAACAGACACTGCCAGTCCAATCTTATTTTATTAAAAAAACATTTAATTTTCTTATCTTCCCTGTAAAAATACTGAATGACAATTTAAATAGTATTTATTTTTCATGCATACAAGTTGAAATATAACAAAAATTGGGGTAAATTAATTAATCAAACCTACTTTTCCTTGCTGTGTTTGAGAATGAGCCTACAAGGCTAACAATAATTTTGCCTGTTTATATCAAGCTTCCAAACATTTTACACATAAGTTGAATTTTAACTCCCCTTCTAGCCATTAACAAAATGGTGTCGTGGATTTACATTTTATTCAGTAAAGCCAATGTTGTTGTGAAACGTTAAGCTTTAAACCATTAATATGTAATATATATCGATGCTGTAACCAAGTGTTTTCTTGCAGTAGATGGGTGCTGCACTGCACCCTTACTGCCTTTCAGATCTTTTCCAGTCATGCTCACGTAGATTTAATGCATTTCCAGAGAAGATTTTATTTGCTGGCAGCATTTATTTGAAGTGGATTAGGCTGTGATGGATTTTTTGTCATGTTTGTTTGGTCTAAATATTTAATCTTTTCAGACTGGGAAGGATGAAAATGACACTTGATGTAAACACCAGGAAATCTGTTCATTGAATTTTTAGTGTAATATAACTCACAATGTTTCCTGCAATCTCCAAAATATTCAACCACCTCATAGCACTGCTGCAAAAGTGAGTCACAGCCAGACAGCGGCGTCTGGCTGCGTTCCTCTGGAGTCTTGGCCCAGTCAAAAGTCTCCAGTTCGTTAAGAGTTCATGCAAGGACCCCTTCTGAGTTTATCACAGAGGCTGCAGGTCATTTGCTGTCAGTAAAGAGTTTTTAACCACCTGTGTTCCCGGGAATCTGGTAGTAGCTATTGATAGCTTCCACTTTCTGTTATGTTCAGGTGGCTTTGCTGTTGTTCTTTAACTCAAAATTAGCTAATTTACCACTCTGCTTCCAGTTGTATCTCCAGGATTATTTAAGGCTGTTGGTGTATTTTTAAAATCATTTTCTTTCTTTGTGCCACACGAAGCCTTCTCATCTAAAGTTTTTGGAGAATTTCGTTGTCCCAGCAACTAAAGATTTATGTTATCAGTCCTGGTATCTGAGGTGTTTAATCTGAGGAGCACCTGATGCAACCAGCAAATGTATGATTGTATGAAGAATTAGATGCAGAGGGTTCACAATCACTTTAAACTGCCTTGTTGCTGAAATGTGCTATACAAATAAACTTCACTCTACAATGCTTGTAATATTAGTTTCGTATAGTCTTTTTGTTTACGACAAACATCTGAATGACCTTTTTAAAATGAAACTATTAATAAAGATAAATGAAGATTTACAGCCTTGTGCAAACACTGTTAAACTTTTCAACTTGTTTGTCTTTTCTTGTCATATAAACAAGACAAAAATATTCAAAAAAGCTCACAGTTCACAAAGCTCTAGATTTTATTGTCAGTTTGGACTCTGAGATTTTAAGATTGCGTTCTATGTGTCATGTACAGAAGGTAAATATTTGAACATGTTTATACAGTTTAAACAAGGTCATTGAGACAACCTAAATAATTCACACATAAACAGAAATCAAAGCAAATTATTTCATGATAATCATGATAATATGGGTAAAAAATGGAACAACACAAGAAATTCTGATAAAACATGAATGAAAAGAGGTATTCAAATCCAGAAAATATTCAGAAAGGGTTCTGAGGATTATTAAATCAATATCAGCTGATTTAATAACTGATGGGTTGAAAAACTACCCAAGGGTTGCAGAAAGTGCCACAGCTGGAAAAAACAAAGTGACTCCGATAAAAAAAGTCTCAGGGACAAACTGTACTAATAGCAACATTTACAGCTGCATTTCTAAACTCCCTCTGCTGCTCTTTCTCTCTCTTTTCCCTCTTAAGTTCATGGACTGATTTGATTTCTTAGGTTTTTGCTGAGATCTGGTGTGCATTTTTAATCCAATAGAAGAAAAACATGATGAGTCCAATACTTATTTTACCTGCTTAACCTATATTATAAACCACATAGCGTGTAATTTCTAAATAGGAAATTTATTGGACAAGCTAAATAACAAAAAGTTGTGGTAGAGTCAGTGCATGGTTGTTAGCGATTTCAGGCTAGAGTACAAAATGGAATTGATTTTAAATGGTTTAAACACTTTAATTGCTATTTTTCTTCTATTTTAAACAACACTAGCATTGTTTAGCTAAGCGTAAACACTGGTGGAGTGATGGCAATAGGTTCCAATTAGGAAGTAGTTAACATAGCCTGCAGTTAACCTTGTTAGTTACTCTCAGCTTTAGGCCGAGTCACGAGGGTCAGTCTCTGGACGTCCATATGTCAGATGTAGAGCAGCAGATGGACTGTGAATTTTCTGATATGCGTTTTAATTTCCTAAATCCCACTGCTCCCAGTGTTATTATGTCTCCTCCCAATGCTGCACACAAACACAGAACACATTTCAATCACTATTCAGTACATTTCAATAAATACATTGAGCTTTGATTCTATAAATTAGAATATGCTTGAATAGTTCAATTATGTCCTATTAATTAATTCACTAAGTGAAATAAATTACACAGACTAACTACAGACAGACTGATGTTTTAAAGCTTTTACTTCTGTTATGATGATTTTTGCCTTACAGCTAATAAAATATATCTAGGATTATCATCTTGCATCAGAACAATTAAAAATATATATTTTTTAAAATAAATGCTTGGCTCAATTAAAAATATGTTTAATACTTTCTTAAAGGTTATTTTCTATCTGAGATCTAAGAAATGAGCCTTATCTGAGCACATACATCTTGAATATGATGTGTGTATTTCTGTTTGCTTGTGAATAATCATGGCAGGCTAATCTACTGACGCTCTGAATCACGATTTCATGATGTGTTTGTATCCCTGTCCAGTTAAAAATGTGCATTAGTATTGAAATCTTTCAAAAATAGGGAAATTAAATTAACTTACCAAAGCTTTTATATACCAATGTAAGCTGAATTTCAACTCCTGTCAGCTCAACAACAAACACACAAAAATATATGTTATTGTTAGAGATTTTAGTCACATTACTTGAGCTTTATATAATAAAACAAAGCTTAAGCAAAGCTCTAACAGACACAGATATGTGAAAATAAGTAGTAGAATAGAATTATCCTTTATGTGTTCAAAATAAAGACTGTACTTACTTTGTTAAATGTACAAAGTAAGCAGTTATTAAGACTATGCAGTTATTAAAATAATAAAGGTAGATTCTACTGAATATGCCAGTAAATCCCGTTGTAACATTGTTCTGTGGAGGCACAAATTAATTTGTCATGAAATTAATATTGTTTCCAGTCAGAAATAATGTTGGTAAGATTATTTTAAATCTACCTTTGCTAGGGTATTAGTAGTTTTAGTTAACTGTGTAGTAATCTGTATGTAAATTTCTATCCTCCGTGAATTCATACTTTTATTAAAAAATATCCCAGAATTTGCTTGTTGTATTAATGTGACATTTATTCCCATGGTGGTTGGATGTACACTTTTGACTGGAACTATGAATACAGATGAAAATATGAAAATCAACGTCATTTTATGTTGTGCAAATAAATGTAGTTTTCATATGTATTTGTCAAAAGATTTTCTCGAAACTATCAAAACAAAATAAAAATAAAAAGTCATGATTTATTACATTAATAACTAATGGGACATTTATTTGAACACACTGTAACAAGAGTTGGAATGTTTAAGATGTATCTTTATCTGTTTTATTGGGTTTCTCCAAGCTCATATAAATAATTTCCATTTGTATGTGTGTTGATTAAACTATCTAAAAGATACACCCACAATGCAACAGTAATAGTAGGGAAATGTGGAGCTTGGTGCTTAGACGTGCGAAGGAAGAGCCCATTAAATGATGGTGTGGATAACATGGATTAAAATAGCTAAATACATCGCAGGTCTTGGCAGACGAGGCACTTTTTGAGGTTAGTTACCTCGCGGGGTGAGAAGAGATCTTTGGGAAACACTGGGGGAAAAAAAGTGGTTTTATTCAGTAAAAAGTTGTAATTGTGGCCGTGAAACGTTTGCGAGTAATGTGTACATTAATGTCTGAGAATTAGAGCAGGAATTGTTTCACTGTGTTTTGTTCAGTGCTGTTCACTTTGCTGTTTAACCCACATTATAATTAGGACAAATTCCATCCGCCATCACAAAAACTGAACAGGAAGCTGTTTCTACTGATTCTGACAGGCACAAGTAAACAAACGTGATGCTTGTGCTGCCTCAGTACAGTGGGCGAGGCTCTGCTGTGGATTTGTTAAAGGAGATCAGTAAGTCAGTAGAAGGAGTAACTAAACAAATCCTGCTTATTTATACCTCCAGCTAATCCACAACCTTTGGGCGCAGTTTACCTGCACCTCTGCCAACATGCACCACCTTTTACAGCTCAGCTCACACGTTAAGCATGCTGTGAATTTTATAGCAATTTATTGGCTAAATCTTCATTTTGTGTTTCGTTTGTTTGCTTGCAGAAGTAAACGGACAGAGAGTGGAAATGGATGATGGAAAGTCCGGCTATGTTGGCTCAAAGGTGGACCTTCGCTGCCGGTTCGTCAACAGTAACCCACCTGTTAAAATCTCCCAGGTATACGTCGACAGTGTTGGATTAACGCAGTCAAACACATGTTAAAATTAAACGCCTCACAAACAGTGTCACGGATTTTCTCTTAAAGTCGCATGAAACATATTAAATTAATGAGAACATTTAAATAATGTGTTCAGATAATGGACGGAGAACATTCAAAGTACCAACAGGTAGTGAATTAAATAATGTAATAAACACAGATTACAATGGCTTTTGCTCTGCACCACTGAAATACAATTGTAGTTGTTTTTTTCTTTCTAAGGGTTCTGTCCAGTTAATACCCGCATCTAAACACAAAAACACTGAATGAGAAACAAACATTTCAATAATTATTCAATTCAGGTAACAGACAGCAAAACCATGAGTCCTTTTTAGAAAAAAAATAAATAAATAAAAACAATAATTTATTACTTACTTTTGTCAAAGAGTTTTTTGAAATTTCTGCTTGACTCTATTCAATTTTTGTCTCAATTTCTCAAGGTAACGTGGCAGAAACTGGCGAACGGCTCCAAGCAGAATGTGGCGATAGCAAATCCATCGCTGGGTGTGTCTGTGGCCCCTCCTTACAGGGACCGCGTTACCTTCAAGAACGCAGCAGTCAGACGGCGAACTCCAACGTTGGAGGACACGACCATCATCTTTTCTTCACTCCGCCTTTCTGATGAGGCCACTTACATCTGTGAATACACGACGTTCCCTGCAGGGAACCGGGAGAACACCGTAAACCTCACCGTCTTCGGTGAGCGCATGACCGAGTGACCTTTCAGTGTCTGAAGTGTATAAAACACTATTATTTTGAAGGGTAAAATTTTGTATTTTAATATTTTTGGTGGATTCTCCAAGCATAAATAGTTATTATTGTATATAATCCTTGTATGCTCAACAACTTTTAAGCAAAAAGTTGTTGACTGACAGACACGTGTGCATCATCACTGAATATTAACATATTTCCATTTATATTTCTACAGTTCGCCCAACAACCCAGATGAGTTTGTCCACGCCTACACTTGTGGCTCGTTCATCAAACCTAAAAACTCCAGTGGCCACCTGCATCTCCGCCAACGGAAAGCCACCTGGAACAATTAGGTTTGTCTGTATTTGTGTTCAAATTAACCTTTCTTTTTTTGAAATGCGCAGTGTTTCACCAAAGTGTTCAGACTCCTAGAACCTTTTCACATTTTCTAAAAAAAAAAAAACTAACTACAAACTCCATTTTTTGTCATTGTGACAGACCAACACAAAGTACTGTTTCCAAGTAGTGTCTTAAATGTGAAGCGGAAGGGAAATGATACATGGTTTTCTAAAGCTTTTACTGCAGTTTTACTGTGATTTAAATGGCAAGTCTTTTGAGATTCGTCTGTCTTGTGTGCGGGAACAGGTGGGAGACGAGGGTGCCTGGAGAAGTGACCACCCGAGAGTACATCAACTCAGACGGGACGTTCACTGTTCAGAGCGACTACATTTTAGTCCCCAGCAGGGAAACCCACCGGGAGACACTGACCTGCGTCACCACCTACAATGAGGAGGTCTACACGGACAGTGTCACTCTTGATATCCAGTGTAAGTCATTCGTGAGAAGCACAAAGTATATAATTCTGTAAATCTTCACCAATTTGAATCCCAACTAACACTTTATGACTCCAAAAGATTAGACTAAGAATCATTGATTGACGTAATCGTAGCAAATTCTTCCTATTTGCATTCTCCTGGCACTTTTTAAAATTATTATAGTGATCACTTTGCTTTTCTAAGGGCCATTTTATCAAGCTACTTTCTGTGTTTTCTCCCAAGACCTGGTCTTACACCTAAGGCAAAAAAAAAAAAAAAAAAAAAAAAGCCAGAAAACCTGAATTGTAATGAGACTTTCTTTTCAACAATTTAGAAATAAGGCAACAGAGGCATTATGTCAATGAGCAACACAGGTGGAATTCAAATTCCCATTTCTTTTGGAAAACAGCTAAGCAGTTGGAAAATAAATGATCCACTATTAGCTATCAAATCAGATAATATTGTGGTTACTGACAAACTTTACGTGGTAGATCTTTTTAACCAGTATTTCAAAAAGTCTGGACATTTTGACGTATTTGCAAGCATCGTTTAATGCTGAACTCAATATCATGTCTGATTTACCTGTTGAATCTCAAATGTCAAAGAGGTCAAAGTTGAATTGCTTTCTTTGGATCCTAAAAAGCCAGCTGGAGCAGATGGTCTAGCTCTTTTTTTAAAAAACTGCAGCTTTAACCTGTCTATTTTATTTATACTTAACATTTTGCCTGGTGAAATAAAGGCTAACCTAACTGATATTGCTTCCTCTTCTCTAGATGAGCCCAATGTAATGATTGATGGTTTTGATGGGAACTGGTATCTGAACAGAGAGAACGTCCAGTTGAGCTGCCAAGCCGACGCCAATCCAGTCGTCTCGCTGTACCAGTGGAGACTGTAAGAGTTCACTTACACAGATTTAGTTTTTTTCTTTGAACAATCACATTTGTTTCTTTACCAGATTAATGCCAGGATAGATTTACCTGACACATAGCAGACATAGTTATGCGATGGACGAAAACATTGTGGTGTATAAGTTCAACTTTTCAGAATACTCATGGGTTATTATGGGGAAGCTTATTTATTTTCTCAGCATCAGTAAAATCAAAATAACCTCAACTAATATATCCCGCAACTTAATTCGGTCATCATGTTGTTGATTAGTTGGACAGGTGGAGGAATCTCCTTATTTAAAAAAAACACAATATCCAAAATTATGGTTTTGAGCCTTCCTGCATGTTTTTGCCTTTTAATAAAATTTCCAATAGCCGGTTATAATTTTCTTGATTAAGTCATGTTGGAGATAAATAGAAATTTGAATTTGCAGGAGGCTTTGGGTCAGATCATTTCCTTATTTATTTGAACTAACACTTTTAAATACTACTCTAAATTGAAACTAAAGGCAACATTGACTATCTAAAGACCAGCTTTTACGCTTACCTTGCACCTTTTGATATGTTTTTTGCGACTGCAGGGTTAACAGCTCCATCCCGAGCAATGTCGAAATCCGAGACAACGTCCTCCTGTTTAAAGGGCCCGTCACATACGAGGTCCAAGGAACATACGTGTGTGACGCCACCAACAGTATCGGGACCAGCTCTGCCTTTGTCGAAGTCAGCGTTTTAGGTAAGGTAGCTAGAGTACGTCTCTTATTCAGTTGATTTATTACTTTTAGGTCCTTCAAAAACTATGATATGTTTAAATGTACAAATTCACTGGCAAAAAAAAAAAGAAAGAACAAAGCACTTGAAGAAGCTTCAGAGGTACACTGTTTTGAGTTCGCATGAGGCCGGGTGTAAAGATTTTACACTGACTTAGTGGATATGCGTATTTTAATATTAAGTAGAAACATTTTTATTTAAATTTTTGAATTATCAATAGGGCTCTTATTTTCTAATAGCTATTGGAAAACTTTTACTTGTGTATTTGCTGTTCTTGCAGAAAAGCCTCTGCCGCAGATTGCAACAGGAGACGTCATCAGTGTGATCGCCTTATTACTGGCTGCTGGCGTCCTGATGGGCATTACTATCACAGTCCTGGTGCTCAAAATAAGAACTAGAAAAGACAGCTCCTCGTATGTGAACGCAATCTCAGATTGTTGCATTTTAGTTTTTTCTCAAGGTGATTCCCATTAATTTTGACATGTTTTGCTTTCTCTCTCTAATGCTTTTTGATCAGAGGTGACTCACCATCCAGAAAACTGTCTCAACCCATCAGAAAAAGACCAGATGATTTTCAGGTAACCCGTATGTTGTGCTTGAAATTTTCAAATCTCAGGGCTTTGAATCAGTCTACAGTATTATAACCATACTGTAATGTTACTTTTTTATGTTGCTTTATGAGGACAAAAAGGTTAAACAACACTAAACTCAAATGTTACTAAAACTTCCATTACTGAAAGCCATTTTGGACATTAATCAAGCTCTTTACAGAGGCACCTATTGTGTATTAATCCTTTATGTCCTAAATTTAAAATCTCCACCTGGATATTGTTTGCTTATTTTAATTGTACACAGTTCTTTAAATGTCCTGTGAGTAAATATATATTGCCAATTTATACATAAGAACTGGAACTTTCAATATTTACCAAGTTATTTTCACAATTTGCCGTCTACTAAGAGTTCCCCCTGATATATTAAAACTCACTCCCTATTACAGTGGGGGTGAAATTACCATAATGACCCAATATTGTCCAGAAAGCGCAACGTCTCCCCTCTCAGAAATCATTGGAATATTTCAGATAGCGCAAAGTGTGGCGGAATTGCGGTGCTGAAAATTTGACTAGATCATCACCGCTCAGTTTAGGACTTATAGGGTTAAACACCGCTTACTTAACACCACTTCGTTCGTAACATCTTGTGGACTATTGTTATGAAGTTGCCTTAAACAAACACTCAGTAAAAGGTCATACCCTGTTCTAATGCTGTTGAACACTGAATTTTACATTTTTAATCCCAATATACACACACTATACAAAACAGAGGCACTTCACAAGCAATACACGTTGTTTACAGATGTGACAGGACATTATGTTCCATAAAATTCACATTTTTCATTCTGTAGGAAGAAGAAAGAAATCAGTAAATAGCTTTACCAGCTAGTATTTTTTTATCATTATTATTTTAATGTTTATTTCAATGCTTTAGTTCACTGTGGAGTTGGTCTGTGACAACATTTCTTGTTTCTTTCTATTAAAGTTTCTGAAGTAGTTTGTAAAGATTTTGAAATCGTGTTTGATATGTCTGGGTTCATTTTTATCTCACATGGGTTAAACTCAAGGATAGCTCGGTTTCCTGCAACACTACTCTCAAGCAAAAGAAAAACAGCACAGATAATGGGTTTTTGACTTTTAACATTATGATTTTGTTTCTCTGCAGCATGCTGGACGCTTTTATGAGGAACTTCCAAACACAGCTGACTACGTGAGCTACAGACTTGCCTGTAACAAGGAGGATTATCCAGAACCCTACTCCCCACCGATCAACCCCCCTCTTTCATTTCTACCCCAGCAACCCTACCACCCTTCACAAACGATGCCTGTTTTGGGCACCAGCAGTGCCAGCACCCCGTCAAAAAACACTTTTGCTCCACAGACACACACCACAGCCATCTTTAAATACCCGTCTGTGCCAGGTTTGTCATCTCCTCCGCCTGGAGTGGGGCCATATACTTTCCCCAAAGAGCAGTATGTCTGAAGCGGCATCATGTCACAAGCCCAAACTTCTTGAACCTGAACATATATCTTTAGGAAAGGTTTGGTGAACCTTATTTGAAGCTAGATGGACTATCAGGCAGGAGATTTGCACTATGGACATCTGAGGACACTGAACATTTTGTTGCTGGACTTTCGTAATGTCCTCACTCTTGCTATGTCTTTCTTTGTCTTAATTTAATGTTCAAAGGGAATCTTGTGCTCCATACTCAACGTTTAGGCTAGAAATTGCCTGTTTGAATGAACAATGTTAAGAAAAATGTATTTAATCCAGATGAAAGGATTACCTTGATGTTGTTTACTCTCCTTACTTTATCCACATTAACATGGTTTTTATAAAAAAAGGAAGAAAAAGAAAAACATTTATCATCAATTTACATCAATTCCTGTGTTTTCTGATGACGCACTGTTTTCCTGTTGTATTTAGATACAATCCTTTTATGTAAGGTCTTGGCATTGTCTCCTGGTCTCCCATACTTCTGTACTTGTATTTTGTATCTTTTATGGTTTGTTCTTTGTAATGAAGAGAAAAAAAAATCTTTATATTCCAAGGGAGTTTATGAAAGTGATGGTCTATTGTTGATATCTGGTGTTGTTGGATGAATGTTGAAAAGTTTAGCAAATAAATAAAAATGATCACATGAACAATTTATGGCTTTTGTTTTAGGTGTCGTTTTGGACATTATGCAACTTTTTTTTACTAAACAATCAACTCAAAAAGCATTTTCCTCCAAATCCTTTCTTTAGACAGAAACACATTCTTTTATCATTTTGGTGTTGGCATGTTCTCCTCATGCATGTAAGGGTTATCTCTGGGTATGACTTGGCCCTATGTGTGTGAGAATTCGACCGAGCCGGAAACTCATTTCAGTCTTTTGCATGCATGCCGGGTCTTATCCTTTTTCAGAGTAATACAATCATCAAATGTGTCAACATGCTGTTCAAGCTTGAACAATGTTGTTTAATTGTTGACAGAAACTCAGTGGAGGGCCTTGAGGCCTAATAAGATTGTAGCTGCAGAGTTACTGCGTAAAGAGAATACGGGTTCCTTTTCTGTCTGATTGGGAAACTAGAGAGCCTAGATAATTCTCTGCTTATTTTATAGCGCAGATTATTAATAATAATTGTGTTCAACTTTTTAAACTACCAGGCTGTTTTGCTGCATTTATCTTTAACTTTTTTCCTTAGAATATTGATGTGATCATGGTCAGTTTTTTTGCAGACGGACGGTTTTTTGAACGGTTGGACGTTCAAAAACGGCCTTGGAAGACTATCAGAGGGTTCTGTGTAAAAACGTCAAACTAGGTGTGAATCCTTAAAGAATGTGCCTTTTCAGATGTTTAATTCATGTTTGCATGCCTTTATGAAATAGGTTTTGATCCAGTTTGAATTCCAAATTATTCAGGTAAAACTTTGAATGTTCGCCCCAAACAGCCCTGCTTGTGTTAGGTAATGTGCAGGTATGTGCATTTATGCATGAGTATGTGTGTGTGGAAGTCTGAGCCGTTCACCCATGCAAATGTCTTGCATAATAGATGAGTTTGTGATCCCCGTGTTATCCTAACCCTGAAGGAAAAGAAAGGAGGAAAGACGGGCAGAGAAAACAAAAACCAAGACTGGACAAGGCAAAATCAAGTTTTTAAATTGAGTCCTTGTGCCTTCAGCCATCATGAAGAATCATTTGGACTGGAGAGACAAAGAAACACAGTTCTAGTGCAGAAAGGATGTACTAGAAAGGGGATTTTCTTTTTGGTGTTTGTAAGCTTCAACCTTCAATGTCTTCCCCATTTTTTGGATTAAACTTCTTGCTGGACTAAGAATCATCATGCTACAATGGTGGCCCGAGTGCTAGAGCTGGAATTTGTATTTCTTTCAACAAGTTTATTAGTTTTAGCAACATGCGGTAAGGGTTTTATCTATTTATATATCTGTCTCTGTCATGTAATTTCACAACTGCAATAGATCAGTTCTGTTTAAGTTCATATGTTATTCTCTTTTAGTTTACTCATGGCTGAAAAATAATACCATGGTACACATTTTTAGTGTAGGGAACAAAAAGCAATGCTAAATACATTTAGCATATACAGAGTTTCAAACCTATATATAAGCTTATATATACAGTATGTAAAACAAAACTTTGTGTGTGTATGTGCAATCAATCCTGGCTTCAGCTGAACATAGGCAAGGCACATGACACCTCCATCTTTGTTTCCTTCACACAAACGCACACATTTTACCTACAAAACATGGTGTCATTTCTCTCCTTCAGCCCTTCAGATAAATCACACTGGAGAGGTGGTGTATCAGGATGCCAGTGTGTATGGGGTGGTGGACAAAGCTGTGGTTCTCAAATGTGGAGCAGCGTTACCTGATTTATACATATGGAGCTTCACTGAGCCAGGCACTGATGCCATCAAAGCAGTGCTCTACGATTTGGGGAAAGGACCGAGGATCCAGAAGTTAGCTATGATGGTTGGACCAGTGACAATCCTCCCAAACACGGCATCAATAAGCATCGAGAAACTGCCTCTGGCTGCACATGGTTTGTTCACTTGTCAGGCTTTCTATGACATTGAACATGAGCCTATAGTTTACTACTACTACGTACATCTGACTGTCCAAGGTAAGAGTCCCACCTGTAGGTATGACTATGGTTAGAAGGGTACCCTATTACAATAAAGGGATGTCATAGTTGAACACTGGGATAACCTCTGAGAACAGACAAAGTATGCAACAGAGGTGACAGATGAAAACCACATTTAGTAAAAATCATACATTTTGAACCCCCAACCTGGGAAAATTTGAACAAATTCCAGGAACAATACTTGAGATTAGCTTTTGAGATTAGCAGCTAAAATGGCAATCAGAACCCCTGATCTCCAGTGTCTTTTCTGGTAAACCTCGAGCTTCAGAAAAAACATGGCAGCCATTTATCCCAATCACTGTCTAAGCAAAGGCAACTTGTAGTACAAATGCCCCTTCCAACAAGAAACCAGTTTCATGTTTCCCCGCTGAGGGTATTGAAAGGTTTAAGTTGACGTCATCAAACACAATCAAGCAATGAAGGCCCGGTTCTGGTAGCGATCAATGGGTCATTCCATGTGAAATGAGTTTGGGTTGTTTAGTGTAGACAGTGCTAGCATATTAACATTTTAACGAAGGGACTGAGTCATGACATGAGCCTTTTCAGGAGCATTCAAGTAGATTGTAGTCAATTTGTAATAACAGATTTGATCAGGTGAATGATTTTGAACAAAATCATGATTAATTTCAGCAATCCACCTGCTACATTTTTCCAAAAAGGTTTAGACAGTAAGATCTTTAGATTTGTGTGTCTAGTGTTCCCATTGGCAAAAAACACAGAGTTAGCACCAAAGGCACAATGTCTGATACCAAAACATTTAACTACAATGTACTAAACAAAAGGAGAAACGTCAAGCTAGCTGCTCCAAATCCATTGATGATGTTTCCTACAAGTTATTTAGAAATGAAAAATTCAGGTTAAAACAACTCTGTATAAAACTTAAAAATTTAATTGACAGTGTTGCACTTCTAAAACATCACTGCCTTCTGTGATTATGTTTCCGATACAGTTCCTGTCAGTAAGCCGTATCTCGTGATGAGTGAAGCATCTCCAATCGAAGGATCTTCAATGTGGATGAACTGCAGTGTTGAAAATGGTTCTGAACCGCTTCAGTACAAGTGGCAACATGAAACTCTCAATAAAAACATTTCTGACTTATCACAGAACAGCAGCATCATCACTGTGACCAGAATCAGCAGAAACTACACTGGCTGGTACCACTGTGAAGTCAGCAATGCCGTCAACAATGAGACCTCTGACCGATTGTTGATAAATGTCACATGTAAGAATTTTGGATTTTCCTATTAGGTGCAGATTAGATGCAGATAAAAAAAAAAATTGCATCAAAATGCTTTCCTCCTGTTTGTTGCTCCACTTTAACTTTTTCTCTACTGTGACGGTTTTTTAAAATAAAAATAAAGCATCTTTGTTCTGAGTAGGCTGTCGATCTCTGACCTACATTTTGACACTCTGCTCATATTGTTTGTCTTCAGATGGTCCGGATGAACCTCAGATAAATGTGATTCCATTCCGTATAACAAAGCATGGATACTCTGCTCTGGAGAATGAGACTGTTTCCATGTACTGTGAAGCCCAGTCCAATCCAGGCAGTCAGTACATCTGGTTTTACAATGATTCAAAAATGTACACAAGACCACTCCTCACTATCAACAAGATCCTCCGAAGCCACACTGGCAACTACACCTGCATGGCCCAGAACTCCCACCTCCACACCCAGTCCAGTAAAACCCTCAGCCTGACTGTTTACTGTGAGTGTGACCTTTGACCGGAACATTTAATTTAATCATCACTTTCCCACATTAATCTTTGTTGTCAGTCTCAAGTTCTTCCATGTTAGAAAATTTCATTTCCAACATCTTGAAAAATATAACCATACACACAAACATCTTAATTTAAGCTCTAATTCATTGCAAATTTATTGATAACACACGTTTTTTGGTCCTGCAGACCCTCCAGATGGCTCCCCCGTGTGCTCTGTGGAGTCTGCACTCAACCACACTGCTCTCAGGCTCCTCTGCTCCTGGCTCGGAGGATTTCCCTCCCCGTCCCTCAACTGGACCGGAGACCCAACACAGGCAGGACAAAAACAGGTCGACACAGGGCAACAACCTCGTCTGACTACCAACGTCATGATGCTCCCGTCTGAGAAGCTGAATCGTAACAGCAGCTTGTTCACATGCGTCGGCTCCCATCCTGCTCTACGACAACCTACAGAGTGCAGCACGCATACCTGTGAGAACCAGAATAAGAACATTAAATCTCTCATAACTAACTGGACAGAAAACTTGCACATTTCACCTCTTTTTTTCTTCACACCAGATATCCCTCCCTCAGAACCGCTGTGTTTCACCAACGTGACCAATGATAGGCAGTATTTGATGGTGTCCTGCGCCTGGAATGGAGGGCTACCCAAAGCACTGTTGTGGTGGGAAGGACCAGGAAACCAAAGCAAGGACGCACAAGAAGACTCAAACATCCTGGTCCTTCCTTATGGGACTGCCCACAGTGGGAAACCCTACACCTGCTATGCCAAACACCCACTTCTGACTGCAGCAAAGACCTGCAGAATCACACTAGGTCAGTGCTCATCTTCGCTGTGCAGAACAATCAATTATTATTACTTCCAATGAATTTAGAAATATGCAGAGACACCTGCAATGCATAAATTAAGTGACAGTTATCTTTTTGTAAAAAAATTTTTATGGTTTCATTACATGCAACATGCTAATTGTCTTTAAAAAAAACAAAAACCATAAGATTGCTTTTGTCCCTAAAATTCATCACTCAAGAACAAGCATTTGGTCGTAATTAGTACCAGTCTGATGCTTAAATAAATCATTTATCATTTGGTTCTGAACACCTTTCTTACTGAAGACACAGACTAAACTTACATTTTTCCAGCAGAAATGCAGAAAAAGTTATTCTCCTGCTTCATACACTAAGCAGGAGTGTTCAAAATGTTCAAAGCAATTTTATGATGCTTTGAACATCATAAAATTGAATGAATTGTGTTTTAGCTGCTGCTTCTCATGTACCTGTCAAGATTTGAACGCAGTATACAAAGCAGGTTGCATGACAGAGTTAAAAGAAGCTTAAGCAGCCAATCCAGCCAACCTGATTGGAAATGCCAACCTGACCCCAGGTGTCAGAATCCTTGAGTGAATGTACTGTAGAATAGCTCAGTAATGCAATTTCTAGTTTCACACACACCATGAATAAAAACACTTCATTTAGTGAACACTATCTTATCTTCTGTCTCCCTACATCTGCGATTCCTTTTCTTTGTAGTCTCCGTTAGTAAGCCGTTCCTCCTGATGAGCAACGCGTCCCCGAAGGAAGGCTCTTCTATCTGGATGCACTGCAACATTGAAAATGGGACTAAGCCAATACATTACATGTGGCAGCATCAACTGTATAATGAAAACTTCACAACGTTTGCACAGGGCAACACCAGCTTCATTAATATCACAGACATTGTCCGCAACCAGACTGGCTGGTACCGCTGCGCTGCAGGAAACGCCGTCAACAGAGAGAGCTCAGAAAGGTTATGGCTCAACGTCACGTGTAAGTAGTAAAGGATCCACTAAATTAATTCCCTGTGCTCTGCATTTTGTGTTAAATATTCAAAATTTGGGGCGTGCTGTGGTGGCGCAGGGGGTTAGCACGCCCCACGTTTGGAGGCCTTAGTCCTCGACACGGACGTCGCGGGTTCGACTCCCGGTCCCGACGACCTTTACCGCATGTCTTCCCCCCTCTCCTCACCCTCCTTCCTGTCTGCCTACTGTACAAAAAATACGAGCCACTAGCGCCGCAGAAACTCTTCGGAGAAAAAAAAAAAAAAATTCAAAATTTGCCTTATTTGCTTTGCACTACACAACTTAATTAATAGCTACCCTCTATATAATTTGATATTAGCATAAATGAGGCTACCTTGTTAAGGCCTCAGAGAAATGGAGGCTTTTCTTCAGCAGGGACAGAAAAACTAGTCAGAACGAACTAAAAACAGGACAGTCATGGAAGGAAACCTAATGGAGGCTGCAAAAAGATTTGGGACTGGGTTCACCTTCCAGAAGGACAAAAACACTTCACAAGTTAAAACTGTGTGAACCTGCAGCTGTAAATGCAGAAAATGGTGGTGCCACATGAGATCAACTGTTTACAAATGCACATTTCACTTTTCAGATATTTGATTGCAAAAAAAGAAAATGTCTAATTTTCCTTCCACCTTAATATTATGCACTGCTTCGTTTTGACAACTTGACATTAACCAAGAAATTATGGTCTGACATAAATTTGTTATAAAATTATTACTGATTAAACTTTAAAAATTATGTAGCTTTATGTTATTAAAGCTAAAGTTTAATCAGTAATACGTTTATAACAAATTTATGTCAGATCATGATTTCTTGGTTAATGTCAAGTTGTCATAACAAAGACATTTTGAATAATGTCAACTTTGTATTAAAAGTGTCATGATTTACCAAATGACACTTTATGACAACAGTCATAAATATTCATGAAGACTTAGTCATGTTCTTGACAGGCGTTATGTCATGTTTATGACGGTGTCATGACAGTTTTATTCACAACCTGTCAAATAAAGTGTTACCCCAAAGGGAAAAAAAGCATCTTTGGGTGATTAATGAGGCATTGCCAACTTAACAGCCCCCCCATTCTAAAGAAAGATGATTGACAGCATTGATCTAGACAATGTTCATGTTATTTCTGCTCAGTTGGTCCAGATGTTCCTCAGATAGACGTGGCTCCATCCAGTGTTGTACAGCGGGGCTACGCTGCGCTAGAAAATGAGACGGTTTCACTGACATGCCGAGTCCAGTCCAATCCAGCCGGTCAGTACGTCTGGTTCCACAATGACTCTGAAGTGTACTCTGGACCGCAACTCATCATCACAAAGATTCTCCGTCTGCACACTGGTGGCTACACCTGTGTGGGACAAAACTCCTACCTGAACACGCAGTCCAGGAAAACCATCACCCTGACAGTTTACTGTAAGTGGGACTTTAAAATTCAGACCATTCCTCTTTCTGTGCTGCATCCCTGCAGGCCCCTTGATCCAAATATGTCATAGTACAACATCAGGCAAGTCAAAAGTGAAATGTATCACATTTTTATCAATTTCAACAGAACATTTTCTTTATTTTAATTTGATCAATCTGAAGTTTTCTTCTGATTTGATGTTACTGATGGTTAAGTTTTCATACAAAACCTTATTTCTAGTTTCAATCACAAAACTAACAGTCCTCAAAGCAAGAAGGTACATTGGCATCTTTCTATTATCGCCAAGATGATTTGAATGATAACAAAAATCCCTAATATGTTATTCATTTAACCACTTCATGCAGATTCATACATTTTACTCACAAATAGTTTTATCAAATGCTTTCTTCGTTCTCAATACATTTTCAATCATGAATATTATTGATGCCTTCCCACCTCCCATCTCTATTTCCTAGGCAAATAAATGCACAATGCAAACATGACAATAGTTTAAATGTCTAAATTGCAATGTAACTTGAATATTTTTTTGTTGTTTTAAGATGATGAAAATTCACTTTGGTCTTGGGCCAACTTGGACAAACTGTTACTTTCAGTCTTACGGTTTACTTAATCCAGATCTGCACTCAGATAGGACATTAATACAGTTATCTGCTGCAGATATTAACTGCCTATAAGGATTTAACAGAAAATCACTTCAAAACTTCTTAACTTTCAACAAGTCATTGAAAAGGATTCTCCTAGTTTCACAGACGAGTATGAAATCTTAAGAATTAAATTGTTATATATTTCTATATATTAGTTCCCACAGATTCAATAGATTTTTCTCTTATTATGACAGATTTGATATAAACTGTAAGACACTATTTGGTGTGCAATATTTTCTAAGTCATACCTATAACAATTGATCTTATTAGAGACAGGTTCATCTGCTACTTTATTTTGAATCACGATTCAATAAAATTATTTTACACACAGAAGTATTTTGTAAATTTCTTTCTAGTTATTGCCACATAAAATATTTAAATGCTCTTTAACCCATGCAGGCAGTCGAGAATATGGGATCATGTAGATAGTTGCTGTTCTGACAACCTACAGCTGGAAATTATTAAATGATCTACATAAACTATGTTAGTGAATCTGAACAAATGTTTAGTGCACTTCCCTCCCCAGTGACTCACTTCTTACTGTACACATTTAATCCCTGCAGATCCACCTGACAGCTCCCCCGTCTGCTCCGTGCAGCCGGCTCTGAATCACACCTCACTGAAGCTGCTCTGCGTCTGGCCCGGTGGATTCCCCTCCCCGTCCCTTCACTGGACTGGAGACCTGATCCCTGCAGGACAACAAATAAATCCAATGGGTGCACACGTTTTGCTGCCCTCTGGAGGTTTAACTGCTAACAGTAGCTTGTTCACCTGTCATGGCTCCCATCCTGCTCTAAAGCAGCAGATGAATTGCAGCACAGTCACATGTGAGTCCAGAAAGCTCAATAAAAATGATGAATGAGAGAAAGAAAGTCGTTCAGTCATATTTTACTCCCTCTGCTCTAGATGCCCCCTTTGCAGAGCCTGTGTGTTTCGCCAATGTGACGGATGACAAACAGTTTCTGGTGCTGTCCTGCTCCTGGGGTGGAGGGTTCCCGACAGCGTTGCTGTGGTGGAAAGGTCCAGGTGGTCAGGGCAAAGACGGAGAAGAGAGCTCCAGCGTTCTGATTGTTCGTTACAGCGCCTTTCAGTTTGGGAAGGCCTACGTATGCGCTGCTAAACACCCGCTTGTGACTCAAACAAAAACCTGTGGACTTACACTGGGTCAGTGCTCATGGTCACAAACAGCATAAATGATTTGGGAATTAGAGATATTTTGCTGATGAAGTCTAATTTTTATGTATCTCTGTATTGGCAAAACACAGCACTTGTTATGTGAAGCGAAACGCCATAAATTTTCATTTATATGCATGAATTTAGAAGAACCAATCACTTCAATTTAATTGTAAAACACTAGCAACTGCAACAGTGTAAAGCATAAAAAAGTCAGAGCATTTAAAGTTGCATTGCCACCTTAAGACTGGCACTTAACGTGCTTGCCAATTTGTACATTCAAGTATTTAATGTTTGTTTAACGATGAAGAAAATGGTTGCTAAATTTGTGTTGATACAACGTAAAATTGTTAGTGTGTGGATTTTTTTCCCACAGGGCCATATAATTTCTGGTAAGACAAAAATACAAATGATCATTTTTTTACTTATTCCACTTAAATAACATTTTATAACCTGTTTGTCATAAATTTTAGTTTGAAAACTAAGGCAAAACCTGACCTATAAACAAATGTATAACCACTGTTTTACTCTGTTATATGTAATATTTTGAAAGGCAACCGAGTCTAAAATATTCACATAAAGGTGAGCCTTTGACTGATTTGTTGCTGGATTTGTTTTTTCACAGTCCCTGTTAGTAAACCATCTGTCCTGGTAAGAGACACACTCCCAGTGGAAGGAGCGACGGTAAAGATGCAGTGCAACGTGGAAAATGGGACTGAGCCCATCCAGTATGTGTGGCAGCGTGAAATTGAAAGAGGCAGCATCACAACATTTGCTCAGGGCAGCAACAGCAGCATTATCACCATGAGCAACGTCAACCGGAGCCACAGTGGCCGGTACCGCTGTGTAGGCAGCAACTTCCTCAACACTGAAAACTCTGACTGGGTGTTTTTGGACATTATCTGTAAGTAATTGTAAATTATATGTACATGTTAGCAGCTTATAATCTTTCCAAATATATATATATTTTTTAACCTAATACTTTTAGAAAACTTTAATTGGAAGTAAACAGTAAGTTCCATAAAAATTACAACAAAGTAAATGTACCTACTAAGTTCTGACAAAGAAGCTCTCATAATTGCGTAACACAGAGCAGATCCTGATAGAACAAAATCAAGTTATCATGTAAAATCTGAAAATGTAAAGTTCTACAAAATGCTGCTTAGTAAATGTCATATGGCTAACCTTTAGATAACAGTTACCCACAAGTTTCACATATCTTTATTATCTAGTGCTTTTTTTCAAGCTAATTTACTATATTCAGCACAGCGTTAAGCTCTTGACTGTGTTCATGCTCTTTTTGTTCTCAGTTGGCCCAGATGTTCCTCAGATTGACGTGACTTCATACAGTATAACAGATCGAGGATTCTCAGCTCTGGAAACTGAGCCGGTTTCTTTGTCATGTCAAGCCCAGTCCAATCCAGCCAGTCAGTACATCTGGTTCTACAACAACTCCCAGGTGTTCACCGGCCCACAGTACACCATTGCCAAGATCCTCCGTGTGCAAACTGGTGACTACACCTGCTTGGCACAAAACTCACACCTAAACACGCGCTCCAGGAAAACCGTCAGCCTCGTTGTCTACTGTGAGTGTGACCTCTGACACTGAACCAGCATTCACATAAATAAAAACCATGGCAACAATTCTGAGCAGCCTGGAGTGACCCAATTCTGATTTGTTTGCCTTAATGCGACCTGTATCTGATCTTTTCATGGCAATCTGAACAACACAGGTTGGATTTTCTTTTTCCCCGAATGCAATCCAGGCTACCTGGATATCCGACACATGCGCACCTGATCTTTTCAAAAGTGACCTGAGTCCTAACGGTCAGGTCGCATTCATCCGATCTGATACATTGATACTCGACAAACATCCCTATTCCGTACAAGCGGGAAGAAAAACAACAACCATGACGGATTATAATGAGGATCACGTTGTTAATATGCTGGCTCTGGTCGGACAACAGATTCACATTTTTAAGTTAAAAATCGTAAGCTTTGCTCCGCAGTTAGCGTCCACGTTTACTTCCGCAAACACTACTGAGCGCGCGCTCCATGTGTGACGTTATTGCGCCCTCTACTGCGCATGCGAGACACTTTCAGGTCGTTTGCATTTCCCACTGGAGAACAGATACTGGTCGCATATATTTGGAAATGTGAACGACCACAGCAAAAAAAAAAAAAAAAAAATCCGATTGACAACAAATCGGAATTGGGTCACTTCATGCTGCAGTGTGAACATAGTCAAAGTGAGGCTTTGGTTGTTTTTATACTCCTGTTTAGTGTAGCTGGTTCCTGTTTTCACTTTGTGTACTTCCTTAGAACAGTTTATTGAAAGGAAACCCTTTATTCTAGGAATTTTTTTAAGGATGGTAGTGGCCTGATTTAATAACACACTTTCTGCTGAAACTAAAATTTAAATGTGAGACGGTACCAACACCAAAGTTAACCTCAATGAATCTACTTACCTCTGTCCTTTCTACATTAAGCTAAGAAATTCCTACCTTCCCTCTCGTTAGCATGATGTACCTACTTTCATTATTAACTGTAAAAAAACTGTGGTGATGGAGACACAAACATATAAAGTCCAAAATTCAAAAGTCATCAGAATACATATGATAATATATGTTATAAAACTTGCTATTTAACAGTGGTCTGACAATAGAGCCTTGTCGAACTTCAGATTAAATTTATTAATACACATTTATAATTGGGAAATGACACAAAGTGATTTCAGCCTACCAAATAAGATCTGAACCCAGTACTTCAAAATGATGCTGTACATGGAGTTGCATCTGTCCATGAACAGTGAGAGGTAAACTGTAAATATAGTGCCATAGAGTTCATCCTCCCAATTTTACCTCCCCGTCTGATGTGCTTATCTAATTCATTTTCATTCCCTTTATTCCTCATAAAGGGATTTTTGATCATTTTAAACACATTCATGACATAGATCTCATATAGTTGGTAAAAAAACCCCTAAACTATCTACTCAACTGAACATGATGTTTTTTTTTGATCAATTTACTGATCTATACTAAATTCCCACAGACCCTCCAGCTGGCTCCCCCTCCTGTTCTATGGAAGCGGCTCAGAATCATACGTCTCTTAGTCTTCTCTGCTCATGGTCTGGTGGACTCCCTTCCCCATCCCTTCGCTGGACTGGTGATGTAATAAAAGCGGAACAGGAGGAAACAGAACTGCAAACGAATCTGCAAAACAGTGCTGCCATCTTGCTGCCATCTGAAGGCAGGATTCCTAACAACAGCTTGTTCACTTGCATTGGTGCTCATCCTGCCAGAAAACAGCAAGCAGAATGCAGCATGCATACATGTAGGTTTACACATAAAAAGAAATCATCAACACTGAAAAGTTGTTGTTAAAATTAAGACCTTACTTTTTTCACCTTACAGACATTCCTCCTGCAGAACCGGTGTGTTTTGCCTACGTCACAAACACTCAGCAATACCTGATGCTGTCCTGCTCCTGGGATGGAGGGGCCCCAAAGGCCCTAGTGTGGTGGGAGGGACCAGGGGGCCAAAGCAAAGGAGGACAAGAAAACTCCAACATCCTGGTCCTGCGTTATGGGACGGCCCGAAGTGGGAAACCGTACACCTGCTACGCTAAACACCCACTTCTGGTGGAAGCAAAGAGTTGTAGGCTCACACTGGGTCAGTCCTAACGATCACTGTACAAAACAGTAAACAGCAGAAGGGATTTTTGTTTTTAAAAATTACTTAATATCTTTCATTTTTAGAGGCCCCGGTGTTGTTGACGCAGCGCAGAGTCATCTCTGTGTACGAGGGGAGTGACGTTCAGCTCACCTGCAATCTGAGAGCCAATTACCTTCCAGCCAATGACATCACCTGGTTCAACAACCAGGGCATGGATGTCCGAGACACTTCGAAGTACATGCTGCTGCAAACGTCTGCCTGGGCCAACCTGACTGTGAGAGAAACCGACGAGACGCAGGACAGCGGAGAGTACAGATGCTCCACTTCAAACGCAGTGGGAGGCGCTGAGATCAACGTCACTCTGGTGGTCAAAAGTAGGAATCTCTTTGGATTGTCTAAATTTCGTAATAGATATTACTAGACCAGTTTTGAGGGCACATTTCTTTTTGCTTTGCCTCTGCATCAGAATACCCCATGCCACCCAATGCAACCCTGATCAGAGCGACGTACAACAGCCGACAGCGTAACGAGGTGGAGCTGGAGTGGCAGGTCGACGGTACGGAGGAGACTGGAGGATGGACTGGTTTCCACCTGGAGCACCAGTGGGTGTCTGAGCGACCAAACAAGAGACGGAGCAGCAATATTTCACAGCTGCAGATGGAGGAGAGGATTGCCTCCCAAGACTGGTACCGTACCATCATCCAGGATCCAGGCAGCAGGAGTCACACAGTTCGAGGACTGACTCCGACCGTTACCTACCAGTTCCGCATAACACCCATCAACCACCGCACCATCGGACACCCGTCTGTAGCCAGGACTCCAGGTAACAAAGAGAAAATTTAGAAAGCCTGGTCAGCTTTGAGGGTCAAACGTTTTTTCTCTCAGAGAAAGTATCTGAAAGAAATGATCAAGTAAATGTAGGTACATTTACTTGAATAACTTATTTGAAAACAATTACTTTTTACTTTTACTTGAGTAATTTTATTTTGAAGTATCTCTTGAGTGAAATTTAGAATTTTCTGTGAGTAACTTCACTGAATGAAGAATAAAGAAACTGATTTGTATTTTGTATTTTTATTTTGCCTGATTGTCATTTTTGTTACTTATATGAGTTGCTGACATTTTCATCCTTGAAATACCAGAATTTCTACTTAGCTTTATATTTTCATCCATCTGATTATGTAATGTTATATATTAAATGAGTGATAATTTGATCAGTTACTCAGTACTTGAGTAGACCATTTTACCAAATACTTTTTACTCTTACTTGAATAATTTCTTGGATTTCTTGAGTAAAAATTAATGCTGCTCTTGCTTTAGTACATTTTCTGGTACTCTGCCCCACCTCTGGAAACGATGACATACACGTTACATCTTTCACTTGCTTCCCCTTCACATTATTTTATTGTTTTATCCGATACATCCTTTTAAGTTTCTGTTTTTTTAATAATTGCAGAATTGTTTTGTTTATTGTGATGGAATAATAAGGATGAAACCACTTTATGATTGGTGTAAAAGGCAGATCTTAGTACCAGATAATTCACATAAATTCTAATTTAAACAGGAAAAAATTTAGAGTTATTGGCCATAATGGGGTATTGGTATTGGTAATATACTTTCAGAGTGATGAGGTGATTCTACTGAAAAGAAACTTGGTGAGACAGTTACAGCTGTGAAGTTTTTTCACTGAGAAAAAGCTTTTTATATTTAACTTTTGTGCAACTGTGATGTTTTTGCAGTGGAGCTGCGTGACAACATGTACCCTGCTGTGGTTGGAGCAGCTGTTGGTGGGATGCTCTTTGCAGCCATTCCTACTGTGCTGCTGCTTGTGTTCATCATACGTAACCGGGATAGCAATCCTCGTAAGTCCCCCACATTAAAGGCTCTTTGAAAAAGTTATAGGCTGCATATATTTTGTCCTCAAAAACTCTGTTTGCATTTTAGTTTAGTATAAATCCAGATATGTTTGTAGCGCTGGCTAAAGCTCATGGCAAGTGACATTGGGACCAAGACCAAAGCAGGCTTTTACTGTCTTTAAAAACTCAAGTCCTAAAAAATTTAAAGCAGTATATGCAAGCATTACTTTAGAAATGTTTTAACTATTGTCACATTAGAACTGGGTGTTTTTTAGCAAATAAACTAATGATTAGCTATACAGGAAGTGGAAGCTAGAGGCTATCTGCCAACAGTGATTTTGATGTAAAATGCGAAAATAGTGCGTTAAGTAAAGACATTTGGTTTTATTTTTATACTGATTTACCGTTCTATCAGACATTTGTTCTGACCTAATATATTTAACATGTTCTGCTAACAGCATGTGTTGCACACAGGAAGCTCATTGCTAATGCAATATCTCGAACCTCCAATTTCTTTGTAAACAATTGATGGTTTCTCTGTTTATAACTACCCAATGCAAACAAGATGCTCATTAAAAAAAATGCACAAATATCATTTGCACAAACCCCGTAACATTTTTGGGACTGGAGTTGTTTTAAGGCAGTAGAAGCCTTAAAATAAAATTCTGAAATGTCGCTTTGATATAGACACTAAAATGTGTTGTGCTATATTAGCAGTTTTTGCTTTCTTTCCTCAGGACTACATGCAATGCTTTTTGGCTCGTGAGTATTATCTCTAGACAAATAAGGCAGCTTTAGTTAATTGCCTGATTCTCTGTAAAGACATTTTATTTGTTTTTTTCTTGCTATTCCAGGCAGCACAGCCAATCCAGAGAAAATATTAACTTCCCAGAGGATGAGGTGGTTGCCGACTCAGATGGTGGGCTAGAGAACCCTACTGGATCAGGCAAGAAAAAGTCATATCAAACACATTTTTGATCAATCTAAGGATAGAGCCTAAATGTCATCACACTATAAAAGCAGGACAGGAAAGCAAAGTCTTGAATGTTCATAGGGAATTGTAGAAACATTACGCTGTTTTTTCCAGGTACAACTTCAGCAGAACCAAAGGCATCATCTTCTCTGGCCGCAGGCAAGCATCTCCCACTGCAGTAACGTAATGAGCCTTTTACCGCCGTTTGCACCAGCTGCAAGATCATAACTGTATAAATCTAAATCATTTGGGTATTATTAAATCCCGTATTATTTTTATAGACTGTAGGCAGTTTGATTCGTCACACCAAGGCATTTTATCAATGTATGAGCAATTTATTTTAAGAAATGGTTTGTTTGTTTAGGTAGTGACCGGGATTTATTTTTTAGTTAACTTTTCCACAGCTGCAGAAGATGAAGGAATATAGGAAGCCAGAAAAAAGAAAGATATATGTCTGAATGTCACCTGTGCAAAATGTGTTATTATGTTACTATTAGATTTTTCACAGTCCTTTACCACTCAGTGTCATTTAGCCTTTACAAGCAATTGACAACATGCTGAGATGAATGTTTATTTCCCAAAACATTAAAAGTGTGTTTTTATTTTTACAACATGCAAACTTATCTCCAAGACTCTGTCACAAAATACTATACGTGTGCTTTTGAAAATGGTTAAGTTATGCTCAATTCATATTATATATGTTTGTTTGTTTAAATAAAAAGTCAGTTTTACATGAGGTTCAGCATTTTTACACTGAATGTTTTTCCCATTAAATCTCTAGAAAATGTTTTTTTCCTGTACTGAATCTGTAAAATGACATTAAAATAAGGAAGACTCCCTTCCTCTCAATTTTAAGACTAATGCTTTTACTTTCCAATTTCAGATTAAGGCGGTATAATTTCAGATTAAGACACAATCTGAAATGTCATTTATGAAGTTGAATGTGTTACTGTCTCCTGAGGTGTTTCCAACCAATTTAATTACATGATATGAGTATTGGCAAAATCCAATACTCGTAAAATATGTTTTTCATTTGGCCTCATCTTGCCAAGTTTTCAATTATTCCATCACTTAACCACAGAGGAGATCTAAAAATTATTGAAAATGTTGAGTCAAAGGCCAAAACAAGGAATAAAAATAGAAACTGTGTGTAGATAATAATGGCAATTAAATTGCAAGTGAGACTTGAGTAGTTTATGAATGATAATAAACACGATTTATGAAAACATACCTGGTTTATTTATAGGTACAAAATTAAAGTAGGACAGAAGAAAGCAGCAAAGCACTGGTAAGGTATTGGGAGTTTCTAAATCCCTCTCTGCAGTGAACTGGATCCCAACTAACACAGGATGAATTTCCTTTCAGGTGTAGGTCACCTTCATGGTCAGACGTGAGTTATTTTGAGCTTTTAGCTGTATTAGCTGTGCTAAAACAGGATTTGGGTTCATGAATAGTTTAGTATTAAATCCCAGAACGTAAACAATGTATGTGTTCCAGCTCAAAACGACGGTTTTCAGTTTCTAATAATTCCTAAAATTCCAATTTCTAAACATCCCAAATAGGATTTGACTGGAAAATCCCCTCCTTAAATTGAAACCGTTTCAGATTTACATTGGGTGCATAAACACTTTTTAACATTAAGAGCACATTGTGTCTTTAGATTAAAAGAAACAATGGTTGTTTTCTTTCTCATTTTATTTAATGTAACTTGTAGTATAATGTCATATGGATATCAGCTGTGGACTGAAACCTTGTAGAGCTATTAACCTTACCTTTGAGTCTCTGCTTGCCCTTGCCAGGTAACGAAAACTGATCTCTGTCCTGCATCCATTCATGAAAAACATCTCGCATTACATTCTCACGGATCCACTTAGTCTCTCCTCCTCTTTCGCGTGTATAAGCTTGCTTAGTCTATTATTAAAATGAAACACATAATTCAGAAATGGTGCATCCATGAAGATAAAAAACTACGTTAGAGTTTATCTTTAAATGTGGGGATTTAAAGCCGTGGAGATTGCAGAACATTGTGAGCACACAGAATTATGATCAGATGCCTGATTTTTAAAATCTATTCAGATCCTAATCTGGTTGAAAAAGTTTGCTGTGCCTCTTTAATCCTTCCTGACCTTAGAGATTACAATGTGAAGCCTTTTATTTTAACTTAATGGGGTTAGTCATGGAGATATCAACTCACTATAGCTTTTTGCAACTTTTATATCATTCTTTTTGTGCAGAATGTAATAGGTTATGCCTGTACAATATCAGTGAAACAAATAGGAAAGAAAATATGAAATTTGCATTTCATATTTTTATACAATATAAGTATTCACACCCACTTTAACTTTTCATGAAATACCTTTTACAGCCTTCACAGGTGTTTGCATCATTTTACCGGCTTCATATATGACTCAAGCTCAGTCAGACTGGATGGAGATGATCGATTTCTAAGTTTTGTTACAGATTCTCAATAGAAGTCTGAATTGATTTTGATTGAATTATTCTGACACATGACCATACTTTGATCTAAAACATTTAGCTTTTTAGTGTCACTGCCCTGCTGAAAGGTCAACATCCAGCATAATACCTGACCTTTTGCAGCCTCTCAGAGGCTTTCTCCTAAGACTGCCTGTATTTAATTAATCTACCTTTCCATCAACTCTGCTCCACTTTGTTTCTGCTGAAGAAAAGCATCCCCGGATTATTTGTTAATTTTCCTAAAACACTCTGCGTTTTGCATTTATGCTGAAGTTTTCAGTCTGATCAGAACACCTTCTTCCATGATTGCAACGTCCCTGGCAGCATTGTAAAGAAAAGAGGGCCAAAATTCTTCCAAACCATGCGGAGGCCAAACAGTAAATAGTGAACTCCATTGGCTCCCACTTTGTTTCGGAGTGCACTTTTGAGAGCTGACAGCTCTCCATGGCCAAGCATTAGGTTACACAAGAGGACGTCCGCATCCATACTTTCCTGGCAGGTGCGCAAAGGCTCTTTAATAATCAGAGCCTGCTGACGGTGCCCTATACAAAGCTGAAAACAAAAGAGAGACAGAGCTTTTTATTCACTGTCCCCCAGACTCTGGAACTCACTTCCTTTGGAGAGGAGTCTTTGATTGTGTATTGCATAAATCTCTCACTCAACTTATTTTTTATTAAAGCAAAACAAAACTATATTAAAACATTTGAAAAATAAAAAAAATAATAAGTGTAAGACAGCATCTAACAGAAAGTTCAACAAATCCTAACTAAGGTAACATCAGTAGCTGCAAAAATAAATATTGTGCAGATGTACTAAGTCTATTTCCCCACAGTGTTCTGTCCTCAATTTGATTCCCTGCCTGAGCGTTAACGGGTTGTCTGTTCTTTTTTCAAACAGAGCTGCAAACTTTTAAACTTCATACATATTATCAACACTTTAATGAATTGGATCTAAATCTAAGAGAGAACTATTCAATGTCAGTGGCACTATCTCCCAGACATGTAATGTTCCTGGAGTGCAGATGTGAGTGTCAGGTGCTCAAAGGCAGGGTAAAGGTAAGAAGGACTGGGCAGGAAACACTCTGATGCATGCCAGGCCAGGCTGGACACTGTTTGCTAAAATGACTGAAAAACCAGGTTTGGTTTCGGGGCCTTTTCCTCATTAGGAAATTTTAATGTGACCATTTACTAGCTATTTGTAAAACATCATGTTTTTTTTTCCTTCACCTAGATAATTCTGCTTATCTAAATAATCTAAGCATTTAAAAAATATATTATGATAAACTTATGCCTTGGTTCATCTTCTTCAGCGGTGATAATGATAACGTGTTGCTTATGCAGTCTCACTGTAAATGTGTTACTTTACAAAACTATGCCCTTGGAACGTTTTTATATCTGTATTTTATTAAGATTTTGTGATGACAGGACAACACAAAGAAATGCTGACACGAGAAAAGGAAAGAAAACAACACATTGTGCAAATACTGTACATTCTGTTCTGATACCACTAAATAAAGTAATGTAATTAGTAAATTGTGAAACAATATAATATAATTGCTTACGCCGTTTTGCTCAGCATATGACTGTCCAGCAGGAAGAAATTCTCATGTTAGCGCCATTGTTAGAATAATTATGTTTTGTTATCATTCTTACATAAGTAAGATGTCAGATTTATATAATGCAGCCTTGACTTTGTCTTATTTAACATGCATGAGTGCATGCAGAAGGGTAACCCTATGAGTCAGTCCTACATAATGCAGGGGTCCAGTAACACAGTGTCATTCTAACCCCACAGAGAAGCACAGGGAACTAGAGAGAAAGGAAAAACACATCAATAATTGAATCTAAATCAGTCTCTTCCTACTCTCAGCCTAATGAAGTCAGTGCCTCCAACTGGACTCTTGAAGAAACCTGTGGATAAGAAACTGTGACTCAGACGGAGAGTCTCGGCGTTTGCAGGTTCTTTTTTGGAGTTTTTGGTTGTTGTTTTTTCAGTTTGTGCTCTACAGCATTTCTCGGAGTAAAGAAGCAGCGGGACTCAGGATCATCATGATACCATGGTGGCCAAACTGTTAGGGCTGGCCTTTCTTTATCTCACGACCGGTCCATTCACCTTCTCTGCACATGGTAAGGCTTGACGGTGTTTGAATTCAATTACAAACACTTTTTAAAATGACTTTTTGGCTCTTAAATATTTGATGATCCCTTTATGATCAATGTTATTTTGACATTTAATTGCATGATTTTTCTTTAGGTACCTACAAATAAAAGATATTCTTCTTATCACCTGTCAGTGTGCAGAATAATTGTAAAAATAGTTAAATACAAATAAAAACAAGAAATGTATCAGACGATTGCATCTTTTCCATTCCACTTCCACTGTATTTTGACCATAAATGCCACAAAAAAATCTTTTAAAAGCATCCCATTCCAGATTTCTTCCAACATAACTTGTACAATTAAATCATTACTTTTTCTCTGTTTTTGAGCTGTTATTTCCTCTATATTTGCTTTATAACAATTAAACATGACCATCATTTCAGAGAAATAGGAAATTTGAAAAGGTAAAGCATTTTTCCAAGTTGGATTTGAAAATAAAGTGAGACAGCATTGACAACACTTGTTCTGGAATCTTGTAAGCCTCTCCTGAAACTTGCAGTGTAATCAAACCTGCAGCATAACACCAGCAGGGCACATGACACCGCCGTCTTTCTCCATGACCCTTTTGCAGGCACGTCAGTGTATCCTGTCCCAACTTCATCTGTAAAGATCAATCCAAACTGGGAGGTGGTCTACCAGGACACTGACGTTTATGGGGTGGTGGGCAAAGCCGTGATCCTGGAGTGTGGCACCAGCGTGCCTGACATCTACATATGGAGCTTCACCAAGCCCGGCACTGACGCCATCAAAGCAGTGGTGTATAATCTGGGGAAAGGGCCGAGGATCCAGCAGTTTGCTGAAACACTTGGACACTTGACCATCATCTCAAACAGTGCAGCAGTGAGCATTGAGAAACTGCCTCTGGCTGCTCATGGCCTGTTCACCTGCCAGGCCTTCTACAATATCGACAAGGAGCCTGTAGTCTACTATTACTACGTTCACCTCAATGTCAGAGGTAAGACTCTCAACTCAAATTACGTTTCTTCGTCAAGCAGGGTGTACGTAACAGGCTCAGCTTTTCTTGTGTACTTTGACACTTCTTCTGATAACTGTAACCTTTTTGATCACCAAATCAGTGACCAACTATTTATAGTCAACAGTTGTCTTTTTTTAAATTTTTTAAAATAAAAATCAAGATGCAATATAGTTTTTAAAAATTGGTCTTCCATACTGTCTCGCTTTGGATGCCAAGTCATATATTTTTTAGTGTGCTTGTTTTTTTTTTTTTTGCTTTGCATCCTTACAGTAATGCGAAGCAAACAGGGCTGAAACAAAACCATTTTTCTTTTACAGGTTTTTCTTTTCTTTTGTCTAATGTTGCAGATCAAGCATTTCATTTCAGCGTTTCGGTGACGGACTGCTTTGTCCCCAGTTCTCCTTTTCCACTAAGCCTGATCTCCTCTATTAAAACTTTTTGAAACATCTACTTTAAGCGCTCAGTTTAGCCCATGACTGAGCATGCAAAATTACAAAGCACATGTTCTGAAAACATTTAAAGTTTCAAAAACTTTAAATTTTAATCTAATTTTCACTGTAGATGAAATTGGTCAATTCTTTGCAAAATTATTTCAGTTCAACATCGTTAGGGGGTTTTTGAGCATCAACTGCCTTATGAAGAGCAGCCTACACTTGTTTAATTGGATGTAAGTCCAGACTTTGACTAGGTCATTCCAAAACCTTGGAATGGTTTTGTGTCTTAGCCACTCGCAGGTGAACTCGCTGGTGTGGTTTGAAACATTGTCCTTATGCACAGACTAAGTTTGAAACTTAGCTATTTTGGGGATATATTTGTGAATTCATAAATAAATTGCCTGGCACCAAGCTCATTAAATCACTGTGCGATCTTAAAGGGGAAACACACAAAATCATAGATCAGGTCTAAGGTTTTAGACCAAAACAAGTCTGTCCATTATTTTTATAATCAACAGAATCAACAGTCATTCAGTTTACAAGTAGTCTTAAAGCTGGTATAGTATCATGCAAACAAAAGAGTCAGAATCCATTGAGTGGTTCAGTCATGCACTGCGGAAACACAACATAATAAAAATGATTATTAGCATAAAACTCTTATTTCTCTCTGTATTTTTCTTGAACGCAGTCCCCGTCAGTAAGCCGTATCTGTTGCTAAGCGATGTGTCTCCGGTGGAAGGCTCCACAATGTGGATGCGATGCAACCTGGAAAACGGGACCGGGCCAATCCAGTACGTATGGCAGCACGAAACCCACAGTGGCAACATCACGGTGGTGGCCCAGGGAAGCAGCAACCTCATCAACATAACGGACATCAACAGAAACCACACTGGCTGGTACCGCTGTGTGGCCACCAATGCCGTCAACAGTGAGAGCTCTAACCGCTTATGGCTGGACACCATCTGTGAGTGTAAAAAGTTTCTTTCATCATGTTTTATAATCTTTTAAAAAAGTGTTAGTGTATTTGCAAATTCACGATGAGTGTCTTCGACTTTGAGAAGAATACATACCCATTTATTTTCTGTTTTCAGAAATGAAAAAAAAAAAAAACATGGCTTTTTTTAATTCATCTCCCTTTGTTCTGACAAATAATCAATAAGTAGAGTCCACAAGTGTATAATTTCGTGTTAGTATAAGTCCAGTTTTTCTCTGAAGGTCTTTGTTCAAGAACCAAAACATTGTGTGAAGAGAAAGACGACACTAGAAACAACAACAAAAATATATAAAGTTCAATAATATCTCACAAAAAATATCCCAAGCATTAAACACGACACAGATCACAGTTTACCTTCTATATTCATGTGTTTATCTTATTACTTTGTCTCGTGTTTGTAATAAAACCTAAAATTTTGTTTAGTAAATTTGACCCTATTTTCTTTCTGAAGTGTTTTGATTTGGTGATGCTGATTGGCTGCTTTTCATCCAATTGAATGCAGCATAGAGTAGTAAAAGCTTTACTCCTTATAATACTAAGACATGTCTTCCCACCCCAAACTGATATATAGTATCAGTGCTTGGACCGTCTGGGCCTTTCATCTCTTACAGCCTTCCATGTTCTTTCTCTGTAGATGGTCCTGACATCCCCCGGATAGACGTGACTCCGTACAGTATAACAGAGCGGGGTTACTCAGCGTTGGAGAGAGAGACTGTTTCACTGATGTGTCAAGCCCCGTCCAATCCAGCCAGTCAGTACGTCTGGTTCTACAACAACTCCCAGGTCTACAGTGGGCCGCAGTACACCATCACCAAGATCCTTCGCATGCACACAGGAGACTACGCCTGCTTGGCCCAGAACACATACCTGAACACCCGCTCCAAAAAAACCATCAGCCTGACTGTCTACTGTGAGTGTGACCTCTGACCTCAGGCCCTGATATTACCGCTATTGCTCTTTTGTCTGTTCCAGAGTGCTTTCGCTGTCTTGGTACAATAAGGTGCAGAACTATAGATGGGGTCTTTCCTCTTTTGCCACATCAAGCTTTGTTTTTTTTGCTGTCTTTCTTTATTCTTAAATAATTCAGTATTTCATTTTCACTCATTCAGACATCAGATCAAACTCACACACCAACATAAATACACAAACAAGAGACAGGAAGTATTGCAGATCTATTCAGGAGTTGGACCTTCGGAGAGTTCGAAGGCACTTTGGCAGGTACCTTTTGTTGCAAGTACAGGTTGATCATAGAAGTGTTTACGTATGATTCACTCTACTCTTTAGTCAAGTGAAAAGATTCAAACCAAGCATTTTGAAGAATGTGTCCTGATGAATTTACCTCCACTTCGAACATCACTGCGTGGCCACTGTATGATCTATCCTTGCAGACCCTCCTGACGGTTCCCCCTCCTGCTCCGTGGAGGCCGCTCTGAATCACACTGCTCTGAAGCTGCTCTGCGTCTGGGCCGGGGGATTCCCCTCCCCGTCCTTGGACTGGACCGGAGATCTGGTGCAGGCAGGAAAAACCCAGGTGGACGCAGAACAACAAACTAATCTACAAAGTGGCACTGCCATCATTCTGCCCTCTGGGAGCGTGACCCCTAACAGCTTGTTCAGATGTGTGGGCTCCCATCCTGCTCTGAAACAAACTACAGAGTGCAACACACGGACATGTGAGTACACAAAGGTCAGAGCAGATGATGAAAAAAAGTGTTTTTGTGTTGTCATTCCATATTTTATTTCCATACTACTCCTCCTTACAGACATTCCTCCTGCAGAACCGGTGTGTTTTGCCTACGTCACAAACACTCAGCAATACCTGATGCTGTCCTGCTCCTGGGATGGAGGGGCCCCAAAGGCCCTAGTGTGGTGGGAGGGACCAGGGGGCCAAAGCAAAGGAGGACAAGAAAACTCCAACATCCTGATCCTCCGTTATGGGACGGCCCGAAGTGGGAAACCGTACACCTGCTACGCTAAACACCCACTTCTGGTGGAAGCAAAGAGTTGTAGGCTCACACTGGGTCAGTCCTAACGATCACTGTACAAAACAGTAAACAGCAGACGCGATTTTTGTTTTTAAAAATTACTTAATATCTTTCATTTTTAGAGGCCCCGGTGTTGTTGACGCAGCGCAGAGTCATCTCTGTGTACGAGGGGAGTGACGTTCAGCTCACCTGCAATCTGAGAGCCAATTACCTTCCAGCCAATGACATCACCTGGTTCAACAACCAGGGCGTGGATGTCCGAGACACGTCGAAGTACATGCTGCTGCAAACGTCTGCCTGGGCCAACCTGACTGTGAGAGAAACCGATGAGATGCAGGACAGCGGAGAGTACAGATGCTCCACTTCAAACGCAGTGGGAGGCGCTGAGATCAACGTCACTCTGGTGGTCAAGAGTAAGAATCAGATTTAGTTTTTCTTTCCAAGCCCTTAGAAGAAGTTAAGAGAAGTAACTTTTCATATTCGGTTCAATAAAGTTTAAATTCTTATTGAAATTTTTTGACTGTTAAATGTCAGAAAGTAAAATATAGACATTATACACTAGTTCATATCTTTTTGTTTTGTTGTTGTGTCAGGATACCCCATGCCACCCAATGCAACCCTGATCAGAGCGACGTACAACAGCCGACAGCGTAACGAGGTGGAGCTGGAGTGGCAGGTCGACGGTACGGAGGAGACTGGAGGATGGACTGGTTTCCATGTGGAGCACCAGTTGGTGTCTGAGCGACCAAACAAGAGACGGAGCAGCAATATTTCACAGCTGCAGCTGGAGAGGATTGCCTCCCAAGACTGGTACCGTACCATCATCCAGGATCCAGGCAGCAGGAGTCACACAGTTCGAGGACTGACTCCGACCGTTACCTACCAGTTCCGCATAACACCCATCAACCACCGCACCATCGGACACCCGTCTCCAACAAAAACTCCAGGTACAGCAAGTGTACTCTTAAAAGACAATAATACAAGCAAGATTTAAACACAGTAGAAAAAGGCAGATCAAGTAGACCAATATGTGTTAAAAGGACCAGATGATATTTTAAATCTCCAGCTATCAGTGTTTTGTTGTGATTGCTGCTGATTACTGTGTTAAAGGTCTAATTTTCTTTTTCTTTTTATCCTCTTAGGTGAAAGACACACACAACAAAAACGCAAATGCACACATCAACACATACCTGACACTGACATTCACCCATCTTCTCTCTGTTTCCATTTCCTTCCTCTCTAAACTTTCTAAAAACTGACCCCATTTAGATTCTTCTTATAAAACACTTGATTTGTCAAAATAAGTAGATTATACATGTTGTAGAAATTTTTACTGGGCTAACTAGAGGATTTAGACTGGAGTAAGATTTACATTTCCCAGATTTGCAATAGTTTGCAGCACAAACTGGTTTAGAACCACTTCAAATTCTTACACAACGTATTTGTCAGGAAGAACTATTTTCTTGTTTTGTTTTTTTTTTCCATTTCAGAGGTGTACTATTTTGCAATCTGTAACTGTGGTCTCTTGCAGCGGAACCACGCAACAGCATGTACCCCGCTGTGATCGGAGCAGCGATAGGCGGGATGCTCTTCGCAGCCATTCTCACAGTCCTGCTGCTCATGTACATAATCCGCAACCGCAACAACAACCCCAGTGAGTCCTAGAAAGTGGAATCACAATTTAGCAAAGGCAGCATGTGATAATAAAGTCACTTAAAAAATTTTATGCATTAATGTTGTATTTTTGTTCCCCCAGGACTGCATGACATGCTGTTTGGCATGTGAGTATCTGGGTATTGATGTTCGTTTATCCATATGAGGCTCATTTCCCAAATAAATAATCCATGTCTGTTTCCTGTTTGTTTATTTCTAGGCAGCACAGCCAGTCCAGAGAGAACATTAATTTTCCAGAGGATGAAATGGTCAGAGGGTCAGATGGAGGGATAGAGGACATTGGGGGATTATCAACTGCAGGCAAGTCAACCTTGCCTCAAAAACTGTTTCTTCTTTTCTTCTGTTTGTATCATTAACATAACATTTTGCAATTTTAAGAATCAACAGTTTATTTGAAAACCTTTCCACCTACACTGTTTCATACAATTTGGAATTGGCAGCCTTTAACCTTTAAACTAAAACCATTCTGAAAAAATCAGATGTTGTATTGGTCAGATATTGTATATCTAATCAACATATTCAACCCAACAGTGGAAAAACAGGTTACACTGTAAAAACACAAAATCTCAGCAAGTATTTTTGGTCTATTTCTAGTGAAAAACATCCTAATGTGCTTGAAAAAATACATCTTTACAGCAAGATATATTAGCTTGTTTTATGTCTTGTCTATAGTTCCTTAATATTGACTTAAAAAATAATGGTTTCATTGGCAGATTATTTGCCTTACAAAATGGGAAAAAAAAAGTCTTATAAGTGAAATAATTTCCCAATGGAACTAGCACTTTATTTAAAATCAATATTAAGGAACTATTTACTAAAGACAAGCTCATATATCTTACTGAGAAGTTGGAGGTTTGTTTAAATTAAAATTTACTATGATATTTGCACTAGAACCTTGACCAAAAGTACTTGGTAAGATTTTGGGTTTTTACAGTGTAGATTAACAGTTCAGTTAATTTCCATAGAAAATCAAAATACAGTCTGACCTGGACTACACACACATTTTGCTCCTCCTGCTATTTTCAAACTAGAAAAGTTTGCTGAAGCATATATATATATATATATATATATATATATATATATACACATCGCAAACTCCACATACATTATAGTGTGTTCAGATTAAATATTTACTTTAATGACCACATTAAAACCCAAAGACTGATGTTTTTTTTTTTTAATTTTGCTTTACATCATAACTTTTATAATGTAAAGCACTTTGAACTGTCTTTTTGCTGAAATGTGCTACACAAATAAACCTGATTGATCAATTGAACTTTGAGTGCATATAACCCTCTCGTTTACTGGAAGTTGAACCTTGATGTTGATCTCTTTCAGGCCCAGCCGTTTCTATACCCAGGGCATCCTCGCCCCTCACCGCCTCACCCAGGAGTGCCACTCCCACCCCCACCAGTCAAGCCCCTCCCTCTGGAGACGACAACGAGCCAGTGAGCGTCACAATCACAGTCAAGGCTGCAGAATCCTAGAGTAAATAAACCAGCTGTAGTTTACACTGGAGCTCTTGCTGTAAATAGCGTCATGCACATCGATTTGTCTGATTTATCTAACAAAACATTTTGATGTTGGTTTTAAAAGGTCAGGCGCTGCAAAAATGAGCTAGACGGTCAATTTGCTATGTATAATATGTACATGTTAAGTGTTTTTTTTAGCTTTTCGCCTTAGCAGGCATCCGTCTTCATTACACATTAACCTCAAATTCTTTCAGATTTGCATAGAGGATAGTAATACGCATTTGTGTATCAATTAAAATATAAGATTTTTTCATTATCACAGATCATTTAGCAAACAAGATCTTTATTAATTTATTCAGCTTTGAACATTAACATAGCAAAAACAACCAGAACACTTCAGTCTTTATGAATGGCAAATTGTAGAAAACTATGTGATCTATAAAGTCTTGATCTTTCAAGTGTATAAAAAAACAAGTGTTAACAACAAGAACATGTAAATATATACAGTTTGTCTCTAAAGTCCATGACAGCGTGCGTTTTTCTCTGTTTATTATGTGATGGGGAGTGAAATCTTCTGGGTGCAGACCACATCTCCGAGCTTCTGCTTTATCTTCACAAAGAGTCGCTTGAACTCCAATCCGTCGCCCTGAAAAGGCAAAGTCATTTCAGCGTTTCAGAGCAACGCAAACAAGAACTCCCAAAATGCATCTGATGCATTCTCTTAAGCGATTAAGCAATATTTGTACAAATAGGCAACAACTGGTTACAAACTCTGAGTTGCAGGATTAACTCGCTCTGGTGCATCTCAAATTCTTCCTTCCACAAGATAAATACAATTTTAAAGATAAAGAAAGTTTTCATCTTATATTTTCTTGCACGTTTATGTGTTTTTTGGGGGGTCATATGTGATATATTGACACAATTCAGCACATAGTTGTAAAATGGAAGGACATTTATGCATGGCTATCAGTCTCATTCCAAATCAAAACACTGAAAAATTGATAGAAGTAAAAAGAAAATTTTTCCTCAACACATAAAACTACGTGTGTTAGTGTATCACGTAAAATCCCAATAAAACAGACTGAAGTTGTGGTTTTAATGTGATCAAATGAGGAAAGCCTTCAATAATCTGACTACTTTTACAAGCTACTTTAAATATGTGCTTCATTTTCAAAACTTTTGTTGCTGCTTCTGCACTTTCTCTGTATTTTCTGTGGTTTCCAAGCCCATTTCGCTTTGCACGTTCAAGGTTTTAGAAGAAAACAAACTGAATGCTCTTTCACATGGAAAACCACATTCAGGCGTCAAATCTGAAACGCAACCGCTTACCTTAGACAGTCTGAAATCCAGCAACACTCGCTGATTCATCTCCAGTAAAAAGACCTTGAAGATTAGCTTGTTGTTACGTTTGTCCAGAGTGCTCACAGTGACCTGAAGAGAAGGGAGAACTTTATGAAGATAAAAACACGGCAGCTCCAGTTAGAGGAGGCCAGTGTGAAGGCAGTCCTTAATTACCATCCACTTAAAAAAAAAAAAAAAGTGTTTACCTGTTGCGTGCAGGTGAGTTTGAAGACAAGTGCCATGCCGTCACAGACGTCTTTCAGGGCAGATAAGGAGTCGTCGGCGTTCACGTTGGTAAAGAAGCGAGTCATTCTTCGGACTAATCTTTGCCACAGCGACTATTAACAGGAAGAAACACATCAACTTCATCAACAAAGTATTAAAGAAATGTGAATTTTGTTCATTTTTAACACATTTGCAATATTTTCTGAATGCGCCGTACCTGACTGGCTCCCGGCGTGCCCAACAGCTGACTGCCCAGCAACATGTGCTCCGGTTTAGTCGGCTGGGAGAAGCTGACCTGCCCTTCGGCCAGGCCGATCAACAACATGGATTCCCATCCACCTGGAGCAAAGTCAGGCTGAGAGCTGGAAAACTGCATCCTGTCATCACTACACACACACGGAAAGATCATAAATAAATAGTATTTCGGCTAAATCTGTATGCAAACATCACTTTGTTCCAAGGCTTGGACCTGCTTGTCCGGGATTTAAGCTCCAACTCCGTTCGAAGAACTTTGTTGGATCCTGATCTCTGACAACCTAGAGAACAAAAGACAGAAATCAGCCCTGTGAATATTAACCCATTAAGATGAATTAAAATAACATCTGAAAATAACTGAAACCATTTTCTTCTTTAGAGAGAGTAAATAAAACCAAATGAAGAAGTTAAACTTGCTCTAATTGTATAATAATTTGGCTTCATCTTTATGTCTATTAACATAAAACACAAGGAATTATTTGCTCTTTTTAAAAAAATGATGCTGATCTAATGCTACATGAAGCCTGAAAGGTAAAAGTTTGAATCAGACTTGCCTTGAGTAAACCAGCGATCCTTCTGTATGTCTGCGATAACGATTCTTGAATCAGGATGGGGCTGCAGCAATTTGGACAGCAAACCTAAGAAAATTTACCGAAAAAACAAGAATTTAACCTGCAGATTTTAAAACATTTTTGAATACAAAACATTTGATGAGTAAAATCTTTATCTTTTAGACCAACTTATACAAGCTTTACTTCAAAAACCATAAAATGCAGACTCAACTAAACCTGGAACTGATTATTGTTTTGTAAATCAAGATTCTGTGAAGCAGTTTATGCTCCGGTTTGGCTTTATTTTGTTTTTAAAAAATGTGTTTGTGCCTGAACCAGAACCTGAGGCTGCATTTTTTCTACAGGTCTGAAACCAAACTGATCAATGAGCTGGGCAAAAAGTCAAATCGTGATATAAATAAACATAGAAGACATCATTAAAAAAAAAATTAAAACATACTTTATATTTCAGCTATTTGAAATATAACATTTTAATGTATGGAATGTGGAATAAAGTCTACAAACTCTTATTTTTTGACAGTTATTCAGATTTAAAATTGATTATCAAGCTTTTCAACATTAAATGAGAAAATTGCATAATTTAGAAATACAATACTTTCTGCCATTACTAAACAAAACAAAAATTTTTTTTAAATTTAATTACTGAAGAAACGATGACTTTATAAGTGATTTCGACCTGTGTCTTTACAGAATATGAATAAATAAAGCTAAGTACATTTTAGTAGGAAAAATATTGCAATCCATGTCCGATGCAGTGTATTTTTTTCCCCCAGAATATAGTTGTAAGTCTGAGTCTTACTAAGAGGCATCGGCTGGATTTTCTTCCAGGGAGGTAGGTAAGTCTTCTTCTGGAGCCAGTCTGAGTATTCCTGGCAGCTCTCGGTGGGCTGATCCCAGGGCAGTTCTGGTGAAGAAAAACAAACATGTTGACCAAAGGTTTCTGTACCTCAGCAAGAAGTCACGGGAAATCCTCCAGAAAATAAAAATCCAGATAATTTCCATGTCGTCACTTTTGTTTCACATTAAAAAAGTGACAAACCCTGATAAATAAAGCTGACAACTTTATTTTTACTTGTTTATTTATTTCAAACATATTTTAAAAAACAAGAGAACAAGCAATCAGTAGGACAGAGAAAAACATGTGAATACATAACCAAGAGCAAAATAATTTGTTTACTACTTCTTTTCTGTTTGAAAAGGAGTAGGAAGAAGTGACCACTTATTCTATCCTACCCCTTATCTCAATTTAATGGAATATATTACTTACTGACTCAATAATTATCAAAAATGTGTAATTTAAGTCATGCTATATTATTCATGTGCCTGTTTAATATATTATATTACATAATATAATATGCCCATAATAACTTATATTGCATAGACAAGATAGCTATAAGCTAATTCTCATGAGACAGGAAAATGTACGGATAATACTAATAGTAGTAATGACAATTGTAAATAACAATCTCACATAGAGCTAAGGTTCACTGTACAATGTGAGTAACACAGCTTTATATTTATTTATTTTTAATCAAACAATTGATTTAGCCACCTTTCAAGGTGTCTAAATGTATCTGGCTATGATGACTGTGGGTAAACTACAAAACTTGAGGAATCAATAATTTCCCAAAAACTGAAAGTCCCTACAGTCCAAATGCACCGTTTGTGTCTCACCTCCTGCCAGCATTGCACTCAGAACGATCCCACAGGCCCAGACATCTGCAGGCTGAGCTTTGTACTCCTGCTGGCCGAGAAGCTCTGGAGCAACGTAGGGGAGCGTTCCACAGAGTCGATTCAGAAGGCGCTCCCGCCCTTTGAAACGAAACATGGTGGCCAGACCGAAATCTGTCAGCTTCAAGTTGTCTAAGAGGAAAGAAAACACCTCATGATGTATGAATATATTAAACATGAACTCCAATTTGTACACATTTTATTTCCTCACCTTTGTCATCCAGCAAAATATTCTCTGGCTTTATATCTCGGTGGGTGATGCCAAGGTTGTGAAGGTACTCCTGTGAAAACAAAGCAAGAACAAAACCTTTAAAACAAGTGTAGATTTTTCAAACTTTTACAGTCTGAATTTACTCACCACAGCGGCTATTAGCTGCTTGAAAAACCTATTAGCGTCTTTCTCTGGCATCCCCACATCAGGCTCTAGAACAACAGAACGAACCCCAAAAAGGCTTAAAACACTGCGAATAAAAATTATATGCAAGATGAACTTGTATTTAATACATTTTATTGGGATTTTATGTGATAAAACAACACAACAAAGTGCATAAATATGAAGTAAAAGGTAAAGTAAGACAATATGTTGCTGCAGCACACATTTGTCTGTAGAATCCATATAAAATACATTAAAGTTTATGGATGAAATGTGAACATTTTCAAGAGATCTTAGCACTTTCACGAAGGGCTGTAGATGCAAATTTATACTGAGAATAAATGTCACAAAAACATTGTGCAACAACTTGTCCATTACCAATGCGGTCGAACAGCTCTCCTCCGGTGCAGTACTCCAGAAAAAGATAAACAGTCGGTCCTTCCTTTCGATGACCAAAGAACCTCACGATGCTGGGGTGGGTGAGCATCTGACAGAGCACAAGTGTTAAAATGTGTAGATTGTGAGGCTTAAAGTGCAAAATAAGCAGCCTACCTTATGGATGCACACCTCCTTTTTGACATTGTCTGCACACTCCTTAGCCTGAGAAGTGTCAATCACCTTCACCGCCACTGCCTCTTCGGTCTGTCTGTTCACCAGTAACCTCACTCTGACACAATCAGTAAAACAAAAATTGTGGTTAAATTATGAGGCACATGACAATGTTTTAAATAAATGAAAACAAGTGTGGAAAAACAAAATTGTGGACCATGCATAAATGTATTGCAGTTTTTACTGATATGCATAAAAAATGATTCAGAGACAATGCAAACATCTATATTTCAGAGTACAAAATTTAACACATGATTTGCATTTTCGAGTGGACAAATATGCCCAATCTAAAAAGTAACAATATTTATAACAACCCATTCTTACTCTCCATAAGCTCCTTCTCCCAGAGTCTGGACGACATCCCAGTCCTGCACAAAAGGGATCGCCATGCTGTGACGCAGACAGAAACACATTTTTATAACATATCAAACAAGGACTCCGCGTCTCATTAACAACTGCGCATTTGAAACACGTCATTCCTAAAGTCTAGACACGCAAGGAAGGACGCGAGATGTTAAATGTCACCGTTCATTTAAAGAAAAAGGTGATTTAAATATCTGTACATTTCATCGTACCTGAACGGCCTTCAGCTGCAGTTTTCGCACAAGGCGGTTCGCGAAAGACTAAAATAACCTTGTCATGTGTCAGCGGTGGAAGCTTTAAAAAATCCTGGCGAAAAATTGGCGCCTTGTTGTTTTACTGGACGCAACTTCCGCAAAGCTTCGTCATTTCCGCTAGAGCAACATTGTTCTGTGCGCTGTTGCCCTCTGTCGCAATAAAATAAAATAAAATAAAATAAAATAAAATAAAATAAAATAAAATAAAATAAAATTAAATTAAATTAAATTAAATTAAATTAAATTAAATTATAAATGTATCATTTTCGCAAACTGACAAAATACGTTTATGAAGGGAAGATTAACTACATTGCACTAATTAATCATCCTTCTCAAATAATATTTGGTTAGAATGAAAAACAAACACCAACGCAAGTAATGGTAATAGTTTTTTAAAAGCCGATTTAAACCGTCTCATAACTCGGGTTACATGGGATCTAGAGATTTCTCCACAAGATGGCGCTGGAGAAAAATCATACAAGTCAAAAAGAAAATATTGAGGAAAAATCTATGCATAAAAATTAAGCCTGTGACTGAAAAATCTTATTCATTAAATTCAAAAATATATTTTATTTTCCCTGTATTTCCAGCGTCCAGGCTTTAGACATTTTTTTTGACAATAAAATATCAACATAAAAAGATGAGGCTCTTTCTGAGAAGACATAAGGGTACAGTGCTGTTCATACGTGTGTTGGCCTAAATCAACAAGTTAATCAACAAACTTCACTCAAATGTGCCTTCGTTTTTGGGAAATGATGAGGCAAATGTTTGTACTTTATCTCTGTTTCACAATGACTTTGTTTTTTTTGTGCAACATGTGACCCTGTGCGTGGATAAACACAGTGGGGAAACCAGAATTTTAAAGAGAAAGGAAAAGGTTATGGCCTAATTTAGAGTGGTTCCAGAAAATTAAGGAGAAAACCCATAAGAAAGCATGATTATTCCTAGTTTTCTAAGCCATCTCGTTTTTTTTAGTTTTTTTTACGAGTTATCCTTTCTTTCTTCTTCTTCTTCGTATTTGGGCAGACATTTTAAACAAAGTACTCTAAACCAAAACGTTCTGGGGAAACACACATATTGATCTCCTTTTACTGCTCAAACAGGTAATGAGTAACAGACTAGTTTTTGTTTGTCCTTGTACCCCTCACCCCCACCTGAACCTTATCCACTCTGAAATAAATCAGATGTTCCTGCCATTTTATCACATTTCCAGTTTGTTCTCTCATTAGGCTGAAACATGGGGGCTTCTAGCAACTGGAGCTGGTATGCTGCACTCTTGTGGCTCCTCAGTTTCGGTAAGGAACTTATAATTAACATGCAATACCTGCATTTTGTTTATGACTCCAGATTTTCAAGAATGTCCAGGTGTCTCTCTTGTACATTTGAGTGAAATGTGTGAAATTTGTTGGATATCAGCAGAGCCTAAAAGTTTACTTATACAAATTTAAAAAGTCAGATGCTGGAATTATGGAATGGTCATTATGTGCCTGTAAAATTAACATCCTTGATTTAAATACAAAAAAAGTTAGTATAAGGTTCTAACATATTTAACCAGAAAAAAGTTTATTTATTCAGTGAACGTTACTGTTGAAATACTGAAGATTACAGTTTCCTGGTAAACCTATGAATGCACCAGTTTCAATTGTTTTTGTCAATCGATCACTAATGATAATATTAATAGTAAATAACATTATTATTATTACTAACTTTTATATAAAAAGAATTTTGAAGTGCAAATGTGTAATAAATTAGCTATGTATATATATATATATATATATATATATATATATATATATATATATACAGTATATATATATATATACAGTATATATATATATATATATAAGAGAAACTGAAAAAGTAACAAATACATAAAGTAACAAATACATAAATAAATAATAAAATGACAACAAGAATTAATATAGGAAATATTTCACTGTTTCACTTCAATGTTATAGACTAAAGTGTTTATATTATATACTGTACACCCTTGTCTCTAGTGGGGTCAGGAGATGCTGGTGTCTATCTCCAGCGAACGTTTCGGGTGAGAGGTGGGGTACAACCTGGACAGGTTGCAGGGCAACACAGAGATAAACAGGACAGACAACCATGTACACACACTCATTCCTAAGGACAATTTAGAGAAACCAATTAACTTGACAGTCATGTTTTTGGACTGTGGGAGGAAGCCAGAGTGCCTGGAGAGAACCCACACATACACAGGGAGAACATGCAAACTCCATGCAGAAAGACCCCGGGCCGGGAATTGAACCCAGGACCTTCTTGCTGCAAGGCAACAGCACTACCAACTGCGCCACTGTATTATATTATATTATATTATATTATATTATATTATATTATATTATATTATATTATATTATATTATATTATATTATATTATATTATATTATATTATATTATGGAACTTCAAGCTCTCCTTGGATGAAAGCCATTCCACACAGTGAAGCATACACCATGTAGTTGTGTGCCTGTTTTTGTGTTTAAAAAACACAATAACTCTGAACCAAAAAACAAAAATGTCTGTCGGTTTGCGTAGGTGCTGAGGTTCTTTGCGATTGCACTGACCATGGCATACAAATCCAGGGAGGTAATTTTACTCTGACCAAGGAGCTGGAGAAAGGCAGCTTACTCATCTATCGCTGTAACGATGGATACTACCCGTATCCTGCTTTGACCCGCATCTGCCAGCCAAACGGCTCCTGGAAACCAGCACCCAGGAGGTTTTCACCACAGAAATGCAAACGTGAGCAACACAACTTTCAGTGATTCATAATTTACACCAGACTTCAGCAAAGTAACAACTCTGACTCCTTTTTGCTGATTTTCCTGAAGTTGTTGAATGCCCTGATCCGAATGTTATGGAGAATGGAAACGTGTCTCCTCCTGAGGTCCAGTACTTTGTGGGGAATGAAACTTCATATGAGTGTTACTCTGGATACACATTGAGAGGATCATCCAAACGGATTTGCTTACCAAATGGGAAGTGGAGTGGCTCCACTCCAATCTGCAGCCGTGACTGTAAGTCTTGAGCAACATTTCATTGTTTTTTGCTTTGCTTTGTTTTGCTTACTTTTTGGGTGAATAGAGATTTTTCATATGGGACAAACCCATGTGTATGGAGTGAATTAAATGGGTTAAAAATCAGTATTTGAGACAGGATTAGACCTTATGATGTGATGACATCTGAAAACAAAGAAGAAGTCACCATCCTTATTATGCTTTCAAACATGGTGCCAGCCAACAAGGATGATTAAGGTAGAAAACATGTAGATAAATGTAATAGAGAGTACACTACACCAATACATTTCAGGAAATAAGACCTCAAACCTTTTTGTCCTTTTTAGAAATAACAGTCGGGAATTGAGTTCCATTTCTGTTTTTCCCCAGCCGGTGCTGCCTGTCCTGATCCTGGAGTCCCACCTGGAGCCTCTAGAGCAGGAAATATGTTTGGGATTGATGACAAAGTGAGATACACCTGCAATGGCGAACTGTTTTTGGTGGGCTCTAAGGAAAGAGTGTGTCTGGAGAACGGCCAGTGGACCGGGACAGAGCCAGCATGCTACTGTAAGATTTGTTAATTTCATATTAATAGTTATTAATCAATATATTCCTGAGGTACAGAGCTACTTTAAAATGAAGTCATCCTGTTTAAATCGTCATGTGAATGACTGTGTGAATGACTGAATACAGTGTGAAGCGCTTTAGAGTCCGCTGAACTAAATAAACCACTATTGACCTTTTGCACGTGACGTCACGCTCTCCAGAACTCCGCCCACTCCACCATAGCTGCAGTCAAAATGCGCTCCTTTAAAACCAGTCTAAAAACAGACTTGTAGCCTCATATCGCTTCTATTTAGTTGATCTCACTTTAAAAATGGTCACAGGGCCCTGCACGGTCGGTTGCACAAACAGACAAGGATAGAAACCAAACATGTCATTTTATCTTATAACTTTTAATGAGGAAAGATATGGCGACAACGGACAGCTGCTGTCAATAATAATGACTATCAGCCCTCAGTGTAATCACGGATTTGCATCGAACACTTTTTACAAGAAAAGAAGATTAACGTTCATATACTTTATAAGTAAGTATGATTAAAAAGATATCAACTATGGGGAAGGTATGCGTCTAACCATTAGTAACCATGGAGACAACGCCGCATCATGCGTCATGTAGCCTAGCATGTATTAAAAAAACCTGATTAGCATCTTGTCTTTTGTACGTTTTTAAGGCTGCTCCACTGTAAGGGGAAACGCTTACCAAACATTTTATTTTTTTTGTCTGTACTTCTTTTGTTTTGGTCAACGAAACTCTTTTTTTCCCCTAGATCTTTAAATCTGCATTACTGAATTAAATTGTGTTTTATTTTGCTGCTACTTCTTTCAGATAAGCACACGTTTGATACCCCACGCGAGGTTGCAGAATCATTTGGAGGTGCGATTAAAGGCACCCTCACCACTACACAATCTCTTAGTAAGTTCCTGGACTTCATCTTATGACAATATTTGAAACTATAACTGCAATATATTAGAAACAAATGTCTTACTTTTTGTTAAACATGACTAAGAGTGACATGACATATGGCATGACAAAAAGATATTTATTGCTAATTATTCCTGATTGCACATGTAAAACAACTGTTTGAATGTGGCTCATTCATAAAACCTCTTGTTACCCAGATGATACCCAAGAAGGGAGATTAATCAGGATTTCAAAAAGTGGGACTCTCAACATCTACATAGGTGTGGACATTTCAGAAAGCATAGTAGAAGAAGATTTTAAGAAAGCAAGAGACGCTGTCATAACTCTGATTAAAAAGGTAAGGACGTCTTTAAAGAAAAAAAAAAAGATGTCAGTTATAATTTTAGGAGAGCAAACAAATGTGACAAAAACCCATGAGGAATATTCCTGTCTGAAATAAAAATAACCACGAGGATGCTGATACACAAAGTGAAAACCCACACGTAAACCTGGCAGCATTTGTGACTTTAAAACATTTCTTCAGCAGCAGAATAATTTAAAAGATATTCTTTTGTCCTGCACAACTGCAGGCGTTCCAAATTCACAAAATATTTACTGTCCTTGCGTCGCCCCTTTTTAAAGTTGCAATGCAAAAATTGTCAGGGTGTTAGAATAAACTCACAAAGCATTTGTTCAGTCCACAATAATGATCGGCATCATAAACTTTACTGTTCATTAAAAAAATTGGGCTAAAGACAGAGACATTTAGGTGTCATCAGCCGGTCATATTAAAAGTTTTATATTATTTTCTAATGGAAAGGTCAACTGCTTTAGAGCCCCCTCTGCCTTACGATGCGCTGAGTGTGCAGAGACTCAGCAGCATAGTGCTTGGACTGCAGTTATTCTATGATGGCTCTGCTGATTGCGGGTGGAGTTAAAGGGTCTGAGGATGCTCACAGGGTGAGACCACAGACTCCTGTTGATGGGTGCTGGCAATAAATTTGCTGAGCTCTTAAAGAAGGTTAGAAACGTAGCAGTTAGTGCTACTAGGTCTGGACATTTATTCAATCTATGAAATTAATCAAAAGACATGTTATAGCACAGAGTGGACAATTTTTACATGTAAATGAGAATTCGTCTTTCTAAAAATACTCAGTTGGGTCCGATTGTGTGAAGCTTTTATTCAGTGCTTCCACGCACTTATAGGCTCATTTGACATACAGTTTCTTGTTCCCTTTGGCCGCCACAACAGCAGCCTATTAGAGGTAAATTTAATTATGAATTACAAATCATAATCTTGACTGATGTTCCTTGGCGCGAGGCCCTTGGCCCGTTGTCAAAGTCCGCTTCTGGAAAAGCACCCAGCTGATAAATGGATAGCTTTCTCTATAGGATAACAACCCTAAGCAATTTAAAGTATCAGGCGTGCTGGATTAACAAAGCATTTCACAGCAATTGTTCAAGTTAACTTGTGCTCGTAAAGATGTGTCCGACGTTTACACAGGACCGCCGCACCTCAACTGTTGTTGTTTCCCACAGATCGCCTCCTTCAGTGTGTCTCCAAACTACGAAATCGTCTTCTTCTCATCTGAAATATACAGGGTCGTCAACATTCTCGATTTTTTCAATGCCAAAGTGAACCTTAGTAAAGTCATAGAAGACCTGGAAAAGTTTAAAATAGAAAGTAAGTCTACCCCGAGCACAAGATAATGGTTATAAAACGGTTTTAAATACCTACCTGGACTCTGGTTTAACATCTGTGTTTTTGTGGCATTTGGTTTAAAGACAAAAACACTGGAACAGATTTGAACCTGGTCTTCAAAACCTTTGAGAATCAGATGGCTTTTATAAAGCGACAAGCTGGAGATGAGGGATTTAAAGCTCATCGGCATGCCCTGATCCTTTTCACAGATGGTAACAAGCCTACATCACACATATTGCTTGCAAACACACATCAACCTTCCACAGTTTATTGATACCCTTGGTAACAAGTCTAAAAAAAAAATTCTTATTTCATATATTTCAGTACCTTTGGCTAAAGACATAAAACTCGGCCAAGTTACTGGTTTCAGGATAGATTTAAAATGTTAATAATTTCCTTTTCCTTCAGTCTTTGATCAATGCAAAAAATAAAAAATATCTATGCATTTAAGTTCCAGGGGACTACATTTCAAGCAAAAGAACTATATAAAAAAATGTATTGGAATAAATTCTATTATTTTAAAACTTAGTCTCAGACAAGATCTCCGACAGAATGTTACGTTTTCTTATCTTATTCAGATGTTTCTCATTTCTCTAGCTTCTAACCCTATTCTGAAAAATAATTGTGGCACCGGTGGTTTTATTTAAAAACATTATTATTTGACATCTGATTTTGTTGCTGACATTTCTATGTTTCTTTTCTTGTTACTTTGTAAACCCACAACAACATTAAAAGAAGATATGTTTTCACACATATTTAGGGATATCAATAAACGTATATATTTTTTTTTACATCTGAAACTTTTACGAGCAAGACCTTTTCCACAGGTGCGTATAACATGGGTGGTTCTCCTGAGCCTACTGTTGCCAGAATAAAGAACACAGTCTATATGAATCACACTGTGGAGAACCATGTCGGCACAAGAGATGACTTTCTTGGTAAGTTTAATTTAGTTTTTATTTGACTGATTAACAACAAAATAGTGCCCAGTGTTCATGCGTTCCAAAATGTTTAATAAATCCAAAACTGAAAAGTGTTGCTTGCATTTGTATTCAACCCCTCTTGAGTCAATACTTTCAACTCCTGACAGGTTTTCCTCAAAGATCGGTCTACATTTTGCTCCTTCCATCAGTCAAGCTTCTCAGTGTCTTCTAAAAAAAAATACCTTTCCATGATGCTTCAAAAGATATGAAAAAAATTAAACCCATACATAATTCTCTTCAAAATTATGCACTAATGCATGTTTGTTCATTACACTGTTGTAAATACTGTATTATTGACCCAGGGAGGCTGAACTATATGTTTGAGCACTTTCTAGATATTCATTTGTAATAAAAAAAAGAAGAATTTAAAACAGTATACCACTTTCTACAATTTTACAATCATGCACTATTTTGAATTGGCGCGTAAAATCTCATGAAAATACATTTTCATGAGATTTTACATTTGTTGTAATTTGATCTAATTTAAAAATGTTAAAGGGGTATGAATACTTTTGCAGGGCTCTTTACTATCTGCAATGTAAACGAAACACAAACTTACAAAGTAACACCGTTTTGCAGACATCTATATCTTCGCCATTGGGAAGGAGATCTTTGACGACGACCTGCAGCCCCTCACTGTAGGAACCGGAGGAAATCATTACTTCAGGATGTCAAAAATCGTAGAATTAAAGGAGACCTTTGATTTAATAATTGGTGAGTCAACTTTGAAAAGGGAAAGTTGTAAAAAGCCTCTGTTTTTTTTTTAATTTCGTCAGCTGTAATGTGCGTGTGTTTGCGTGGGCGTGTCTGTGTGCATGTGGGGGTGTGCGCGCGCGTGTGTGTGTGTGTGTGTGTGTGCGTGTGCTGGTATAGTTCCCGTAATTCTTCATTTGGCACTAATTTAGCTCAGGGAGGTAAGTGATCTTAAATGGGACTCTGAATGGTTCTCTAGTTTCCCAAAGTAGTCAGGAAGAGAGCTGTTTTCTTCTGATGGGAATGGATGTGATGAAGCCCCTCAGTGGACCTGAGTGGAGTCTTTTAATCTAATGCAACAAGCTCTATACTTGTTATTTTTTTTAAAATTTCCTTTACAGTTTAAATATTTATTTTAAATTTCTAAATACTGTCCCGTTTGTTTACCGTTTACGCTAACCATGTATTTGTTTGTTCTGCTTATTGCAGATGAAAGCGAAGTTGTAGGTATGTGTGGCCTGCACAGGGATTATGAAACCACGGAAGATAAAGAAAGCAAAAGGAAAAAATACCCATGGTTGGCGTTTATTGTTAACACGGTGAATAATTCAGCAATTTAGTTAATTAATCATACAGCAAAATAGCATTAAAATGCCATGAAATATATGTGTTGCAGCACCATTTATTTATGGTTCTCTTAGAGTTATGTTCCATCTTTATTTTAGCAAAAAGTCATGCTGGTTTAACAACATACACTTTCTCCACTGCCTGTTCTGTACAACTTCAGGGACGAAAAGGAAAAACTTGCATCGGGTCGCTGGTGACGCCGGACTTTGTCCTGACTGCTGCTCATTGCTTCACCTTTGGTGATTTGCCAGCGAATATAGTAGTTGAAATTGAAGATGGACTGGGCAGCAAAAGTAAATATCACTGACTTTCCTTCTCAATTTGACAAAACAAGCTTCCATTTTATCACCATTTAATATGCAGTTGCAGCCTTAGACATTTGTTATAGATTATTATACTGTGTTTGAACACAACATTGTAACTACATTTCGCCGACTATTTTAATCAGTCAGTATAATTAATCACGGCACATGCTTAATCTTTATTTATGCAGTGAAACATGTGAAAAGTTTCACGCTGCACCCACTGTACAACATCACGGCCAAAGTCAAAGAAGGCGTGGCCGAGTTTTATGACTATGACTTGGCCATTATCCGACTGGAAGAACCAGTGAGGATCTCTGAACTTGCGAGGTATTTTCACATCTTTGTCTTTAAATAATATGGCTACAGTTAGATTTTTTTTATTATTATTGATATAGCAATTTTCACATTCCTGCTTCAAAAACCTGAATTTCTTTCAGACCAATATGCATACCCTGCACCCAGGAGACCAGCGACGCTCTCAACCTGGTTGGCGAGTCAACATGCAAGCAACAAGGTCTGAGGGTTTGGCTCCTGTGCTCTGCTATGCACACTTGAAATCAGGCGTAAACACTTTATGATTAGATGATAGCAATTTTAGTTAAATGGAGATATGCCTGCAGATGCATTTCAAGGCAACACCGCACACACCCAGCTTCCTTGTGCTACATCATGGAAATCAAAAGAAGGGACTGAAAGGGAACTTTGTTTTTCTGAAGTGTAGCTTTCTTCTAAAAAATCATTTTATTTATTTATTTATTTTTTTTAACAAATTAGCCCAATGGCTCTTTAAAGATGGCACACTTTCTTTCCTTCTTTTTCTGAAAAAGTGTAGTCTCGTGGAGCAAGGCATTTTATAGATTCAGAAAATGTTTTATAGAGGAATCAATCAGTCAATCAATCAATCAATCAACCAAATTTTATTTGTATAGCACATTTCAGCAGCAAGGCATTTCAAAGTGCTTTACATCATTACAAACACAGAAACACAATGCAACATAGAATCAATAATCAAAACACAGCATTAAGTCAAGTTCCATCAATAAATTTGTAATTGATTACATTTCAAATACAATTCTGAAGACTGTCAAGTTATGATTCGAGTCAAAGTGGAGGCCCCTTACAAATGATTGTGTTCTGAATTAACAGAGCAGGTCCTGTTAAAGAGTTACCGTGAGCAACTCGGTTTCCTAACAAGGAAGGACCCGCTGGTAGCAGAAAAAATCGTCCACGCCAAGCTTGGAGAAAACGTAAGTTTTATATAAATGAGACTCTTTGTTTGCCAACGTTATGTTTCTCTGATGCTTGAGTGGTTTATTGCAGCGAGATTTGTGCATCAAAAAAGCTCTTTCGGCACCAGGAATCACCACAAAAAAAGAAAGGGTTGCTGTGACCGATAACTTCTTGTGCACCGGTGGTCGGGTTGGGCACAGAGATCACATAGCATGCACAGGTGGGTATACTCTTATCACTTTTCAAGATGATTAACAATGGTGGTCCAGGTTGGTAACTCTGTCTGTGGAAAACTCTGGGGACAGGGGATTCTGGCGGCGCTGTGTTCAAGAACTTCAACCAGCGGACAATCCAGGTAAAGAGCCGTGTGCAGCAAATGTGTCAGAAAGTTATTTACCGTCATAAACATGGCGTAAAAAGAACAGGTCAATCAAAGTAATGACTGAGATGACAGATTTGTTTCTTCTTCACAGATTGGAGTGGTCAGCTGGGGAACACAGGCACTGTGCTCCTCCACGGGCGGACTGGTTGAGTCCAATGATGAGTCCAGAGATTTCCATATCAATCTGTTCAAAATGATTGATTTTCTTTCTCAGAACCTTGGAGATGATAGTCAAGACTACACAGCACTGAAATTTCTGAAAAACGGAGCATAACTGCACGCTATAATTGCATCATAATATAAAATGTGCACTCAAGGCATTTTAAACTCACACATTTGCTCTCTTTTCAGACTTTGACCTTTTGGTTGTACCCCACATGACAGGCATTCAGTGTTTATGCAACGTTTGAAAATAAATGTTCAATTATTAACGAATGAATGAATGATTATGTGTCCATCAAATCAGGTTTTAATGTATGTTCTGCTGTTTCAAAGATGCAGATAATCTGGAAAATAACTATATCTTGGATTAAAGCTATCATGGTATTTCACCTGTTGTCATTTTGTTTATAGAAAGTTGGGCTTTCTCATTCTTCGCATCAAAAGGTAATTATTTTTTATCCTGCAGGATTTGCCGTAACTTTTTTTTCAGCTGAAAAACAAACAAAACTAAAGTGATTATTTTTTTAAGCAAATAGTGAATACAGAGTCAGCACACAGCTTCATCTTTTTATTTTCATTCAGCAATCCATTGAAAGCTAAATGGATTATTTCCATTTAGCTTTAAAATACTAAATGGGAACAGTCATCCATGAGTTTTTCATTTGAGTGTAAACCACACAGTGGCTCACATGCCCCAGATGGCCTGCGGGAGATGGTGCTTTTTTTTTTTTTTTAATCAGGCATTGCACAAATCATGACTTTCCAAGACAAACTAACAAATAGACATCAGTTCCCACAAATGACCAACCAAATCTGAGTCCTTGCATGACCCAACAGAAGCTGCACAGAAGAGTCAACAAGAGAAGCAGCCAACGTAGAGCAAAGGGACATGACCTGCAACTTGCCAATGGTGACTCGGAGGATGATTAGGACAACAAAATACAACACAGTTATTTGAGAAAGGTCTTATTGACTTAAGAAAATGTGTTTTTCTGTGGTGATCAGTCAAGGTTCATTTTTATTAGAACAGAGGGGAAGACCCCGATCAACAAAAAAAAAAAAACAACTCACCTTAATTTTCATAAATTGTTTGAAAGAATCTGGAACATTAGTTTTAGAATCTGATTTAGAAACGGATTTTGATGCATGATGATGTAGACCTGGGACTGTTTAAATCTTGGACAATCTCACCATTAAGGCGACTTAAAATCCTAAATAAAACAATTAAAAAACTACTAAATGCTTTGTAAACAATATTCATGTTTTGATAGCTATCTTAACATAGTAACAACCTAATATTGTTTTTTATCCTGCTTTTGTTGTAGTTTGAGTTTAGATTTTTATCTTTGGCAGGAAGTTTATAAACATTTTGTTCTTACAACTCGATTACTTAACAACAGAGCTTTTACATTTATTTTCTCACTACATTCAAATGATCAGACTGCATATCTTTTATCTATGTGTAGAAAGGTACCTTATATTATATGGCAGAACTTTCTAACAAATAGTTTCTCCATTCCAAATGAGCAGTTCTTAAATAATCCTCTTTTCCAAAATTGAAAATTGAAAAAGGAGCACTTTGAGGAATTGCTCCAGCCCTTAAAAGGTTTCATCCAAACTCTTTTATGGCTGCTCAGCTCTTGCTGATAAAGCTTTCCAGCTCGCTCCCCCCCTCCGGGTCAGTGAGTCAAGCCCCATTTCCAGCTCCCGGCGCAGACGTGCGCAATGCGGACACTCCATTTGGCCGTGTGCCACGGCCAGCTCATTTAAAATTAAATTTAGTGGAGAGTTATTCTTTTGTGTAATTAGGTTTTTCTTTTGCTCTTTATGGCCGCGAGATGAAACGATACTGAATTTGTCAGCTGTTGTATTTTTTACAACCCCGACACAAACAAGGCAATTACATCAAGAATGATTTGTTGCGGTTGGAGCCATTTCATTGCTTCGAATTATTTTGTTTTGCCACCCAGCCAGCTTTCAATAATAATAATAATAATAATAAAAAAGAGTACACTTATGCAAACCTCCGTACTAATGCATATTGGTTGTGGCAGTATCACAGAAAATGTTGATGTTTCAATATTAATGTTGAACCCTGGCTTCTGCGTGTGTGCAGCAACGGAGGTATGATGTACTGCTTCCCCCTGGGAACATTTGTCTGGTTTCCCTCTAACTGCGAGAGAGGGAGGAGGTCAGTGGGATGAGAGAGGATGGCAGAGACAGGAGAAGACAGACTGCGTGCGATGATGGACGAATGGCAGAGGCTTAATTGAGTGAAAGCTCCTTCAGGTCTCAGATGCCGTAAACAGGGAGGAAATTTAAACCAGGGTCCTACTCTTATTGAATCCCTCCTGAGGGCTCGCTAACCTCTCCGTCTTCTTTTCTACCTGGATCACAGCTGCCTCATTCTCCGCCTGCTATTTAACCGAGGCTGAACCCTCGGCTTTCACTGAAATCAATCTACACCTAAACTGATTAGCGGTGTTTGGATAGAGCAGCGTGCATGAGCGGCGGTAATTTCAGGCCTGGCTAAGCCCCCCTCCACTCTTCACCATCTGTGCACTGCTAGCACACACAGCATATTCCTGATGAAGCATCTTGCTGTTTAAACTCTGGCTGATCTGTCTCACTGAGAGCCCTAAATCAACCTTATAGGCCATTTCAGAAATTGCTGCCATTAGGAACTGCATGCATACACGTTTCCCCCTCTTTTGAGCTCTAGAAAAGAAGACTGCATGCATTGAATGCATATTTTTTGCTGATCCTGTTACTTTAAAATGAAATTGCACAGATAGACAATGAAACGTTATTTGCCTGAACCCTCATGGCCTGTTTTCTATTCTTGTGGTCAATTTAAACATCAGGTAATGCAAATTTAGCAACTTCTGACTTACTGTGTACACTAGATGCAAAAGCATTCAAACCCATTAGACTATTTTCACATTTTGTCCCTTTCAAACCCCCAAACCTTAATATGTTTTCTTGAGAACCAACTCAAAGTAGTGCATGATCGTGAGAAGACTTTTGCATTCTTTCCTCATTGCCTTTAGATATAATTTTGTGCAACTAGCTGCTTTCAGAAGTCATCAAATTAGCAAATATATTCCACCTGTGTGTAATTCAATCTCAGCATTAAGCTGTTCTGTGAAGGCCTAATGGGTTTACTGGGGAACATTAAGGAACAAACATCATCATGAAGACCAATGAACAGGTCAGACAGGTCAGCGAGAAAGTTCTGAAATACTTTAAACAGAGTTAGATCAGAAGTCAGAACATATCAGACTCTAAACGTCTCTCTGAAGAAAAGAAAGAAAATCAACACATCGCCCCCAGGACAGTGAAAATGGCAAATGACAGCGAAGCATGGTGGTGGTAGCATCACACTGCTGGGATGTTTTTCTTCAGCATGGACATTTAAGCCATGCTGAAGAAAGCCATGCCTTTTGAATCTTTTAAGATTCAAAAGGATTACAAAAATGATGATTTTTAGGTTTGTCTTACAACTTGCCTACACTTGACCTTATGTAAAAGGTAAGTAAAATAACATTTGATCCAAAAAGTGTATGTGTTCACTTTAAATAGTCAAAGTACTGAAATGAAGAAACATGTTTGAGGGGTAATGAGCCTTTGTGTAACAACAAATGTATTCCCCCAAAACATGAAACATCTGCATTAGTAATCAAAACTCCTTTCTTAACCTAATAAAGGGATACATAAATCAGAAACGTGCCTAACTCCTATTTATTTTACATTATTTTTAACATTTTTTTTCTTGACATAAGAAAGGTTTCCAACTGATTAAGTTGGAAGTCATATTTTAATAATTTTTCAGTTTGACATCAAGCTGCTGCAATGAAAGATGAGTCCAGTTTTACAGCAGAAGCTCCTGTAAAACTAACTGGACAGAAATGTTTCTCTCATCTTTTATTTCAATATGACAATGAATGCTTAAAAAAAATGTAATCTCAGTGCACCCACTAATAATAGTTACTCATGATGGTGAGCATTATTTCTGGTTAAAATACAGATTGCTTCTTCTACAGTTCAAGACAGATTTTGCTTTTGTTCCATTTGCACTCTGATTTATTGATTTAAAGGAGAGAGGGCTTCATTTGAAAAGGTGAAGTCATGTCTTCCCAACTGAGGTAATGCATCTAAATCAAACCTTAACACGTATATCCAAGTATGTAAAGTGCATTTCTCAGCTTTCATCCTTACATTTTTTTTATTCAATAGAGATCTTAGATGTCAAACAAAGATCTATGCTGCTTTGCAACCAGTAAGAGTGCTGCAGCCCGGAGGAACTGGGAATAACGTTTTAAATGATCCCTGATCGAGTTAAGAGGGATCGTTTTCATGTAACACTTTTGTAATGATAATATCGAAAGCTTAAGTAATAAAGGAATGAGTGAAATCTGCCTCTTGTCAGCATTTACAATGAGAACCACTTGGGGCGATTGGATGTCTAGCGATCAATGTATCCTCTTCTCTTATCATTAAGACTGCTCTTAACAGATTACAGCCCCCCTCCCAAAGATGAAGTCTTTTTCTCCTCCCCTCTCTCTCTGCTCCTCCTTCTGAAACACACACACACAGCCTTTTCACTAGATACAACAGGAGACTTGTCCCTCTTGCCCCGTTTTGTAAAATAAATCGCTCTTTGTCTTTTAATTTAAACTTTGTAGAACTTTTTTTCACCCCTCTTGTGGAATTTAGATGGACTTTCTGGATTTGTTTGGACCGATTTGACGACCTGACAGATGAACAGAAATGAAAAGCACAAAACTTCAGTTGAAGTTCTGGTAGAAAACTGAAAATAGTCAATGAAGATGGACCTGGTGATAACCGCCTTTTTTCTCCTGCTCTTTTGTGTCCATCCATCTGCAGCAGCAAGCGTCATCACAGGTAAGCTACTCTTAAAAACACACAACACAAAGTCAAGAACATTTGAATTAATCTGAGGATCTGTTTTGTTTTTGGCTTCTGAACTCTAAACTGGACTTTGATTCCTGAAGCAGACATATTTGAAGCGAGAGGTACACAAGGCAACATATTCAGCATGTATCTCAGTATATGTTTGCCTCATTGTTAGAAACCAGCAAAGAAAAGATCCCACCTGTTTACTTCACATCTCTTTTTTTGTGTCTCTGTCCAGGTCAAAGAGTGTGCAAGACAGGAAAAGGGAGACCTTGTTACAAACTGGCCTATTTCTCAGAGCTGCGCTGGAAGTTGAACTTTGAGGAGGCGGAGAGATCTTGCAAACGAGACGGAGGCCAGCTGCTGAGCATCGAGTCCGCGTCCGAGCAGAAGATTGTAGAGCAGCTCATCAGAGATCTCCGTCCCACGGATGGAGACTTCTGGATAGGTCTCCGGCGTGGACCGGGACACGAGGACAGCAGCTCGAACTGCTCGTCTCACTACTACTGGCTGGACGGGAGCAAATCCTCGTTCAGGTAGGAGCGGAGGGGTCAGCAGGGGTCACTCATGGTTTTTTTTTAATAAGCTCCACACAGTTACAGAATCATTTTATCAGAAACTCATTTCACTTTCGTTTAGTGCAATCATTATTCCAGCCCATCAAAGGGTCGTCTGGTCCAACAGAGCCGCCGCCACAAATCTTACTATAAAGACCCCTGAATCTCCGTCTGTTATCTTCTCTTTATCTGAAATCGTGTTGCAGGAGTAAGCGGCCCCTATCCTGGATATCAATGTGTTTCCAGAACATAAGCCATGTATGAGATTTCCAGTGGGTTCTGGGTCTTCCCCAGATTCTCCTTCCCAACATGCCTAGAAAACCTCCAAATGAAGAAGATAAGATGTCCGAGCCACCTAAATTGACTCTAATGTGTAGTTGCTTTACTCTGAGGTCCCAGATTACAAACTTTCTACCCTGATTTGTAAGGCTGTGCCTGACCACCTGAAGCTCATTTCAGCCAGTTGTGTCTTGTTCCTTCAGGCATGATCTATATGTCATGAGCAAGGTCAGGGTCAAGATGTAGACAGTTGGTAAATCGAAAGCTTTGCCTTTTTGCTTTAATCTTTTTTCAAGTCAATACACCAGGCGGAACCTCAATTATGACACATGAGGTTCCAATCCAATTTCCATCTCCTGTTCCATCCTACCAACATTCATGAACAAAAATACTTGATCTCCTCTGACACCCAACCTGAAGGAAGCAACCTTCAGGGACACTGAAGGTACACTGTCTGGACAGTGTGTGAAGGTGTCCCCAGATGAGGGACATGGCTTCATACTTAGAGCAGCTCTGATCATGCTGAAAGTTATTGCTTGAAGACGGGAACAGAACTATCATCTGCAAAAGGCAAAGGTTAATCCAACCAACCACTTTTTTATGATAGCTTCTTTATATCCTGTACATGAAAACAAAAAGAAAATTTGGGACAAGGAGCACAGACTTATCTGTGAATAAGGAAACAAGCTCTTGCGCTACCTTTAAAATCATCCGCAGCAACTCATATTCCCACAATGTCCTCCACAAAATGTCTCTATGGAAAAAGTTGTACGCCTTCTCCAGATTCATGAAACGCCTGCGGAAAGGACAATCAGACTTCTTGGCTATTCCACCAAGGTAAAGATCTGTATGAAATTCACAAAGTTCCTCCTGAATCGTAACCATGAGTCAGAATTTCCTATTAAAAACTCAAGAGTAAACTCTCCCAAGGAGGCTGAATAGTGTAAATCTTTTATAGTTGGAACAAACTCTCTTATGTTCTTCTTATGTTATGTTCTTATGTTATGTTCTTCTTTAAGGGTGTGAACAGGCTTCATACAGCCCTCTGTGAAACTCTAAATCAGTTTATCAACTACAACAGCTCTGTCATTTTAAAAGCCTTTTACACTTCGGGATGAGTTTTGACTTATAGGCACCCTGCCACCCAGAAGCTTCAGATCTGAATTACCCAAACTCCTTCAAACTTTCTATAAATTTAAATGTCCATGTCTTCCATCTCCTGAGCTGTTAGGCGAAACACAGATGGCTGAGTTACACCCACTCTGTGGCCATTGAATTAGGTGCACATCAATATCTAGTTGAAATACAACAGGAGGCATTAATCAAGAAACAACGCCAATGATGCTGCCAACGGTGAGTTCAATTTGGCAACAAAAAGAGAAACATGCCAGAGACAGGTTATAAAACATGTTTTATTTACTCTAATCATCCTTGACTTTACCTAGATGATCAGCAGAATTTTCAAACCAAGTGTCTTGCAAAAGTAAGGAATGTGTGGATTTTATGACCATAACATTTTTGGCCTGGTTTATGAGGCAGGGGTTAGGCTGAATTATACAAACAGAAGCCCTTCATCTCATATAGAATAAATTAAAAGACTTGAACTAAATTAATTTCAACAATCCTCCACTAGTCCTAGAGAACCATCCTGAGGTAAAACAGTGTACAAGATGATTGCATAATATGGGAACAGAGAAATCAAAGGGGGAAAATCAATGTCAAAACAGATTTATTCAAAACTTTTGTTTTTCCAAGCAAAACGTTCCATCTCAACAATAATGAGTTGCTGCTGCACAACTGATGTCGATCTTTGGTAGTAGATCATAAAACTATTCAAATTGCCAATCATTTGGGTCATGAATACAACTGATCAAAATGAACTTTTTGTAGATTCTTGTATCCCATTTATCTCTTACATTTGTATTTATCTATCACAAGAAAATGCCCCCAAAACTACATGAAAATCTTTGGTTTTAATATGACCAAATGTGCAAAGGTCGGCGCTATATGAATATTTTCCCAAGACACTAAATGTGCTCTGTCTGTGTTTCAGGAACTGGCACACTGATGAGCCGTCGTGCGGCTATGAAGTGTGTGTGGTGATGTATCACCAACCGTCTGCTCCGGTCGGATACGATGGAGCAGACCTCTACATGTTCCAGTGGAACGACGACAACTGTGAAACCAAGAACAATTTTATCTGCAAATACACAGGAGGTACAGCTGAAAACAAATTATCTGCTGTTTCACTTTGAATATTTCTAAATTTCTGTATTTCCATATTCTTCACAGAAAAGCCAATGTCATCCACTCTGTCTCCCAACTCCAGTCAGAAAGGTAAAGTACAGTACATGACACATTGATATTGGACATTTATGCTACTTTAAGCAGTATATAAATATATATATGTACAAAGCCTGAGACGTCATTATTTTGCAGATGCCTCCCTTCCATCTGCACTCCCATTGGACCCACGTGACAACAACCAGCAAAGAAGAACAGGTCATTTAAAGTCTGCATTTACTGCCAAAAGTTATACAGTTATAACAAAATATTAGTTTCTAACATCTGCTTCTGTCTTGTAGCCGTGAATTTAGTTTACGTCATCATCCCCACAATCCCACTAATCCTGCTGCTTCTGACGGTGACGGGAGTTTGCTGCTTCAAAGTGCTGCGCAGTCGGTGAGAAGCTAAAGCTGAACTGCATAAAAAAAGACAACAGAAAATCAAAATAAGACTCCTTATCAGTTACGCATAGTGCTTGTAATTGTACAAGATAATAAACCTGTTTATGGGACTATTTTATTTTGCTTTACTGAAAAGGCAGCGTTTGCAGACTTTAAATTTGACGCAGATTTTGAATTTAAAACTTTTTGTTCTTGTGCAGCTCCACAGCTTACACTTTGTTGCAGCGGTTTTCAAGCTTAAACCAAGAAAGATCATCTGACCCGTCTTAAATACAGCAAGACAATGTCGTTTTTCAATGTGATTTTCTAAAGAAAGTTTTTTAGAATATGTTTGAGGGGATAAGTCAAGTTTTCTTAAGAATGGGGTTCGGTGTTATCATTAGTTGTTAGCTAACGTACACAGCAAATTCGAGCAAAGTAAAATCTGGTTGGATAAAGAGCTAATTGTTAGGTAGAGCTTCAAAAGTAGATTTTTGCCATCCTAAAACACACCAGAATCCTAAAAATATCATAGTAGTTTATGCATATGCCCTATTAAGTAACACTGCTCAATCAGCTGCTACAATCAGATTGGTGTGTTTCTTTAGGTTGTTATTTTTCTAAGTCCATGCTGAATTACAACCAATGCCAAACTGGCCAATGGGACAGAAAAAGTTACTGTGTACAACCCACACTGAAAAAACAAAACTATCTGACACAAATCCAGAAACTGTGAAGATCAATTCAACAATGTTAACCTGAACAGCTCTGAAATAATTGGTACCGACAAAGCCTTATTCTCACCTCAGATGTTTCAGACAGTGACCAGCTTTGCTTGATGCATTGAATTTTGCATAGACTCTTCACATGGTCAAGTTATAAAACTGAGATCTGACTGGCGTCTACTGCAAGTAAAATATTGTCAACTGCTAACTATCCTAGAGAATCCTGATTCAAAAAGATATTTAACCAACATGTAAATGCATCAACCCAAGTGACTAGAGTTAATTGTTTTAAAAGTGCAGTTTTGAATAGGCTTTATTACTTTGGGTGTTTTCCTTATCCTTATGTGTGACACAGAAGGAGGAACGTACAGAAATCAGAAGTATGCCAAACAGATCCCAGTCCAACTACTACAGACGTCTACAACGTCATCCGCTCCCAGAAGGATGATGACCTGGTTTCTGCTCGCCCACAAACAAAGAACACCTCCTTTTTGTGCTCCTCTCCGGACACGCCGACGGGCGACTACGACAACCTTGGTGGACGGGACACAGAGAGCGGCTTCGTAACCCTTGCTAGCACAGAGAGCGACTTCCTGAACTTTGACCTCAACGACCTCAGCCTCGGGCGTCAGCGGACCCGTGACTTCTACGACAGCAGCTTGGGACGCTCGGCTAAGAGGGTACTGAACGATGGCAGTCTGGGTCGCACCAAAACCAGGGAGTATTACGACAGAAGCCTGGGCCGCCGCACCACGAAGAGCGAGCATTACAGCGGCACCGTGTATGGAGATCACGGCCTATTTGACAGCAGCATCAGAGCAGGCACTGACTTGTATGATGCCAGACTCAAAGCTGGTGGTCAAACGGGAAAGGTTGACCTCTACCAGACATACGTCACCAGCGGTAGGCACGAGGCGTTTCAAACCAGTCTGGGAGCGTACTCAAACCGGAAGTCCTTCCACACAAACCTGGACTGCTACAGAAACGGCCTGAATCTTGACAGTGGAGGGAGGTACTTCAATGATCAGGAATGGATAAAAAGAGAGAGATACTGATTTTTCACTCGAGTCTGCTCACACCACTGTAAGAGTGACTGAACAGGGATAAAAGAATGGATAAAATTTGTGCATGTGCAAGACCTGATAGTTTTTTTGTTTTTGTTTTTTTTAATCTAAGGTTGAAAATACTAATTTTGTTTCTACTCCAACCCTTACTTTGTTAGTCGTATGGATAATGAAATTTGGTCATTTCAGTCAGACACATTTAAATAGTTAAACTTTCTTATGTTGCCATGTATCTTGGCACATCTGATGCATAACGCTCAGGATGACGCGTACGTTTAGGAACATTAAGTCCTGTCGTGTGTCGGATGAGATTCATTTTTGCGTAGTGATTTTGTAATATGATGAAGATGTAAAATTCAACTTAAACCTGCATCAGAAGAGAGTTTACAGTGCGAGGGAAACTATTTGTCCCCTTACAGATTTAATCAAGTTTTGCTTTAAATTAGACAAAGATAACCTATGTAGTTAGAAAATTACAAAATGCAATTTTATCATGGTGAGATCATTTATAAAAAGAAAAAGCAACCCAGCGTTTTATGAAAAGGTCCATTTTTAAACTCATAAATTAACTGCGATTTGCCACAGATATTGGCTGAAGTTAAAATGTCCCAACGCATGATTATTAAAGTAGATTTAAGAAGCCACTCAAGTAGAACCTGTTTGACAACATGAAGTAGGCTAAAAGATCATCTATCAGTTTAGATCTGGAAAGGGCTACTACGCTTTTTCTAAAGCCCTGGGACTCCAGCAAATCCCAGTGAAAACCATTATCCACAAATGAAGAAAACAATACAGTGGTGAACCAAAACTCCTTCAGGATTACTTCAGTGATTCTTCTAGGTCATTAAAAGAACCCACAACAACATTTAAAGCAGAATCCTGAGACAAAAACCCCCACATTGCTGATCCAACAGGACACAAGGCCAGTCGCAAGTTTGTCAAACATGCATGATGATCCCCAAGACTTCTGGGAAAATATAAAGTAGCAAAATGAGATTTTGGTGACACCCAAACATGGTGTTGCTGTGTGATATTTTGTGGTTATTTTTGCTACTTTAGGACCTAAAGGGGCAAAATTCCTTTCCAGGAATTGAGGTCATTATTTAAAAACTGCATTTTGTATTTAATCCTGTTTTCTTTTCCTGAAATTAAAATTCATTCTATTAAGAAAAGCAGGTAAGAGTCAGAAATGGCTAAAAGAGAAGACATAAGAGGGGAAATAATTTTTCACAGTACCAGATGAATTCATTTATGAAAGCCTAAATCGTCAAATATTTATCATCTGAAATAAGAAAGTAGTTGCCTAAAGCAATCAGCAACCAGATGTGAGTGGATCTTCATCAGTACAGACAGTGCATCTGCATAACACAACATGAGGGTCGTTTGAGTTTTCTTAGCATCAATTCTGTTAAAATCCTGCACTCTGTGCTGCCTATGTTGGTTAGAGATGAGATTATAAGTGCTGCATAGAACAGCAATCCTAGTATCTATAAGCTTTGTATCTTCTTTTATAATTTAAATATAACCTCACCTGACCTCTTTTAGTTCACTGGTCATTTGGGGTTTAGGGATTAAAAAGTCTGAGTGTGGATCTCGTGACACTGTAATCCATCTGTCCTCTCACCTTGAGGTTAGCTGCTCCTGTGCTGCGTAATCTCATCTCACTAACATGAATATGTCAGCTCTTGCTGGTAGAGGGTTTCTAAAAGAAAACAATGCATGGAAAAAGTAAAACAACTTATTTCGATCCCTTTTTAAGTCTTATTTTCAGTTCGGTAATGATATGATGGAATGCTAACCTGGTGAAGTCTTAATCATATGTCAGGACCCGTCTTATCTGATCCACTCACATCAAGGGAGGCGGCTCACCGATTAATAACACGAAAAGGGACAAAAACAAAAAGATGCAACTTTCAGAGGCAGCTGATGCTATTTGAAGAAGAAAAAAATAGATTTGATCAAGTTCAGGATCTTTAAAAGAGAAACTTTCAAAAAACGTGTAAGAGTCTGTTTGCATGAACTTGTCATGCAGCCCTCGATTTGTCACACAAAATATTGATGTCATGGATAATTGTGTTCAGTGCCTGAAAAACTTTTATTTTAAAACCAGACGCATTTCAGACCAAACTCTAAACTGTTTATATGTATTGTGTTTTTGGATACTGCCTTAAATTGTAAGATGTCCCAAAACTGTTGTGTGATTTATCATTGTCCTTTGCCTACAGAGTCGGTTCAAACGTGGATCCTGCTCTGAATTCAGACGAAGTGGCTCCAGCCTCGCCATACATAACAGCATGAAATCGAAGAGAATGAAAGAATGCATTTTCACTATTATTATTTAGAATGTGTAATCCTTTGACAACTCTCCTGCAAGTGAGATGAGTTTGTATGACTGCCACATGAAAACATCTTTGAATAAAATGATTAGAAATGAACCACTCAGGTCATCAAGTGATTTTTAGTGTGGGGAAAAAGGAGAAAACAAAGTTGCACTCACAGTCAATCATGAATTTATTCACATTATTCACAAGTTAAATTAACACAGTTTTCCTACACATTTGTCGTTTCCAAATTTCATACTTCTCCAGATTTGTTTGGTCAATATTTTGGCAGAAAGTTTTGACATACAAAAACCAAACTTTACCATGGATTTATGGAAGAAATATTTGCAGTGGTCACTCTTCAACGATGGAACCTGCAAAACCAAACACTGGAAGGAGAAGACTGTGTAGGAACTCTGTCAACAGCACACCCTCATTCATTTATCATTTCCAGACGAGCAGACGATACATAACTCAGATCAAATGTTCAGAGGATTTCTTCATTTCAGGCCACGTTTTCAAGTAGAGCATAAACAGAGAACAGTTGGATTTGTTGTGCCGCGGCCTCTTAAGGTTGATTTAGTGTAAAATCCAGTTTCTGCTTATGCCTTTAAGACATGAATGTACAAACAAACACAAAAAAGTAAAAAAAAAAAAAAAAAAACCTCCGTTGATGATTGGCAATCACATCTCCATTCAGAACATCTTCTGACAATCGCTCCAGCCCAAAGCAGACGTGACATCTTTAAAGGGTCCGCTAATTCACACATTTTTTTTCTTACACAAACCACACCACATGCACACTGACACACAAACACCGGCTGCGTGGATCGGATGTAACCGACTCCTAATTTTTTTTTTTCTTTCAATAATCTTGGATAGGATAGGGAGAAGGATGAGGACCAAGTGTCAGCCGTGGGCCCGCTTACGAGGCTGCTTTTGTCGCCGTGCTTTCAAGATCATGTACCGCCTGTAGGTGGTGTGATGGTCTGATATGAATGGGATGTAGAAAGCTCTGAAGAGAGGAGAGGATCTGAGAAAAAAAAAACCAACCTTATTAAAACATGCATCCGTCTTTTAACTTCTGTGAACATAGAAAAATAGCATGTTTATTTTAAATATCAAGTGTAGAACAACTGGAAATAGTCAGAAAGTCTGTAGTAATCTGTCAAAGTACCTTGAAGCTTGAAGGAAAGGCTTATAAGCAATGACCGACCACTCTTCTTTATTGGTTGAGTAACGAGGCTCAAGTGGCGTTTCCTCATCCGTCTCCAAGTCCACAAGATAGTGGCACTGTTTTATATCTACCTGCACAAAAAGGAACTTTCACGGGTCAGTGAAACTATTACCTACGCAATGCCAAACATCATTATGTCTAAGGGGCTCACATATCTGGAAGGCTCCTCCAGGTTCTGGTCGTTCATATTGGCTGGAATGATCTGCGTGGCCTGAGGCCTAGAGGCGTACGGCTGAGGAAGCTGCCCCTTAAAGGCAGACTGAATGAAGTGGAGCTGCCAGCTACAGAAAAAGATTAGACTTTTAGCAGAAAAGATAAGAATCATCCACTGTAATTATTAAAACAGATACAGAAATAAAAGTATTTTTTTATGTAAGACTCCTTCCAAAACTGATCTGGTAATTGGATAATTATGAGAGGAGATAATTATGATTTGGCAGCAAAAACTGCAGAAGAAGTAGTTTAGGCAATTAAATACCTACACACAGGAAGCTTAAGGAAAAGGATAAATCTAGACGATAGTATTTTATTTGAAACTAACGTCACATCTATCTCATGAAAATACCAGATTTAATACACTCTTGGTACGTTTTAACCTATAAATCCAAAAGTTAACCATGGAATTACACAAGATACTTCTGCAGAGTTTAAAGAGAGCAAAGAGAGATGGATGGGCAACTAGAGGATGGACAAACCGAAGAAAGGATGGATGATTGACAAATGGAATGGATGGAGAAACAAGTAGCAGATGGATGAATGAATGGCAGGATAGATGGATGAATGATCAAAAGTTTAAATGGATGTAGAGTTGAATGAGTGGAACTTGTTGGCATTGAGACGAGGAATAAAATATAGAAATTGCTGTATTTTTCCATAATATATTATTATTAGAATTTTATTTCTGTGTTTATAAAGACTGTGGGATTCCTGTGACATTAGCAATCTTTTGGTAAAACTCCTGCAACCACACTTGATGGTTTATTACTTATATCATGTCTTTCTGTTAACAAAAGGGATGTTTAAAGATTTTCTCACAATCACATCCAGAAATGCAAAAAATTTGTTACTAATGAGAGCTAACTTGTGAGGCAGAAGGAAGCTGCTTGGGAAGCGGTACCACTCTTTCCCAACACACACACTGACTGGTCGGCCATCGGGGACGGAGTGCAGCGTGGGATCCTTGGCGATGCGGTGAAATTCTGGATACAGGTCCAGAGGAGCATGGTACCCTGTAAACACGACGTAAAACAAAATCTGACCTTACATTGAGCTGATAGGCCTGCTTCCAAGACTCTTGTTTGTGCACAAACCTCTGAAGAGAGCGACAGAGCGAGACAGTGACAGCACTGTGAAGGCAACGACAGTGGTTAAAGCCAGCCAGTTGGAGGAAACGGTGTAGTGCTCCAGTCGGTATCGCTGGAACAGGAAGTGGTAGCATTTCTGTGGGAAAATAAACTAGGATACTTTATCTGCCTAAACACTGTCAAAAAAATTAAGCCATACACTTGGAAAAAAGCAAATTATACCTGTAAAGACGAGAGCGCTACTGCCCCACTGAGGCAGATGAGAGGGTAGATGGGAAAGAGAAAGCGCTCTTCCTTGTGAGGTCTAGTGAAGAAAACCAACATCCACAGATACATGGGAGAAAGAGTGAGCCAGTATGGGCGGCCCAGATTCTGAACTGCAAAAAAAACCCCAAAAAACAATAAAGCAACATGTTAAATCACAATCTGATCTGACTATTGGTACAGACAAACACTTTAACCATGTGTAATGTTTAACTGTACCTAAACTAAGGGGAACTAATGTGCAGAAAAGCACCAGCAAATGGGTATGTTTCTAATAGTTTGTAATTGTGACACTGTAAGTGAGATCTTGTTGCAAAAAAACGTCATGAGTCACAAATGGAAACCCGAGTGCTTCGATTACCACTAAAACATTAAAACAAAAATAAAACAGAAAAGAAACGAGTCAGGCCTCACCATTGAACCTGTGCAGCAGCGTCTCCATGAGAGCGGTGAGCGGCAGGGAAAACAACGCCAAAACAAACACCAGGTTGAAGTTCAGGACTCCGTTCAGAAAGTAAAAATGCCACGGCTCCGTACCTGAGAACAGAGCGACACAAACAGAGTCAAATTATCACTGAACTGTGAGTCGCTCTAAATGTTACAACTACCCATCAGATCAAAAAATTATTTCAAGTCATCTATGATGAAGATATGCAACTACATTAAATGTGGATATAACATGTAATATGTGACATACGTAATCTGATAATACATTTGAACTAATGTTTGCTCTGTTCAGTATTTCATCTTCTTCTATGACTAAAAAATACAATAAAGCAGTAGAATCTTTGTTTGTTATTACTTAAATAAAATTATATACAAGTTAGTAATTTATTTTAATCTGAATAATTAGATGTGAAAATTAATGGTTAGCTATGTGAATTCATGAGATGTTAAAAATGATAAACGAGTTGCAATTTTTAATTTGGTCTTATGCAGCAGGACAATCAAGAACTGGTCTGAGGTGAAGTTGTTATGTAAAGAGACAGTTTAATTTATTCTGTAAATTAGTTAATGATTTCACTTTATAATCTAAAATAAAATGGAAACTTACCAGGGGAAAAAAAAACTTGAAATAATTACATCAGATTTGACATTTTAATAAACAAAAATCATTTCATTAATGTCCACCTCTAATTTTAAATTGTGTATCAAATAAATTAGACATTTATGAATTTTTATTAATTGACTTAAATTCACTATTTTTATTTCAAATTGAAACATAATAAAAAACGACCATGCCTCATTTATTTCTTGGCAAGCTGAAGTATGGAGGTCAGCTTTTTTTTTCTTCACTAAACTTTTCTAAAGCAGTCATTAAAAATGTTATGACATTGAATCCTGGCACTAAACAATGAGCCATGTTCCTCACAAACAACATTCTCAGATTGTTTAAAGCATTCTATTGAAATATTAAATTATAATGTTCCCCTGAGTTGTTTATTTTTCTGACATAATTTTTAAAGGAATGCGACTAAGAAAATGAGACATGGTTGTGATGTACTTGTGCAAATTACCGTAAAGATCAGGCCCATGTTCTGTAAAGACATTGTAAAGCAGGATACTGAGTGGAGCAATCACCAGTTTGCCATAAAAGAAGGAGTCCACTGCCACCAAAGGGACCTTGAAAATGTGAACAAGATGGAGACAAAAATAAATAACACAGTTCTTCATTTATGAACACAGAAAACATGGAAAAAGTGCATTCTGTGTAATTTTCTGTATAATTGAAAAACAAAATGTAATCTCTCTCTAGTTCGACTCAAAGACAAGATGGAGATTTTTCTAAAAGTTTATTTATTTCACAACATATTACAGTGAACGTTCTCACCAGCAGCAGAAGCAAAGCAAGAGCGCACCAGATCAAGAAACACTTCCACTCTCTCTTTATCACCAGCAGGTCGAACGCGATCGGAAACCTGCACAGATGATAATTAACACGCCGCCATTCAGATATTCTGAATTTTACTTTTAAAAAGGGAGCGTTACTATTTACCATCTTACCCAATCAAGGCAGAAAATGGCCAGCCAACGATTCCACCGGCGGCCACGCCCATAACAGCCAGTGGTATCGAGTCCTGGAACCACCCCGTCATGGCAATCAGGGTCGTGTACATGCAGAAAGAGGAAGGCAGAAAAGCTGAGGAAAAAGAGCAGAAAAATAGAAACTATGAATGGTTAGGAATAAAAAGCTGACAAAAACATGTCAAAGACTCGTACCACATTCTAAGAATACTAACTGAAGGCTTGTTCTTGTTAAAAAGAGAGTCGTAGCATGCTATGGTTAATGAACAGATACAAATCCACTGTCACCACATCCTCATCCAGAAAGAGGGATTGCTGCTGCATCAGGGATTCGATGCCATCGGCTGAGTTTCTTTACGCTTTGCAAATTGGTATAATAAATTAAACTTGACTGGATGGTTTTCTAACGAGGACAAAATTGGAATGCATGTAACTGACTCTGAATTTGTCTTCATGATTGTATTAGTCTGACTATAAATATCTGTATTTAAATTGGTCTTCTAAAGGGCTTCTTGTTCCATATTGACGCTGTATACATAGAATAATTCAAAGTGAATTAATGTCATCTAAACTTTGGTTGCATAAGCAAATTGAGGGAGCAGGGAGCGAGCAAGTCGTCTTGAACTTGTGCAACTATAAGTCTTAAAGACAAAGAGAGTGCTCTGGAAAACCACCTTAAAAAAGAAATATATATTCTGGACATGTTTCTGTATTCCCAAAAATACTTTAAAAAGTAAACAAGGCCTGAAATCTAAGAAATGGTGGCTACACAGATGCTGTTTTCTGGGGTTGTAATTTTTTCTGTTTCAAATTGTAAGCAGATGGATATAAGGAGAAATTATGTAATTATTAATTATAGCCTAACTTATATAATTGTACAATGTGCCAGCCCCACCTAGACTGTCATGTTCCGGAAAAACCTAAATACCCACTGCCCAGGTCATTTATCAAGTCAGACAGAACATGTATTCCTTTAGCTTTTAGTTTCCATAATAGGTAGGTTATTAAGCTGCAGCAATTATATATCAAACAATAAAGCCTGATAAGCTAGGAATAAATCTGACCAACCTGCCGAGGAGCAGAACATTCCCGTGCTCAGTACAAGGAATGCCAACATCAGCCTGCCCACATGCAAACCAAACTTCTTACAAACTGCCCTGCATCACAGCAAACAAACAAATCAAATACTTTACTTCAACTCCATACAACTTACAAACTGCATTCAAGCACTGCCTGGCCAAAAACGAAAGGAAATCTCACGATACTGAAAGGATCCGACGGTTCCTTTAGTTTACCAAAAATGAATTATCAGCAGAAACCTTCAGTGGGGACCTCATGCAAAAAAAGCAGCACTTTAAAGAATGAGACGCTCTGCAAAGGATCAGTTCAAACATGGCGACATGATAAGTTGTCTTTATTGTTTTTTAACCAGGCAGTGTAAAACTCAACATAATTTCAAAGTGCTATATTACTATCTTGTATTTAGGTGAACAAACTCACTTGTAAAAATAGAGTTCACAGACACAGCAGCAGAATGCTAACACACATCGCACAAAGTAGAACACCAACACCTGAAACACAAGTTTTAAATCAAAGTGCATGTTTTGGCATCGTGATTTGCAACAGTGTGTATTTTTACATGAAAAGATCCTATATTTAAAAAGACAGAGTTCTTAAAAACATTGTTCTAATAGTAAGGCTGAGGTTCATGTGAACGTAGGTCATTTATTACGAACGAAACTCTTGATGACTCTCAGCAAAACATTTAAAAAGTAAACATCAAAAACTGAGATTACACCTTGTGATACTTACCTTGTTAGTCTGTAGAACATGGGCATGCAAACAAGCAGGGAGCGCATGCAGCCATAAGTAAGCGTAGGATCTGATGGCATACAGTGGGGAATATTCCCATGTTTGCATTCCTGTCCCATACAAGAGAAAGTGCATCTGTGGAAACACAACGTGAAAAAAACAATTGAAATGGAGACTATGCAAAATTTGGAAGATAGGTTTTGAGGCAACTTTGCTAATTTTTAGCTTTATTAGCGACTTCATTTTCTATCGGAAAGTGGAACTTACAGGCTCCCAGTAGTTAAACGTCTCATCACAGTCTGAGATGTTGCTGAGCAAAGCAGCACAAAAGCGTGCAGAGAGGAGACATTTAAATGCCGTCGACCCCTCTGGAGCCCACACCTGCCCTCCACGACTTATCGGCCTGTTGGAAAAAAAGAAAACATCCTCGTTTAAAACTTGTTTACAGTCAACATGCATAAGATTCGAAGAATGCACTGAGTATGTTTAAAAGGTTGTTGAATATTAACAACTTATTTAAAAAATACATAAATAACTTTGAAAAAGTTATTTTCAAATCAAATGTAATTGCGCTCCACGTGGGCACTATGCTCATTACAGTGTTTTACTAATTAATGATTAACTATGCATTTACCTTTTTTTTCTTTTTAAAAATCGGTCAGAACAAAATTAAAACTGTATTGTCGAAATGATTTAACTTAAAAATATATATAAACTTGCAATGATAAACAAAGTACATCTCAGAGACAATTACTAGTGAAGAGCCTGAAAGACTGTGTCCCAGAAAACAAAAATATATTACAGTATGTCTCAGCAGCATACTTCAATATTGTTTATAATAAATATAATCATACATCAGGTCAACAATACACTTTTTCCTCCCTCCTTCAGTTTGAGTGCTTATCCTATTTTTTTTTATTGTTTATATTTTTCCTAAGGTCTATATATCAATGTCAGAATACCAATGAAAGCGTGATAGATAACATTACTAGCACTGCAATAGAGAAAATGTTTGGTTAACTCGTCAGCAGTAATAATGGTTTCATTTTGTTTTAAAAGCAAATGATTACCTCACAAGCAGGAGTATTTTTCTTCTAGACTACATTGTGAAAATCTGGTCCTTGGCCATGCCTATGCACAGTCGGCACATATCTCAGCAAAATATATTTTAATATACCTGGCTTACTGAGTCTACAAAGGGTAATTTTATTCGGAAATCCTGCATGTCCTGATAACATATTCATTCGTAAAAGTCTTCCTCTAAAGACTAAACAATATCTGAGCTTTCCCGGTATTAAAGTGGGTATATAGTATGTAACATGCTCTGTGTTGGAAGGATGTGATTGGTGTCGAAAGTCTTCTTTGTTTCACATCTTTCATTAGATCGGATTAGATATTCAGCCCAGAGCTGATCCAATGCTGCCTTATTATTAAGACACGTCATCCCACAAAGCTGTCAACATTTTATCTAGATGGCTTCAGTGAGGGAGCAAAAACAACAGTCGCTGGCACGACAGTAGCGCTGGAACTGACACCGAAAAGCTGTTACCTTTATAAAAATGTGCCGTGGCATCAGGGGAGAATGAATGAATCTGATCAGGTAAAAAAAAAAAAAAACCCTTATTGAACCGCAACAGCTACAGATCTACAATGCGGAGCTGCGCTACAATTAACTGCCCGTTGGGGGTTTATTACCGTGAGCAGACAGCCTTATTAATTATCCAGTGGACCTAGGCAATTTTTTTTTTATCGCTTTGTTATGGTCGGAACTTGCTATGAAGTAGCTAGCTGGCAAAGCTAGCTGTCAGTCACTCCATAGAGCCGTACACTCAAACCTCTCTTCTTCGGGCTCGTACTCACTCTTGCCGGGTCTCTGTTATTTTGCTTTCATCGGTGCCTTTCTCTTCTTTCGTCGGCCGGGCTTCGGCTGGGACGTTCACGTTGTTCGCATCCTGTCTGCTGCCTCGTCTGGCTCGCTGCCGAAGCGCCTTGGCCGCCATGTTTCACCAGCGCTGTTCTGCCGAGTCGCGCTTCGGTCATTTTCGTCTCTGTTCGGTTATTGAGCCCAACCTCGTTTCTTCTTCTCATAGACGTCGTGTAGCGCATCAGTATTAATAATTATGATATGAGGCGAGAATAAAGCGTTCGTTTTCTTTATGTAACTTAGAAAATTAAATTAAAAGAATTATTTAAAAGTTTGATGTGTACAGAGAATCTAAAAATGGGGCTTTATGTACAAATATATAAATCTACCCTCGAGTTTACATAACCATACACCATATTAATTTACAGATGCGGTTCTATAATCATGAATGATAACCTGGATGAGTGTGCTTCATCTTTCTCCGCTGATGTATTTGGAACTTAAAGCCCAATTTGCAAAAAACAGTCTTTTTGTTATGACTTATCACAACAGTTAAGAATGTTTACACAAATCTTTCTTAATGCATTATCTCTGTTTACACGGCGGCATCAGGAGGTGATAATTGTATTGATGAATATTATGATCTTGTGATACACCTTTGCACATTCAATGACGCATAAAAACACTTCAAGTTCGGGCTTTTCAGCATAATCACTCCAGTCAGACGGCTTACAAATGCGCTGTGTTACAATTGCTTTTTAGAATAGCAACAGGATTAAGCAAGTTAAGCAATACATCGCTGCAATCTAGTGATTTAGTTTCAAAATAATAAAGGGAATGACATATAGAGAAAGAATGGTGGCTGCATTGCAAACATATTAAAAGCAAACAAAAATGTATCTATATAATAAGGAAATATGAGCTGCAGAGTTTAATTTCTTAATATTGAATAAAACGCACATACTTTTTGTAAGTGATGGGTGAAAACCAGAGAAGAAGAGGTTGGACTATGTCATTGGACAGGGTGAAAAGGGCTCAGTAGTCAAATTGATTCACTGTAGACTGCAGAAACTAAGTAGTTCCAGTAGGTGGCAGTAGTGCAACAATTAGAAACTTAAGTTTGTATTTGTAAATAATTAGTTCTGTGACATATACATGTGTTTAAGAAGTGCTTTGGTTTTTCATGTTTTGTAAAGTGAAATGCTCTTTTTTTCACAGTCACTGATTCATCCATTCATAACTTGACTGGATTGAAAATAAACAGATGATGACGACAAAGTGGAGGAGGGAAATTAAATAGGATTTGCTTCTTTATACTCCAATGTGAACATGTTATTGACAGATTTTTTTTAAATTCTTGTACTCATTAATATTATTAATTTGATATTTTTTCTTAATATCAATGATCAAAATAATATGAATATAATTATGAAACTATTTCTTTTGGGGGCTGAGAGGGTTTGTTTATTATCGTTAACATATAAGAAATAAAGCCTTAAAATTATCTACATTGATCAACATTTCAGCTTCAATAGAAGGTTTATTTTATGGTTATGAGACAAACATACACTGAATGATTTCAGCCACATTTCAAATGCATAATACAACAACCACATTTTCAACCATTGTAAACATCCGACTATAGATTTTCTAATAAATTTTCTTCCAGCTAAAAGCACATGTGGAGAACAAAAATGTCTGAACTATTCTAATGTCTCCCAACAGTTTGCGTGAAGTGCTACCTGACTGTGACCTGCATACGAGACGAGAGCAAAACCTCCAGCTCTTTGTGAAATGTCAGGGCTTGTGTGTGTGACAGGGCGTGTGTGTGTGAGTGGTAGGTGAGTCTGTAACAATAACTGGTCTGACTCAGGTCAGGGTGCGAGAATGTGTCGATGAGTTTAACTTGCTCCACAGTTCCGCAGCTAGCCTCTCGGGCAATAGCGTGGAACATTTTCTCCTCCCACGCTGGCCCCGTCCAGAAGCTGATGTCAAAGGAGAAGGACTCTGGGTACAGTGAAAAAGGTTGAAAAGGCGTCCCTGGTGGTGGACGGAGAGAAAACTGTTTGAGGAAGCGTGGGTCGTGACTCCAAAGCAGACGCCAGTCAGGCAGTGAGAACAAGAGAACAGCGAGGAGGTCTAAATTTAGAGATGCACTGACAGTGACGTGGTTGTTGCCGTCAGCTGTGTTGCTCGCAAACACCTTACCGATCAAACCCATCGGCTGAGCCACCAGATGTAGGCTTTTCTCTTCTGTAACTATGGAGACCCCATAGGGAGAGAGGAGCGCCTCCAGCTCATGTCCTATCAATTTAACGGGCTCATTTTCCAAAGGGAAAACACCTGTGAGGAGAATCTCGTGAAAGGCAGGCAGAGCCCAAAGGCTGATGGGCACGCTCCTGAACACCACTCCACTAATACCAAACAATAAGCTAGAAGACCCATTACAGCGGTCACAGGCTTCTTCCGCCTCACTGCCCTCAACCTCAGAACTTTGATCAATTTCCTCTTGAGGCTCTGCATTACCACTAATATCTTTGTTTATGAGGAGCTCTTCCAGCTGAGGAAGCAGTGATGGACGCAGCAGGTAAAGACCCCCTTCCACTTCCAAATTAAAATCATGGCAGCACACAGGCTGTAAACTCTCAGTGCCTTTACTCCTCACTCTGTCTGCCTTGGTAGGAGGTGAAGTGGCTTTTATGTTGGAGAAAACTGCATCGTCTTCTTGAGCCTGCGAGGTGAGTTCTTTCTGTAGCAAGTGGATCCAGTAGTACTGCAAATTGTCAAGATCGTGGCAGCATGTCTGCAGTTGCTTGGCTGATATGAGGTGGGGGAAAGGGTCTCTTTTCATGGACACTGGCCAATGTACCCCTAAGCCTTCGAGAAGAAAGTCTTGCACCAACTTGACAGGATGGATGGAATCTGAGGAGAGGAACCCTCTAAGGAGAAAAAAAAGAGATAATAAGACCTCCTTGCTTATTCACTACAAATCATAAAAGTCTATCAGTTCCAGTACCTGGATACATAATCACTGAGCTCAGCTGGTATGTTATAGTGGACCATCTCCCCTTCAACAACCTCCTCCATCTGAACTATCTGGACAGGAGTGAATGGGGCGCTGCGTGAAAACACATGCAGCAGAGCTTTTCCCACATGAAAGCCTTTATCTTGGCTCCTGCACAACAGCAACACGCTTGTTAAACAACGTTGGATCCCAAACGCACACCGCAAACACGCAGAGGACACACAATCCTACACTTCAACACTCACCTTGACTTCTTACCTGTATCCAGTGGACTTGTAGCTTGGGAGGTTGTCACTTTCAAAGTGTCGCACAGCGCTGAGAATGAGGTGAGCTTCGGCTGCCATGGCACTCACCTGCCAGCTGTTGTGCCACTCGCGTTTCGGCTGGTCCGCCGGAGTCCCGCCTTGTCCATTGCACAGGGAGACGTGAACCTCCCCGTCCTCGGCCAGAACCTCAACACAACTGGAAGTTTCAAAATAGGAATTTAAATTTGACATCTTTCAGAACTCGTGAGGACGTCATAAAAGTTGAAAAATATTAAGACACTCGGGGCCTTGAGTTGACACATGTGCTATTCAGTATCAAAAGGGGTAGGTCGGAATATGCTTGGAAAAACAAAAAAACAGTTTTAGACCATTTTTTATTGTCCATTAAATCCATCTATTAATTTATCAATTGATCCATTTGTCTATTTATCTAGTTATCCATGTGTTTGTTCATCCATCCAGTTGTCTATCCATCCATCCATCCATCCATTCATAACTCCATCAATTTGTAATCAATCCATCCATTCACACATCCTCCTGTTCACTTATTTATCCATTTACTCCTCCATCCATACATTGGTTCCTCCATCTATTCATTCAGTCGTATTTGTTTATCCATTCATTCATAGCTGCATCTACCATCTGTCCATCCAGCCATTAAATGAACATCCATCCTGTCTAACATCCATTTGTTTGTCCATTCATCCATCATAATAAATATGTGAATAAATTCACCATGAATTTCTTTTTCAGTTAGTTTAGATTTTTAGTACAGAGCGAGAACTGTGCTGACTTCAGTCAAGAGAAGTTTGGTATTTGGACGTGAAAAATGTGTAGAAACCCCCTTGCATGTGAGGACAAGATGACGTGAGATGCTGTTTTACCTGAGGAAGAAGTTTTTGAGAAGCTCTCTGTTCTTTTTCACCCCGCTCTTCCTCCCACAGTGGGGGAAGTTGAACACCACTCGGTCAAACACACGGCCCTTCAGGAAGGCGCACTCCCCCAGCTTTGTGCAATCCACCTCAAACAGGACACTTCCTCCTGAATAACAAGGACGAGAAGTAACCACAAAAGTCCAAAAATAAAATCCGCTACAGCAGCCACAGATACTGGAGCTCTCGGTACCCGAATCCTCGATGGTCTGGATGTTGGCGGCGGCTCCATCGTGCCGCAGTGCCTCCTCTTGACGCTGCAGGCAGGTGGCCGTTATGTTGCTCCCCGATTCAGAATCCAACTTGCACACTGAGGAGGAGAAGGAGAAGTTCCCCTCTCCAACCAGCAGAATGGACCGTGAAGGCGACATGTCACACACACCCGAGAAGAGAGGCTTAAATTATGAATTTCCCCCAGCAAGTTGCTCTGACGTTGTTCTGGCTTTTGATGCTCTCAGGCAGAAATAATGAGACGACGACAAGCGACAGACCACTTTCTGTCCTGCTGCTCAACGGTCTAATAAAAACTCATCCAGCTGCATTTTTAATCAAACCTCCAGCGTTTAAGCATCTAAAACGGACACATTTTGGTTGGTAGCTATTTTCACTTTATTTTAGAGATAAACAAATGACCTTCCTGGATTCGTGGCTGCTGCTGCGGTACTTACAACTGAAGTCACCTGTGGCAACCAACGCTGGTGTCGCACATAAATTGTCCGACGGGAAACAAATCCCCAGTTCGTTACGCAATTTTCCCCTGAACTCTCACGTCCTAAAAACACCAAATCGTGGTCCTATAAATAAATAAAAAAAGAAGTCATAGCTGTGACTTTCTCATCGTTGCATAGAAATGCGTTAATTTTTAGCCCTCATGTTCATAATTATGTGTGTGGAGGGAAGGACTCGCAGGAGCGACTCACCGCATCTTGAACAGGGAGGAATCTACAGCATCACTTGATCCGCAGCATCAGTTCGCATATTTTAAGTTATTGGTTTATCTAGGAAGTAAATACCCCTGACAGTGTTTCTGATGTGCGGTTCCCAGTTTCGCTCGGGATTTTAAGGTACCCCGATTACATTAGGAGTTTATACTGAAATAGTATTCACCTATACATGCCAGATTTGACTGATGCTAAGGTCATGCTAGCTAACGGAATTGCTGCACTTAGTCATGGAACCAGTGCCTATCTATCTCATTCATAATTGTAGCTATAATTTTCCTATTTATCCGTTTACATTTTCCACACAATCCATTCTGCATTGCTACTCTCTGGGGTCTTTGGGACAAATCTGTTTGTTATTTTATCTGTGGCTAACTCTGCTATGTTTATGCTCTACTTATCTTGTTGTCATGCAGGATCCCATATTACAGCTGTATAAAAGTGCCTGTAAAGGTAGCAGGTATGCGAAATAAATGTGTCATAAATATGCTCTTTGTCTCTACGTCCTTTAGGAAGCATTGTGCCCACATGGGCAGTGTTCTGGCTTTGTCTTCCAATCCGGGCCATCAGAACTGGCCTTTCTCCAAGGATCACCTTCCTTCTCGCTGGGACGCACATCCTGCCCACTGGGACCGTCCACCACGCTGGGAGAGGAGAGATGGGCGCCTACCCAACCCTGGCAGCTTTCACTCTCTCCACAGGAGCTGCAAAGGTAGCTTTAGGTTGATGAATCAAGATCTGTGGAGTGAACACCCCGACTTACACTCCCCTGCACTGTTTCATAACATCAAAATCTTAAAATTCAATGGTGTTTTCTTTGGATGTTATGAGATATACCAACACAAAATAGCACGTAGTCATGCTTATGTCACACCGTTCATTCTTTATCATATCTCTATATGTACATATTTATGTTTTTGTCTTTTTGTTCACTAACATTCTCTATTAGGTCTCCAAGACCTTCACAAAACAGCTGGATTTATACCTAATTTTGCACAGGTGAACACCATTTAAACATTTAATGAAGGCATCTTGTTGCACTGTATTTCATTTAGGAGTATTAGATTAAAAGGGGGAAGAATTTCTATTTGGAAAAAAAAAAACACAGAATTTTCCTTCTGTAATTATGCTTTGTTTTGTGTTGGCCTATCACAAAAAAAAAATCCAAGTTAAATATATTGAGGTTTGAAGTTGTGACATGTGGAAAAGCTCAAAGGCTATTAATACTTTATACAGTGCTGTTTACCATTCTATTCATGTTTTATTTTTGTTGTTCTTCCTTGACCCCACCAGATGTTTTTCCTCATCAGATTGAGGGTGTCAAGATGATTATCAATAAAACTTTGAGTAGCTTTTTTAAGGTGACTCTTCATTATTTACATTTATATTTTGAAACAATATTTTTTTTTTTATCTTTGACTAAAGTAAAGAGTCTATTTCCAGGTCAGTCATACCCTCCACCTCAGTGCTGTTAGTCCCTCCTACTATCGGTTCCACGTGGAGCATCTGCAGTCTGACGACTACAGCAAGGACAAGGTTGGACCCAAATAATCGGATTTTTAAATTATTACTGCTTTTCAGAGTTTCTGCTTAGTTTTTAAAAGTTTGGAAAATTATTTATTTTAGTTTAGGATAAGTGTGGAATAAGAAAACCTACTACCCAAATACATTTATATTTGCAGTCTTTTATTTTAAACCTTATTAATATCTGAACCTTAAAAATAACCAGTGCAACTGGTTTGTTTTTAACACGGGTTAATTAAATGATACACCTACTGTAGAAGTATTTCATCCAGTTTGATACTGGAAAAGTGTAACATTTTGACTTAGCATATCTGTAGGAACCCTCACTTTGTTAACATCATTTTTTAGAAGTTACAGTAATAATTAAGTAAATAAATACATTTTCCTTGTCTTATCCAATTTTAGGACGCCCCAGCATTGATTGGTGAAATGGACTCTTCAGGTAGTCTGAACGCTCACGCTCTCCTTCATCTCACCGAGCGCGTTCGAGCCAGAACGGTATTCCAGGTGAGTTTCCCGGTGTCTTTTGGGGCCGTTTATATCCGTCCCATTTGCAGCATCCATACAAGTCCGATCCTTCTTTAAAAACTGGTGTAGATTTTTTCTTTTTTTTGCCAGAAGCTCACAGCCTGAACTGTATTTCAGACCCAGCAGTCTCAGTTCGTAACGTGGCAGTTTGAAACTGAGTACAGAGGGAGCGACTTCACCGCTGCTGTGACAGTGGCCAACCCAGACATCCTCAGAGAGTCAGGTGAGAAATGGCTAAGTCGCAACTAAAAATCTAAACAATATATAATGCATTCAAATTGTTGCTTGGTGATGTAAAAGATAATTTAAATGTGTCAATTTTATGTAAAACTTAGCAATTTGCACAGTTTGTAGCATTTTTCAAGTTTTTCATAATGTCTCTCTGGTAAATTTTTATTATATGCCTCTTTTGTGCAGTCATTCTGGTAGCACACTTCCTGCAGAGTGTGTCATCGGGCCTGGTGTTGGGAGGAGAACTGGTGTACCACCGAGGGCGAGCAGAGGAAGGAGGAATTCTGACTCTGGCTGGACAGTACTCAGGTGAGATGCAGTTTTTTCCACTTTTATAGGTTTCTTAACCTTTGACATTTTATAAGGTTGGAGACAATAAAGAGGGCTATCTTTGATCAATTATCTCAAAATAATTTCTCAAGCTCCTTTCCTGTGTTCTCTTTCCTTGAACGTGTGCCTCAGATTTTCTGTTGGATTTTTTCCCGTTAACTTAAAAAGGCAGATTTTGTGTCTGCTAAATCATATTTGTGTTCGCAGCTTTTAATTATGCTCCACAAAAAGGCCAATGATCTTTTTTCAGTTTCTGTTAACCAATACCACCAGATTTTTACACAAAATGCCCTCATGTCATTAAAGTATATGATGTGCACCACTAACAAGCTTCCAGTGGTGTTCGTACAGAGCTAAATTAGCCTCATAAAGATTCACAAAGCGCACAATGAAATTTGGATGCATGCAGGAAGCTTTGTAAATGTAACACATAATTCACAAATGTGTATAACACAATGCATAAATGCGTACCTCAAGATTCACATATGTGTAAACAGTTTGTCGAATTTACATGTTTCAAACTACACAAGTAGTAATAAATTACGCATATAAATCTAAAAATACACGTGCACAAATCACTAACACGGATCGGTCAATACGAGGGCATGAATCAGCTTGCCTGCGCTTTCGACTTTTGAGACTTTCCTACGGCATCATCTCACTTTGGTTTTGCAAGTGGAAATTATGTGTTCAAGGCTGGTGAAAAGCTGGGATGTGATGTATTATACCTATATTTTTCAAAAGGTTTCTCTTTGTTTTACTTTGTTGCCATACAGGACCAAACTGGGTTGCAACCCTTAATGCTGGCAAAGGCGGTGCCCATGCCAGCTACTATCACAGAGCCAACAAACAGGTATGAACACTAACAGCCTAGCTGTTATTTGCTCATTATTTCTGTGCAGCATGCTAAGGGGAAATTTGTTTTGCCAGATCCAAGTTGGGGTGGAGTTTGAAGCCAGCACCAGGACGCAGGAGACAACAGCCTCCTTTGGGTACCAGATGGATCTCCCGGAGGCCAACATGGTTTTTCGAGGTAGTCTAAGGTGATTTTAACTAAGGTTGCTTAGTGCCAAAAAAAATCAGTGTATCAGGCGTCTTTTTATGGCAAATGTTCAGGTATGATCAACAGCCGGTGCATCATTGGAGGTGTGTTGGAGAAGCGTCTTACCCCGCTTCCTGCCACCCTGATTATGGGAGCCTTTGTGAACCACAAAGGTGACAAGCTGCAGGTCGGCCTGGGCGTCAACGTGGGATGACCCTCCACATGCTCAAACTGGAATTATGAAAAGAATGTCAGGACATCAATCCAGAGACCTACGTTTGAGATTTATTTTAAAATGCACTGACTTAAAGGGTGCATCACCTGCACTGAAACTCTTCCTGTTGGTTTAACTCCATGTATCTCACCTTGCAACCTACCTCTCAATAACAAGGTGATGTTTTCTGATTATGGGGAAAGCTCTGTGCCAGAGGAATGGATGCTACTTTTAGAAGGGTGCATCACCCTCTGAACTTTGAAAGCTGAAAGTGAAATTGTACCGTATACTTAGAGTATCAATTTTACAATGTCGGCAGTCATGAAGAAATGTATAAATATATACATAAAATAACAAAAATGTATTTCCCATTTTAGTGATTTATCTTGAAATTATGTATTGTAGATTGTTCTGAAAGCTGTTTCTAAAAGAGAAATTCAAAAAATTATGGTATTTTACATTTTTCACAAAGTCAGTGGTCGAGAATAAAGCTGCAAACAACAAAATCGAAAGATGGAACATTTTCGTGGCATCTATCTTTCGGGCTTTATGGGTTTGCAAGCACTGTCTGGCATTAAAAAGAACAAAATCACCAGCCTGAAGCAAGTTTTAGCTCCCAAATGGAATAAATACAGCTAGATTAGGTCTGTATGAATATTTGTCAGCAGCTGATGTTAGTATGATCCCCAAAGAAACACAAAGGAGCAAAGCAAATGGATCTGAGGGCGTCTATGCACAAACAGATTTGTCTCTTATATGTTTGCCCAAAAAGGCCTGTAAAAACACAAATTCTATTTGACAAATTCTAAATATTTTAAATCTGTAATGTATAATCCACTTAACAGGACATTGGACTGGAGAACAAGATGACTGTACTTTTTTCTGACATGATTTAATAAAGATGTTATTTATGTCATAACCTTTGGTCTTCTACCTATTAAAAGATCCATCTGAGTCACGGTGGAATGGTTTAGGTCAAAGTGTGTTCATGTGTTGGTCTGACATAGTAAAAGATCAGGTCAACTAAATTAGAAATCGGAATCAGAAAAATATTCACTAAAGTGCTCACTCCAAACGTACAGAGCAAGTGATTCTTGGAGAAAAGATAGAAATGCTCTCATTTTGTCTATTAGAGGCTAAAACATCTAAAATAATAATTATATATATATATATAAGATCCTGCTAAGATCCTGTGGGACTTCCAGATCCAGACAGACAAAATGGTAATGGCGAACCAACCAGACATTGTCGTAGTGGATAAACAACAGAGGAAAGCCGTTGTGGTAGATGTAGCAATACCAAGCGACTGCAACATCAGGAAAAAGGAGCACGAGAAACTAGAGAAATACCAGGGCCTCAGGGAGGAACTGGAGAGGGCCTGGAAGGTGAAGACCACAGTGGTGCCTGTGGTCATCGGGGCCCTCGGGGCAGTCACCCCCAATCTGGACCAATGGCTACAACAGATCCCAGGAACAACATCAGACATCTCAGTCCAGAAGTGTGCAGTCCTTGGCACAGCCAAGATACTGCGCAGGACCCTCAAGCTCCCAGGCCTCTGGTAGAGGACCCGAGCTCAGAGGATAAGAACCACCCGCGGTGGGTGAGAAGGGAATTTTTTTTTTTTTTAATATATATATATATATAGAATTGGTCATATGTTCAAGAAACCGATCAAAATTCCCCCTCCCCTTCACATTTATGAACCACACAGAGACACATGCTTATTTTTAGCTCTTTCTCTGAGATAATGTTTTGCATGATTCATAGCAGGAAAAAGTAATATCTCAGCCCTTTAATCTTATCCTCACCCTCTGTACTGACCATCAGCTCTTCCTGCTTGAAGTGCACAAATTTAAATAGAATAATGAGGGAAACAGTCTGTTCCCCTATTTACATAAAACAGAGGAGACTGTATGCAGATTACAGAAAATGAACACATTAAATTTTAATGTTTTTATTAAAAGTTTAAAATTATTAATATACTGTACATATTTACAAACAGAAAAGTACATTCAGATATTACATTTGTAAACATTTAGCTTGCTGATATTGCCGATATTGATCAGTGTTCATCTGCTGCCAACAGGCTGTGTCTTATTTGTCCTTGAATAAAGAGGAAAAGAACCCTTTTCCTCCTTCACCCCTCACTCTCAAAGACTTGCTCCTATGGAGTCCAACAGTGCTCTCCTTCTCCTGCTTCTCCTCCTTCTTCTTCTTCTCCTCCTCCCTTTGCAGCACCTGTTGATTGATGACGAAGCGCATGTCCTCCTGCAGCAGGACAAAATGGTAGATTTTAGAAAATACTGATGTAAGGACATCATTAGGAGTGCACACTACCGTAGTTACTGTAGCTTCAAATCATCAAAAACGGAAACTGAAAGGAGATAAATCAGAGTACTCTGATGTATTCCCTGAGGAAGTCGTGGTGTTCCGTAGGGGTTGGTTTTGGGTCTTTCTTACGGTACCACATTTAAGAAAGTGGTACCACGGTCAAGAACGGACAACAGTTACGGTTGTTTTGAAAATTTCATGAATATGATCTGGGTGGAGTTTATTAGTATGGCAGCATAGAGCTACTGCCTCAGGAAAAGAAAAATAATCGTATTGCATTATCAGTTGAAAAGCTTATTAATCCAAGAATATCTTTATAACAAATAGGCTACACAATAATTCATTTTGCAACACAAAATATAAAATTACAGTAATATTATAGCATGTTATATCAACAGAATTGTTGTTGCTACAACATACATTGTTTACATAATAACTGGAGAATGTTCCACATTCCAATAAGAAAGCGTTTTATGACACAATCATTAGTATTCCAATAATATGTTTTCAAACTTGTAACAAACATTATCAAGCTCTTACAACTTTATTACTCTATTGTAAGACCTTGCACTGAAGGTTTCTGTATTTGTGTGGGTGAGCATGTGTGTGCGTGAAGTTTGGCATAGATGTGTAGAGGAGAGGATTAAACGAGTGTGCCTCCTCCTCCACTTTTCTGAATTTTTTAGTATTGTATAGATAACTTTTTACTTTAATCTACAAGTTGAACATGTTCAAAATAAAATCTTTACACAAACAACAAACTCACCTGCCAGGCATCCAGTTCTTGAGACAGCACCACCTTGTGTTTGATTGTGTTGAGAAGCTGCTGAGTGAGCGATTCTTTCTCCTGACGGAACTTTGGCCAGTTCACTCTCCAGAGAGCTGGATAGAAAAGAAAATACTATTAGCCTTTATTTATTTATTTTTTGTTATAAATTAAAGATAATGTCTAATAAAACACTGGGGCGTTTTGTGTTGCAGTATCACCTGTAGCTCTGATTTTCTCCTCCTCTGAAGGGTTTAATTTCTTCCCTGAGAGACTCAAGTTCCTTTTGCTGAGACTGGAGCTGCAAGGACAGAAAATAACAAAGTTTCAGCACTTTATTTTAAATACATCTTGGGAGTTTTTATATAAAATGCAAACTGTAAAACACCAGTTGTCTAATAGAAGAATTAAGACATCATTTTCAACAATATACACATCCTGTAATATTTCCAACTTTGTATGATAAGATATCAAAACTTACATTGCTGTCTCAGAAATGATCCTCCCATTGAACACACATTAGAAACATTATTTTACTTTTTACTGTCTTGAAGGGGGACTTTTTCATTAAATTTTTTTCTGTTTTCGCTAATTGGCCCCAAATGATGCAATATCCTCTGCTCTGGTGACCTGCTGCTTTAATGAATGTTGAATTCATGTGTAGCACTTAACAGACCTCGTCCTTTAATGCTTGTATTTCTTCATCTTTGGCCTGCAGCGCTGAGGAGTGAGCCAAGAGAGCCTCTGTAGCCTATAAATAACAGGAAACATAAAGAGCACAAAATGTTTACACAGATTTTGTCGCAATATGTTGGCATCTCTGCAAGGTTTCCAATAAAAATGAATTGTGGACACGTGTTAGTACCAGACACTTCTAACATAAGGGATGTGAGTAGAGGTTCAGAATTAGCAGACAGTTCCCAGGTCAGACAGTAAAGTTACTGCATGTGTGGATCTGTGAGTACCTGTGTCTGCTGAATTTCACTGAGCAGAGACAAAGGTTGTGTGTGCGTACTGCCCAGGAAGCTCTCCTCTCCCAGGTTCAGATGTTTTTGTTGTAAAGAGCGATTCAAGGTGCGTAACTCAAACACAACCCCCTGCTCCTGCTCTATCTATGTTCACACACAAAATACACACACACACACACACACACACAGAGACCATAAGAAGCAAACAGGCGGACTGTGTAGGATTTTAAAGCAGATGTGTTAGTTATTTCTGTTAGTGATGAATGGTATTATTATTATTAGGACAGTTGTGACTAATGCCGGATCTTCACCTCAGCTTCCTTCTCAGTGAGTTTGACATGAAGCTCTGACAGTCTGTCCCGCAGTCCGTCTCTCTCCACACGGAGCCTCTGGCTGTCCTCCTCTGAAGCTTTTAGCTGCGTCTCCATGTGCGACAGCCGCTCCTGCAATACTCTGTTCTGCATGAATGAAGACGAGAATTGTCATTTTTCCATGAATTGAGTGAGAAGCTTTCCTTTAAACTTCTGAATATATGTAGATTTACTTTTTTCATGCATCAAATGTGGGTGAACAGAAATAATAATATTTGAGTTTTTATTCTTAAATGTTAATTAAATCATGTTTTAGTTCTATTTAAATGGAAATCTGCATAACAATATAAAATACCTCAATATAGCAATCTTGCATTGCAATACTGAAATAATTCACTGCAACATTGTACTATTTGGACATATTTCATAAATAATTTGACCTTTAATTTTTTTCCCCGCACAAAATATACAAAGTGCTAATTTGGGTTGGGATAAGTATTTGCCCCCTTACAGATTCCTGCTGCTTCAGGACCTGCATGACTTCCAGTATTTAGTGGAACCATGAATTCTGCCTTCGATGAGGAAACCCTGTAGAAGAGTAGTTGGCCATCAGTCTGTGACCTTAAAGTTAAGCATACTTGGGTTACACCCACTAATAGGTTCCCCTCTGAATGGCTTTAAAAAAAAACAAATGAGGGTTTTGGATTGACTTAGTCAAAGTCTGGACTTTATCTGATTGAGATGTTGTGGCATCACTTGAAACAGCTTGTTCATATTCTGCTGTGTAGATATTTTTATATAATTCAGTATAGAGGATTGGCATTCTTATGGCAGAGTAATTGACAGTCATTCAAAACGCTTCACGGCAGTCGATGCTAATGTTATTAGGTTTAGGGGCAATTATTTCTTTCCTGGTATTTACTCAAATTTTGTCTAGTCTTATAATAGAATTTGTTAGATGAGATAAAATGTTAAGTCAAAAGAAGTAAAATCATGAGAAATCTGTGAGGGAGTAAATACTTTTCCACAGCAAAGTACTTTAACAGTAATGAGAAAGTTCTAATACCTCAGCTTGCATATTTTCTAATTGCGTGAAGCTGATATTTCGACTAAAGGATGACTCCTCCATCTCTTCTCTGAGGGTGCGGAGCTCAGTCCTCAGGGAGTGTTCCAGTGTTACAGCCTAGAAAACGTGGGAGATACAAGGCTGTGAAACCCGTTTGCCTGCATAGCAGCCAAAAAAAGTTAATCAGATGTGACTCAATATACAGGTGAAAATGATCCAACCTCAGATAGTTGCTCCACCAGTCTCTGGTTGTGATTGGCCAACTGAGTCATCTGCTCGCTGTCATCTTTCCTCCGGTCCCGCCCCTCGCTGTGGTATTTCTGCAGCTCTGCCCTCAGTGAAGCTATGTCTGTGTTGAGCTCTGACTCCTTCTGCCCAGTCTCTAGTTCATTCATCTCCAGCTTCCTCTGCAGGACGTGCTTCTCCTGCTGTAAAGCCTGAGACAATAAACTGCATATTAATCAACTTCATGAGGTTGACAAGAAGTGTATGAATATCAGCAGCAGAGCCTACAAAAGGGAGACATGCAAATCATCAGGAGTCTCCCCATAAATGAAATAAGGAGAAACCTGCAGCTAGGGTTATATTTAGGAAAGCGTGGGGTGCCTGGACTAGCCAGTTTTGCAACAAGTTCTTTTTTGAATATGTAAATTACAAAACAATAATGTACACATATTTGCACATATTTGTTTCAGAGGGGCATTTAGGCTTGCCACACCAATTTAGTTTTCATTATTCAGAAAGATTTTCATTATTTTTAAATAACTGTCTACATCGGTATATTTAACAAATAATGCGTGACCCATAACGTTATATATAAAGGAAGAAATCGAGAGCAAATTGTAGCTAAGCTTTGATAGAAAAAAAATTAATGATGCCTTCCCAAGATATTGTGATCTTTGCTGCACTCCAAAATCATCCCTTTGATTTGTCATTGATCGGAAACACACAACAAAGGAAATAAATCATTTCACCTTCTCCTTCTTGCATACATGTGTGACAAATCGTCCTTGTACATTTCTTCAATTTTGGTGTTATTTGCTGAAAAACAGACCCGCAACATGATTGTCCCACCTCCAAACTCCAAACTGCGTTTGATGGGATTTTTTGGAGCAATGCGCAGCGACATTTCTCCTTGCAATACGTGACCCAAAGAGTTCAATTTTGATCTCATCTGACAAGAGTGTATACTTCCGGTATTTAACTATCTTGTTGAAATGTCTGTCCATGCATCACAGAGCATGGTAGACACACACCTGAAAAACAACCTAAGACTCAGAACACACTTTCCAACCAAGGGATAATTTAGGATGTTTCGGACTGGGAGGGGAAGAATATCTGAAGAGAGCCCAAGGATCCACAAGAAGAACGTTTTAGCAAGAGCCACTTTACAACCAGAAGAACCATTAGCCTCCTGTTCAAATGATGAAACATTATTCAAGCTGCAAAACTCTTAATTCTTCAGTGAAGTATTGTGCTTTTTCTTGCATTAGATATAGATTGTGAGGGGAAAAACTACTTCTGCTTATTCAGGGTCTCTGTAACTGTGTGAATGGTGTTTGGCTTTTGGACAATCTTTGGATTTCGTGTAGCCTCATTAGAAACATATTTACTGAGAAAGACATCAACATGTTGAAATTCTGTTCTACGTCATTTACCCAGACACAGCGCCCAAACCAGTGTTGAAATGATCGTTCAGTGTTTTCATAGAAGATAAGCTCAGTGGAAAAATCTCGAGAGGACTCTGTCTGTGACACAACATAACACCTACTGTTGCAGAAAGCTTTCATTCCAGACTTATTTGTCAACAATTGGTGGCTCAACATTAGGTAACCCATTTCTATTTTCCTAGATGGAAAAACCCTAAGTAATGAATCGTATGATCAATGGAACAGCAACTTTTTACACATTTGAAACTGACTCACATTTTGATTCATGTGGTATTTTCCTGTTTATGTTAAAGGCAAGAGTTCTGTGCAGTTATTTTTCCTTCAGCCCACTTATCTCCTTACCTCCACCTCTTTCTCTCTCTGCTGCAGAGTTTCTGCCAGCTCCTCATTCTTCTCCAGCAAGGCCCGTCCCAGTTCTGCCGCCAGTATCAGGTCAGTCTCTATCGCTCCCCCGCCGTCCACGCCGTCAGCGGGGGAGGAGGCTGACTGCAAAGCAAAGAGAGATACCGAAGAGGAAGAGGAGAGAGGAAAGAAGGAGTCTTCCAGGCTGGGCGAGGGAAGGCTGTTTTTCCTGGGAGTGAACATGACTGAAACGTGTTGGCTTAAGGGATTAGTTTGAAACCAACACCCTCTTGGCTTTTGGATGACTTCTCCAGGGTCAGAGAGGTGAGGGATGAACTCCCATTCCTTCTCCTTTCCTTTAGTTTCCCACTGTGTTCTTCAGAGGCGCCAACGCTGCAATCGTTCAGAAACTCTCCTCTTCAGAGACAAATCTGTAACAGCAAGAAATCAATACAGACAGACAATCTTAGAAAGGCTTAGCGTGACAAGTTGTTTTCTGGTGATATTATCTAACAACCTTAACAAGGAGGTCTTTTGTCTGACTGGTGATTTGGTTACTCTGACCGAAAATCTAGCTCCTTTATTACCATTGTTCTTGCTCCCCTCCCTAAATTCCACAGCTAGTGTAAGCATTGTGTCTCGGTCTCAGACTGTAAAGAAACTAGAGTAAAAAGTTTCTGAAACCTTGTGAACAGAAACAATTGAGAATATTCCATGTTTTTTCCACGCACTTTAACTAATGTGATGTTCCTCTAACACAAATTTCATTCAAAACTATTTCCTTCTGAGGTCACTCTTTGACGTAACATTCTACTTCCACCTCTTAAAGCCAATAATTCATCCAAATTAAAACACTCCAGAACTTGTCTGTATGTCAAATTATTCAAATTTTGAAGTCAGACGAAAACCCAAGTTATTCTGGCTCAAAGAAGAAGAATCAAGTCTGTCTTACCTGACGGGTTACCAGTCACCAGAAATAGTCTTCCTGTTTGGTGTTGAGTGTGCGCACATTTTGTCTGTGTGCCTGGGACTATTTGCGCAAGAGAGGCTCAGCTGGTTTCCCTGGTAGTGAAAACATCCGGTATGTAAATAGAATCTGAGGGCCACACCTCTTCCCGAGTCACGAAGGTGTAAAGGAAACAGAGTCAGGATCACATGAAGCAGGTGCTGTTTGGATATCTAGTGGTTGAGCAGGGATATTAAAAGGCAGATAAAGTTTGAGGAAGTTGCTGCTTGAAAGCTCAGCAGTCTTCTTTTGGGATGGAAAGAGATGAGGACACAAACAGGGGTCTGTTAACTTCAGCTCTCACCCCCTCCTTCTCCTCCTGTCTTGTTTACCTGCTTGGAGTGTTTCAAAGGAGTGCTCTGTTCACTTATGAGGAAGGGGGCAGGGAGAGTGTCGAAGAGAGGGCAACTCACACCCCACCTCCTCTCAGGGGGCAGCAAACTGGGAAAGAAGGAATAAAAAGCTGAGCACGACACTCATCAATCATAAAACTTATTTTTTTTGTCTTAGTTTCTGTGTTTTCTGCATTCTGATATGGCTTTCAGACTGTTTTTAGCTCTCTCTGTGATGCTTTTCCTGACAGCCTGTGAAGCTGGAAAGCAGATGCCCAAACTATCAAATAAGAAACTCTGCGCTGACTCTGAATGCAGTCGTAAGTAGCAACAGCTTCTATTTCTTCCTTGCTTACTGATTATATTATCTAACAACTGGAACATATGAAAGATAAATGCTGATTTTTTTTTAAAGAAATGGAAAAAATACTGTTGCTTCTTCATGAATAAAGGAGAATAATTTGGAAAGTAGGGTACCAGAGTCTGGAGAAAGAGTGAAAAGGTACAGAATCGAATACTTGGGGAGCCATATCTGCTGGTGTTGGTCCGCTGTGTTTTCTGAAGCCCAAAGACGACTCAGAATCCACCAGGAAATTTTAGAGCACTCCATGCTTTTTTCTGCTCATAACTTTTATGAAGGTACTGATTTTATTATCTGTCCACACTGCCAAAAGTACCAATACTTGCTTCAATAGCCATGTTATCACTGTACTGGATTGGCCAGAAAAAAAAAACAACCCTCTTTGACCTAACTATGCAAAGAATGTACAGAGTATTGTGAAAAAGAAGACGAGAAACGAGAGAGTAAAATGAGGATGAGCTATTGGCTGCCATGGAAACAACCTGTTTAACACCCCAGAGCCACAAGTTGATCATTTCCAGGCCATGCCACATGATCCAGATTAACTTTTCAAAAGGCTCACATGTCTGTATCAGTGACCCTTAATCATTAAAGTTAACAGTAATAAACACTTGTCATATAACCAGTGTGTGTCAGAAATGTATATAATATACAGATTTTACTTTTTAAATGTAGTTACTGTACTGACTAAAATTTTTGATGATTTTCTGAGCTGCACAACAATTAAAAAACTGAAAATCTTACGCAGTCATTCAAGCCCCTACAAATCCTAAACTATGTTCCCACACAGATCCAATCCTCATAGCCCAGGCGCTTCAGGACTACTACCCTGGAGACTGCAGGTTCATCCCCATCCGACAGGGGCAGCTCGTCTATGTTTATGCAATGCTGAAAGACAGAGGGAATCTCTTCTGGGCTGGCAGTGTGAGTAAAGAAGAATAATTTTAGAAAAAATCATTATGACCATAAATCACAGTGCCTTGCAAAATTAATCATACCTTTGGAATGTCACATTACAAGCACAAACATTGCAGAATTTTATTGTGTGACCGATCAATATAAAAATACCACACAATCATGAATTTACTTTCCTTAAAAAGTATTTGGTAAGTGAATAAAGTAATCTCAGCTGTGAAGGCTTCAGATGTTTGTTAGAAACCATTGAAGAACAATCAACATTATGAGGCTTATGGTAGTCTGTAGCACACTGTTGGGGCAACACAAGCCTGCCAGTAACTTTGTACCCAAATAATTGCCTTGTTTGTAGCAAGATTTAAGTCCAGTGAACAAGACCTAATTTTTGTTTCAACCCTTTCAAAAAATGTCATGTGTAAGGTAATCAAACCTGCTGGGTGTGAAGATAACTTGAAATAGAAAAAGGCTTCTTTCTGAAATTAAGAATCTGGTAGATAAATAAAAAAATACCACAGATATTTTTTTTTTTGCTACTTTCAAATGTTCCAGTCACAGCTTACAGATGTAACAGGCTCGGCGCCTGCCATCAGGCTAAGAACAGCCAAGCAAATATTGACTGAAAATATCTTTCTACTCAAGCCTTGAATGTTTTAAGTCAATACATGCATGTTCCAGGAGGAATAAATTAACGTAGCAACTTCCATGGTAAACAAGAAAAAGTTTCTGGTAAATGGTATAATGGGTTATGTTGTACACTTTTTAAAAGGCACATCTGCTACAAACCAGGTAACTCCCAACTGTAACTATAAAATATTGTAACAATCGTCAACAATAGATTTTAGGTGTGTGAACTATGTCCTGTTCTACTGCATTAAAATGTCTCTAAAGATGGCGTTGTTCAGCCATCTTGAAGTTTAAGATATAGTAAAAAAAAGATTGAGAAGCTCTAATCTAGCTATTTTACTACTGTAGGTACAAAATACATATTATGGAGAACAGGAGGCTCGCATTGGTCACTTCCCTAGCAGCGTTGTGGAGGAAACACATGCTCTCATGCCAGCAACCACTGAAGTCAAAACTACCGTAAGTGAACCAACAGTTCTGTGCATATTTACAAATAAGTTGAGCTATTATCAATTTATTTCTATTTTATTCTTCTATTTTCACTGCTTTCATTTTTTTAAATCCAGAACTGGGACTTCTACTGCAACTGATGTTGAGTGGGCAGACAGAGAAAACGACAAGCGTTCCTTAACACACAATTATGGTCTAATCCATGTTAGCTCGTCTCTGAATAAGTTTTTGAAAATCATGAAATGATTTATGGGTGTCAGAAATTGCATTCTGATAACCTTGTCAAATAGATGCTTTGATTACTGATCATTGATTTCAAGGTCGAGTTATTTTCCTCTTCCTGTTATATATCAAACTCGGGCTCTTCTTTCATGCTTTTCTGTGTTCTTGTTATTTGGTATTTAAATGAGATTTACTTTACACAACATGACTTGACAGAATTTAATCGGATTTTCTGTCAAAATTAAATAAAGAAAATACATTGCAATGATCTTATCTGTATTTAAACATGTAATCATCTTTATCTTAAATTATTTAGAAGATAGTTCTCCTACATATGCTATCTGGGACACTTTGGCTTTTCATACTTTCAGTTTTACAGATAATAAACATTTCAACAAAAACTGTAAAAATGTGTCTTTTTTTAGGCTGAGCTTGGCAAGAGAATTTACCTGAATATGCTGCCTATTATTTATTGTAGCACGATATGATGGTGAAACACACATCTTTTAAATAAATGGGTTTTTTTGTTGTTGTTTTAGCTGTGTTATGCTTAGACATTCAGAATATACAGGACATTTGGATTTAAACATTTTTTTCAAGACAAAGTCAACTTTTACTATCTGGCAATCATTCAGTTTTTTTTTTGTTTTTGTTTTGATTGTGTAATAATTTGTAAAACAACAAATAAAATGTTTGCCACATCTTGGTTTATTGATTTGAATTTTAAAAATTGCTTTTTAATTGTCACAAAAGTTTTGGTGACTAAACAATAAAATAGCTTGACTCTTCAGCCTCTGCTGTTGTGTGAAATTATACTTTCAACAGAATAAAGAAAAAAAAAAATGACAAGACAAATTTGAGTTTCAATATTTATTCTAAATATGGTTTTCTGTGTTAATATGCCAGAGGTTATAGCCAGTTTAACAGTAATAGTAGAGCGTTGGGTTTACAAGTAAAAATGTACTCACTGTCAAAAACAGTACATATAGATAAGATATCTGAAGAAAAAAAGTGGCTCTTGTGCTCATCCTTTACACTGCACCTGTCATTCTTCATCTGTTGCTTTTTCCGCTCCACACAGTCTTGGCCCTAAATCCTCCTGTGGCATTTTGAATTAACCAAAAAAGCAATCAAATGCTCCCAATGATCCTGTGTCTCTTCACTTACAGAAACCAGCACCTTATCCCACTGAAGAGAGAGCACAGCTGGCATTTTGTTAATAAGTCTGACAATGTTAGTTTTAGACAAGAACATTTTAAGCTGTCTAGGCCTTTTCCTTCCACCCAACTTTTTAGAGTTTGGTCTCCTAAATCCAAAGCTTTCTCGGGCTTCGTCTCATATTCACACACTAGGTAAAGGAAAGAAATACATTTGGTAATTTTAGATCAATGCATCTTGTCAAAGATAGGCCTATTCTCTGGAGCTTAATATTGTGCAGACAAAACTCACATGTAATGTTAGATGTTTATGCAGGATCCAATTTTTTCCAGAGGTTACCATGTTCTAAATCCATCAGTAATTGTAAGTTGGAAGTCAGCAGGTTATGTTTTCATTTTTTTTCCCAACTTGTCTGACCTATTATGTTAACCAAAATGCCAACATATAAACAAGTAGTGGTGGGTTAGTACTTAATCAGTATCAGGGCTGTCAGGATACTCTACATTTTTTGTTTCTGTGAGCCATCTTCAAATGAGATGGGAATGTTGCAGTCTGGCCCAAGACATGGCCGAGGCGCCGTGATTGTTAGCACACCATCAGATGACAGATTGGAGGTGATGTCGGCCCCTAACACGCCAGATGGAAGCCTGTATTTCCTCAGAAACTCTCTTGACACAAAGCCGTGATCATCCTGAAAGCAGAATTAGTCAGAGAGTTAGAAAGGTTACAGCTTGCAGTTTCTGCAGATCTCTGAAATCTCTCCTGACCTGTCTGTCCTCGTGCTTAGCGTGCACGGTGATGAACTCGTCGCTAACACTGACTGACAGCTCGTCGGGGGAGAAATGCTTCACATCCAGATAAATAACAAAGCGGTCCTTTTCCATCCGCATCTGTGCAGAAATTTGTCAGAAGTAGTAAGATGCTGTTTTTTATCTCAGTGCAATTTCATATCAGTAGAAAGTCAGTTGTGTTTCTGACTTCAACTTAAGCACTTAGAACTCTGATTTAAACAACAAATCTCACAAATGTGACTGTGAAACACTAAGGCTTGAAGTACCATCAAAAGGTGAACCAAACAGCATTTTACCTCACTGTGTCCATTTTCTGGCCAGTTGAACCAGCGCATAAATGAAGGTCGCATCCAGGGGAAGGACCAGGAGAAGGGCCACACCAGTGGCCAGTCAGCAAGAGGTTCTGCCAAGGAGAGGTCAGAAAATCGGCTTGGGAAGCCACGGCGGTACCAGGGGTACTGAATGGGAATATCCATAGTGGAAGTCAGAGAAGGTTTTAAGCTCAGAGCTGGTCTAACTTGGCTTAAGATGGGTGCAGCTCTCCAGTTCTACACTGAATTTATAGGCCTTTCCCTCCCAACCCATCCAAGCCTCCCTAACTTCCCATGCCATCACTGGCAGTGAAACTGTGCCAACAGGCTGATCTCTCTGGAACAATGATGTCAGCTGTTTGTCCCTTCATCCCCCTGACTGTTTCCTCTGTCTGACTGTTGTCTCACACTCTCCCCCCGACACCATGTTTCTCTCTCTCAGTCATGACGGGACATTGGCTGGGAATATTGCTGATACCTCCAAGCTTATGCCCCAGGAAATACCGCTGCCCAGTGTTCGAGAGTTTGTTTGGCGTATAGCTTACGGAGCATTAGCCAGTGGTGCACCATGTGCCAAAAGCTTAGATCTATGTGTGGAGTGGATGTGGTGTTGAATGGAAACTGATGAGTTTGTATGGGACAGCATTAGGTGAGACTTTATCTGCGTAAAGTTTTGCCATGAGCTCAGATTTTAAAAATTGCTTTCCCATTGGTGTCATGAAGTGCGGTGTTGAGGTGGTGAGGCAGACGCAGCGGGAACCAGGTTAGATGAATGATGAAGATTTTAATAATAAACAAGTCCAACAACGAGCAGCAGGCACAGGGAAACACTGACGACGAACAGACTAGACATTGACGCAAAATTGACGAGGACCCGACGAGGAACAAAGAACACAGGTGGAGTTAAATACACGGGAGGGTAATCACAGAGACGAGACACACCTGGGAACAATCAAGGGGAGGACAGGACAACGAAGAGACTCAAGGACACAGAAACTCAAAATAAACATAGAAAAACACAGATCCTGACAGTACCCCCCCCTCAAGGGCGGCTACCAGACGCCCACAAAACAAAAACACAACAAGGGTGGGCGGAGGGGCGCCGGACGGGGGGCCAGAGTCCAAAATAACAAAAAACAACCCACCATTGTGGGCGGAAACACGGGAAGGGCCAAGAGTCCAAAAAGAAACAAAAAACTACCCACAGGGTGGGCGGAGGCAAAGGAGGCGGGAACCACGGAGGCGGTCCGGCGGCCGTCCGCGGCGCTGGAGGCGGGAACCACGGAGGCGGTCCGGCGGCCGTCCGCGGCGCTGGAGGCGGGAACCACGGAGGCGGTCCGGCGGCCGTCCGCGGCGCAGGAGGTGGCAATGGGGAGTCCCGGGGGCCGCCCTCAGACGGCGATGACGAGCCCCCCGAGGCAGGGTCTCTGGTGGAGCACAGGGGGTCTCAGTGGGAACGCCGGGAGTCTGAGTCGGAACACTGGGAGTCTTATGAGGAACGCAGGGGGTCTTGGTCGTCGGGGTCTCGGAAGGAACGTAGAGGGTCTCGGGAGTCGGTGTCTCGGAGGGAACGTAGAGGGTCTCGGGAGTCGGTGTCTCGGAAGGAACACAGAGGGTCAGGGTCTCAGGAGGAACACTGGGGGTCTCGGTCTCAGGAGGAACACTGGGGGTCTCGGTCTCGGGTGGAACGCAGAAGGTCAGGGTCTCGGGTGGAACGCAGAAGGTCAGGGTCGGAACGCAGGGAGTCTCTGGAGGAACGCAGGGAGTCTCTGGAGGAACGCAGGGAGTCAGAGTCGGAACGCAGGGAGTCTCTGGAGGAACGCAGGGAGTCAGAGTCGGAACGCAGGGAGTCAGAGTCGGAACGCAGGGAGTCTCTGGAGGAACGCAGGGAGTCTGAGTCGGAACGCAGGGAGTCTGGGAAGGAACGCTGGGAGTCTGGGAAGGAACGCTGGGGGTCTGGGTCTCGGAAGGAACACTGGGAGTCTCGGAAGGAACACTGGGAGTCTCGGAAGGAACGCCGGCTGGAACGCCGGCTGACTCGGCCTCGGGTGCGCCGGCTGGAACGCCGGCTGACTCGGCTTCGGGTGTTCCGGCTGGAACGCCGGCTGACTCGGCCTCGGGTGCGCCGGAGCGAAGCCTTGGAACCGGCCGCGTAGGCGAGCCGCAGCGAAGCCTTGGAACCGGCCGCGGAGGCGAGCCGCAGCGAAGCCTTGGAACCGGCCGCGGAGGCGAGCCGCAGCGAAGCCTTGGAACCGGCCGCGGAGGCGAGCCGCAGCGAAGCCTTGGAACCGGCCGCGGGGGCGAGCCGCAGCGAAGCCTTGGAACCGGCCGCGGGGGCGAGCCGCAGCGAAGCCTTGGAACCGGCCGCGGGGGCGAGCCGCAGCGAAGCCTTGGAACCGGCCGCGGGGGCGAGCCGCAGCGAAGCCTTGGAACCGGCTGCGGGGGTGACAGCTCCGGAAGGCGACGAGGGGCCGGGTCCACCGGCGGCTCACGTCGCTGTCTCCGGGCTGACCGTGGAGGTGGCGGCTCCGGAAAGCGACGAGGGGCCGGGTCTGCCGGCGGCTCACGTCGCTGTCTCCGGGCTGACCGTGGAGGTGGCGGCTCCGGAAAGCGACGAGGGGCCGGGTCTGCCGGCGGCTCACGTCGCTGTCTCCGGGCTGACCGTGGAGGTGGCGGCTCCGGAAGGCGACGAGGGGCCGGATCTGCCGGCGGCTCACGTCGCCGCCTGTGAGCTGGTCGCGGAGGTGGCGGTTCAGGAAAGTGACGAGGGGCCGGATCTGCCGGCGGCTCACGTCGCTGACCTCCCGGACGGAGGAATCGACGGGGGCCGTATCCGGGGGGTGCCAACACCAGTCTCGTCCCCCGGAAAAGCTCCCGCTGCAAGTCGGCGAGAGCCTCCGCCAGCTCCCTGTCCTCCCTGCCGGACCTCCGCCACGGGCCGCTCTGCCCTCTAGGAGGCAACCTCGCTCCAGCTGGGTCCATTTTAAGGCGAGCCTCACCGTTCGGTTTGGTCGGGTCCTTCTGTCATGAAGTGCGGTGTTGAGGTGGTGAGGCAGACGCAGCGGGAACCAGGTTAGATGAATGATGAAGATTTTAATAATAAATAAGTCCAACAACGAGCAGCAGGCACAGGGAAACACTGACGACGAACAGACTTGACATTGACGCAAAATTGACGAGGACCCGACGAGGAACAAAGAACACAGGTGGAGTTAAATACACGGGAGGGTAATCACAGAGACGAGACACACCTGGGAACAATCAAGGGGAGGACAGGACAACGAAGAGACTCAAGGACACAGAAACTCAAAATAAACATAGAAAAACACAGATCCTGACAATTGGTTGTTCAAAGTAAAAGTTATTGGTCCTCTTACACATTTCTTCTATTTTAGCTTGTTTGTCTACTTAAATGTTTCTGCTCAAAAAGAGAAAAAATAACACAATGATCCCTATAGAAAGCAAAGTTTTTAAATTATTATTTTATTTATTAATGGAAAGAAAGCTATCCAAACATACCTGACCTTGTGTGAAAAAGTTATTGAACCAAGCTAATATTACCCCTTACCTAATAAATACTTGTGCCGCTCCTGGCAGCAAGTGAGTTGGTTTTTTTTTACATCTCTGTTGAGTAATTTTGACCCAATTGGCCACATTAGAAAGGCTTATTTTTTTATGTATTAAAGATTATAAGATTGCTGATCTAGCTTTTCATCTGTGTATTTTAAATTAATAGTCTAAATGTATCAACACATAGGTAAAATTATCATATCTCTCTCTCTCTCTCTCTCTCTCTCTCTCTCTCTCTCTCTATATATATATATATATATATATATATATATATATATATATATAATAAGATCAATTGACAAATTTCAATTTCCAGTAAATATACTTAAAATCATAAAGAAAAGTACAGCCTGTCTTAATATCACACATATATAAAAATGTACTTAAGCGTGATTTTACCAAAAACTTTCATGACCCACTCTGGGCGTAAAATGTAATTAATAAATGAATTACATTACATTTACATGTAATTAATTACCTACATATTACATTGGGAGTTTGTTTAAAATTAATTAATTAGTAGAAAGACAAAAAGAGGTTTCGGTTAGTCAACTTCCTGTCTACCGACGGTTGCCATAGCGACGTGCCTAACATTGCTGCCGCGAGAAGGAGTTTGTTCAAAATTTGTTCACAGCTGCTTCAAATGCTTTTCTATCTACAGAAATGGACCTACCGGCTACATATTATGGCGAACTGGACGAAAAAAATCCTGTCCTTTCATGTTTTAGACGCGACACGGAATCATTTTTAAAGATTATGAAACAAGTCACTTCGACGACGAAGCGCGACAACAGCTCTTATGCTAAAGGGTAAGAAAGTGGTAAAGTATGATGACGTTACGCACCTGATTGTCTCGTCATTTACGTTTATTCACAAAAAAACCCTGTTAATGTTATACTGCTAACATTTAGCACTTTTTTTTTTCCTCCAAAGCAGTGGTACACTTGGAGGCAGACAGAGGAGCCTCTTTTCTTTGTCAGATTCTCAAGACATATTTCAACATACTTTTGTTTTTAGGATTGAACTACTTATGAAAATACGGAAAGAGTACAAACAACGAATACCAGAGAGGTTTTACCAGGAGCACGTGTTGCAGGTTGCAGATATCCTTTGTGAATATAAGGTACCTTAATAAATAACAGTTATTTATGCTGTAATCCTGCTGCTGTTTTGCACCATCGTCAAAGTCATTATTGCCTCATAACGTTGTCAGTCAACAGACCATTTTAGGTGTGCATGATATTGCACACCAAACATGTGGATGTTAACAGCAACACAGTGTCTCATCCAAAACTATTTGAAGCTGACAAATATGCATCTGACATTTCAGATTTTACCCGTACTCTCTTTGTTTCTAGCTGTACCAGCTGGCTCTGTGGCTGGGCTACGGTCTCAGCCTGCTGCAGTTGAGCTCAGTGCAAATAACTGACATTACAGATGTGGACCACTTTATGGCTTGCTTTTTCCCTGAAGGATTTGAACTGGAACAAGGCACCTTTACAATAAAGGTATACAGACAAATGCATTTTTTTTTAGACAAGTACACAAGTATACAAGTACACAAAATATTAACAAGTGTGTATTTTTCTGTGCACCCAGACGCGTGCGATGTTTGGTTGTGCCATATGTATCTTTGAGGAAGAGAAAAAGCGCAGCATCCTCAGCCAGAAGGGACTCTCCACACTGCTGAAAGTGCTGAACTTCATTAGGATCATGATGCAGGCATTCCAGCAACATGAGCATCTCTCCTGGCTCATATATAATGGTTTGTAAAGTCAACTAGTTATCTGGTTTCAGCTTATAAGAAAAGATAAATTAACAAGTTGCCAAAATATTTTTGTCTTTAAAAAATCAGATTATAGGTAATAACCTGTATCTAGTATTGAATATTACATAAATATGAATAACTCTTGGGAGGGTAAACCAACAAAAAGTAGTGTTAAAGGATCATAATGTTTTTTTATTTTCTACTTTTTACTGAAGTTAGAAATGTACGCGTTTTATAATATGTCTCTACCAGATCTGCCTATGTAGAGGCGGTCTTTTGGCCATTTTTTCTTGCTAAATAAGCGAGCTCCACCAGTTGCCCTAGATTGATTCTGTAATTATTGCTTGACCTGTCATTTTGGTAGATTTGCATTTATATTATGATCTTTCCATTTTGTATGATGGATTAAACAGTGCTTTGTAAGATATCTGTAGCTTTCATATTGTTTTCTAACCTAACCCTGCTTTAAAACTCTGTAGCTTTTACATTAACCTGTCTATTGTGTTCTTTGGTTTTCACTATATATACAAAAGCACATCACACTTTTGTCAGATTTTCTTTTAATTTGTTAATATGTTTGAAAATCATATGTCAATTACCTTCTGTTTCACAATGATTCACCCCTTTGTGCTGCTCTATTACATAAAATATGCAAAACTATTTTGCAGGTTGTGTTTCAGAATTATTTCCATACTCTATAACACATTTACTTTCTCATCTATCCTAGGTTCATTGTCCATTTACAACATCTGCCGTTACCTGATGTCTATGAATTGCAGTGAGCAGGTGCTTTTACATTCATAGACTCTCTACTATTTCTTCATATGATTCATCTGAAACATATGAATCATATGTTTCATATGGAAAACATATGATTTTTCATACATTTCATCTGAAGTCAGATGCTCAACACAGCATCTGATTTCAGAGATGCTCAACACAGATATGATAAAATGGATTTTGGGAGGAAATAACCTGATAGACCAGATGTGAATTATGATAAAACCTACAGTATAATGTTGAAATTATAATTGAAAAAGGTCTGCAAAAATAATTGAGTCGCTACCAACTTATTCTCTTTCACATCTACAGCATGCATATAAATGCATCCCTGCATATAAATGCATCCCTATTTATGACACCTAACAGGATTATTTATGCTCCTATTCAGGCTCTGGAGTACCTTCTGTGGGCGAGTATCAGTTTGGAGCTGTCCATCCCTTTGATGACACCCAGATATCTGCCACTTATTGTCGCACTCTACTGTTCAGTCTGCCAGTGTTACTATGACAACCAGGCTGAACTGCAAGCAGAGGTGAAAGACGTTTGCATCCAGTCAAACATTCACATAAAAAAACTACTCATGAATTGATCTTAAATACGCTACCTTTACAATTTACCCCTTATAGTACATTATATTCAAATTCAAAAATACTTTATTGATCCCAAAGTGAAATGACAAAAGCATAATTGTAAAATTAATTGTTGGTTAGAAATTTAGGTAAGATAATAGAAGTGTGCCTGAAAGCATAATCCTCCCTTTTCACAAATCTATTATTTTTACTGCTTTCAGGATTTTGCTAAGAGAGCTCTTGGAAAAATAAATGACATGGCTAACCTGGAAGACGAGGCTGAATGCACTAATGCATTAACTCAGAAAGCTTACAGAACAGCGTCTCTGAAGGTAAGCAGACTATGACATATTGAAGCAATGTTTGGTCCCTTCCAGATTCCTTATGTTTTAGCATTTTTGGCTTATTTAAATGTTTCAAATAATCAGGCAGATGTTACCATCACACAAAAATAACCCGATTAAGTGCAAAGTGCAGTCTTTTCGATCAATTGAGTGAAATTTTAGCCCACTTATCTTCAGAGAGTTGGTTTAATTCAGCGATTTTTCACATCTTCCCCAATTGTGGATAAAAAAATCACACAATAGCGAAGTCCTCCATCCTTACAAATGGCTTTGTAACCTCTGTTAAACTCAGACTAATGTTTTTGAATTTTCTAATATCAGAGTATGTGTTGCTTTTGAGATCTTTTATCCTAATTCATGTTGTCAAACAGGTTCTATTTAAGTGATTTTTTTTAATTTATTTTTTTATTCTTTGGATTTGGCTGTGATGAGATCATATTCAGTAAACTACATTAGGTATGCTATGGTGAATATTACTGAAATGTTTCTTTCAGTAACTCAATTCTTTGACTGGAACACATTCCATAGATTGATTACACTCAGACCACTTTTAAGTTTTTATTTCTGTTAATTATGATGATTTTTTTGCATTTAACATTAGAATATTACATGAAACTAATACAGTTTTTAAAATGTTAGCTTCATGAAAATTATGTTTAATACCCACTTAAAGTTTTTCATCTGACTAATGAGCCTCAGAACATATATTATAATTGAATGATTGTATGAAAAAGTATGTGGAAGAAATGTATAATGAGTAAATGTTTTAAATATGTAGCGATGCTGTCATTGTGTTGAAATTCTACACAGAAAAGACACTTATACAAGCTTGAGTCATGCAGTTTAAATTAAGACTATTTTCTTTTTTTCCCACTTTTAGCTTGGTGTTCTGGTGTTCAAGAGGACAGTCTTCGAAAGCAGAAAACTTAAAAACACGCTAAGAACCAAAAACAAAAGCACCCTCAAAGATATCCCCAATGTAATATCATGTACATGGACATTGTGATACCGACCACAATGTTAAATCTAATCTTTGAGTGAAATGTAGCACTTCTTGAGTACTTTGCTAACAGTCATATTTCTTGCAAGTCCTCTAAGGCGTTTTAATTTTATGAAATGTTTGCCATCATGTCGAGCTGTTATTAAGTACTTCTTTTGTTGGATTTTAAATGTTTAAGTTGCAGAGCTCTATGCAGAAATCTTTGTATAACTCCTACACTGGACAAAACACAGCAAGTAAAGTCTGCCTCTCCCCCAGATCCCATGGCCTCGTACCCCAACAGAGCAGATGCTGGTTAACCAGTTTGACTGCACTGCAGGACAATTTTTAGCCATTTCAGAGGCACTTTGGGAAAGCCACACACGTCCACTGGAAATAAAGCTACCCGATGAGCCAGAGCTGCTTGAGATGATCATCGAGCTCCTCTCTGCTGGCATGAGTATTTTGTCTGGTTAGTGCAACAAATGCGCCAACCTACTACATTTTTAACGGCGATGTAATGAAATCTAGAGGTGTTGTAAAATATATACATGATAACCTTGTATTGTGGGGGTGTGAAGGCCTGACTGGGAAATGACTTTTTCTCATGTTAATGTTTGCTAAGGAGGCACAAGTACCGGTGAACAAAAGTCTGACGATTACCAGAGTATTTGTCCTAACGTACTGACAACAGAATCCACTCTAGTGGATCTAGCAACAGAAGGTAAGTCTGCATCATCAAGTATATTTCTTGATCAACATAATACGTAAGCATAAGATGGTTATATGCAAGGAATACCAAGGTTTTAAAAATGATCATATTGAAGAAGTAATAATGTAAGGTTCTTCTAATGACATTCCAAAGGATGTACCAGAAGGTACCAGCCAGCTGGCAGAAAAAGGTCTGATATGGATTTTAAGGGAAATTAGAGTTCAGTCAGCTTTTCATATTTTATTCAAATTTGCACTGAGTTGAATGAATGACACTTAAACTAATATAACCACCTAACATAACCACACATTTACTCCCAGTCTTTCACAATCACAATATTGCAGATACTGATTGCAGTCAGTGTCTGCAATATCATAGTCATTTACAGTGACGATTGTAATTACCGGTATGTGTTTATGTAATGTACTATATGCACTTTCATAATAAAGTCCAATATATTTTTCTGTCATATTTTTCTTATTTATTTTTTTGCATTTTTAAAAATATATAATTAAGCACTGATAGATATTTGCCCTCTCTCCAAAGGACAATTCTCACCCAAAATGTAGCTTTACACCCATAGTTTAACTAAAGCACTAACTGTAATAGTTAGAATCAAGAGATGTGAAATTTTGTTTCTCCAGGTGAGAATAAAATACAGATTACGTCTGCAGTGAGATTCATCAAACTGTTGTTTAAGTACAAGCAGCCAGAAGCATTCTCAGAACTCACCAAGGAGATGTTGCATATTTTGTCTGTAAGTACCTCTGAAGATATTTGCTGTTATCTATATTTATATGAATGCGTGGCGAAACATTTTGAGTTTTTCCTTTTTCCTGTGTTCTGTATCCATTTTTATAGAAGGTGTCCTTCTTTGACGTAAAAAAGAAAACTTATTTCGGACGCAAATAACACAAACCGGTGTCAATGTTTATTCCTTAAAGAAATAAAAAAGGACCTTCATTCAGATCCTGTTCTGTGTTTTCAAATGAGTTTGTGTGCATAACTTCTCTCTGCATCAGGGTGCGGAAGGTCCGCCTTTTAGGAAGGCAGAACGTGAGCTCACCTTACTCTACAGTTACAGCAACCTGCTGTACTCTCAGAGAGACAATACTAAAGAGGACAAAAGAGATGGTAATAATAAAGCTATTATGTAGGTCATTAGCACTTTTATTATTTATGGCTATAAATGCATTATCGTTTACATTACTTTAATACTCATTAAGGAGACTTTGTTTAAATTTTATTTAAGAATAGACTAAAATATTTTGTTGAGCAGTATTTAACTATAATATTGACTAGAAACCTTATACTGGAAAAGGCATTAGTCAGTTAAGAGTTTTTAGAAACAAATAACTAAACCTTCCCCCACCCATTGCTTAGCACTGCCGGTTAGCATAGAAAAGAAAATAAAAATTCAGCTTTTGTAAAAAATGGAACAGCAAGCAGTGAAGTATAGAATACTGTGTAGCAAAATCCAGCAACTAATAAAATAAAAAATGTTAGAAAAATTAAATACATAACATGCTATAGATTATATAAATATGACATCTTAACTGTAGTAAAGGATATTCTCTTTTATGTTTGCAGCAGTTTGAATATTTATAGCTTTTTTTGTTTGTTTTAAAAAACAGCTGTTAGATGATTTGATATATTTCTGTTTTTAGTTGTCCTGTTTATATCATGGTATCGTGAAACCATGCTATTTTTACTCAAGGTTACTGACAAAATGTTGTCACATACATACTCTGGATTGTTAACCATGACCTTTATTGGTTTTACACCTATTATTGCATTAAAATATGGTTATTTTTTGTTTCTGTTTTTCTTCAAACTTTTTCACAGACAGGCAAAAATTCTTGTCCGCCGTGAGCGATGAGCTTGTTGGCATGGTCGACACCCTGCATCTGTGTGTTTTTGGCCCTGATCCTGTAAGTTTCCATGTTGTGTGTTTAATTTATTGTTGCATTTGGATGTTCTTAGACACCAGACTGAAGAAGTACTCAGAGGATGGATTTTTAGAATTACATGTTACAGATATCCTGTTCATGCATGTTTTCTACAGGAACTGAGGCCTAATCCAGACCTTGTTTTTGATATTTTGGTATTTCTTTGGAAAAGACTAAAACATATCATGCAAAGTCATTACCTGGAAATCCAAGACTCTGTTAATGATCAACAGAAGCTACAGTGTTATGACAAGGTTTGTTTTCTCCAGGAAATATTGCTTAAAAAGCCAAGTTTATATGTAAAAGAAGTCAATTAATAATTTCGACATTGTAGAAAAGGGAGGATCCACTAGTCTGCTTTCTTGTTTTTATGTTTCTTGTGAACATGTTGGCAGTTGCTGTGGTGTCTCTCTGTACTGTGTGATGTGGCCATTATCTGTGAGCTGGCCAATGTTGACTGCATTATGGTGGCAGAGATGATCCACATGTTGGGTGAACATGTTGAGAGAGTACTTGGCCGTATTAATCAAGCAGAGGGATCAGGTGAGAAATGCCTCTGTGTCATAAACACAGGAACATGTAATGTCTTACAGACTCTGCCTGAGATACTTTTTTATTTCTTTACGACAGTTTGTGGAAGATCTGAGGACATGAAGCAAAGCTCCTTTTCTCTTCTTAAGGTGTGTGAATGACTTAAATTACAATACAAAAAGACAAGGATTTTATGTGGTAGATTGAGACAAAATAGTTTTATCTTTTTAGAAGTGCAAATTTGAAAAGTGCTTTTGTCTATGTCAATTTAACACGTTATTATGGGTTATGTAATCTGTTTTTTTTTTACCATACAATCTGACATGTAGGTTCAGATTACAACCAGCTGTAATCTGAACCTACATTTGTAAGGTTTTTGCAGTCTCTGATAGGTTTTCTTCTGGAACTGCACCGCACTTTGCCTGGCCATTGCATTCCTGCACTTGATTTAAATTCTGCTTACAGTACATTCTGGGCTTTCTCCCATTCACTTGGATTCCATGTAAAATGTTGTTGTTTCCGTGTTTTTATCATCATCTTTTTCAGGAGCGGTGTTGTAATAATTTCCTGTAGGCAGAGTTTTTGAAGAGACAAAGACCCAATTTCAATGCATCAAATTTCTTTTAAGCCATATTTGATATATATATCATTTTTTTATAACAACTGAAGGTCACATAGTTACTTTATTTTGCTATAAAATAGCACAATATGACAAATTATAAAATACATAATACTGTCCCTTTAAAATTTCTGACACACCGTGTGAATTATACGTTGGCTAAAAGATTACATTACATTAAAGATTATTCGACAGAACCAGAGCATCTTCTTTTACACGTTTGCTGTATTTATTGTAAGATCAAATTACAGACAGGTGGTTTCTATTTAGTAAATAGTCAACTTCCAAACCAAGTGGTTATTGTCGTTTTTGAATACTCTTATTTTATTTTCTCTGAACATCATTTTCTTTGTGTTTGTACAGAACATGAAATATCAATAAAATACATTAAAGTTCTACTTTTTTAGGAGTCAAACACAAATCTACTAAAGAAGGTGTGTGAAGTGACAGAGAAGGGTCTTGATGCTTTGTCAAAGGGTGTCTCTGCACTGATTCCACAAGATCGCTCAGCCATCACTGACACTGCCTGCATGCAGGTAAGCAGGTGATCTTTCTTGTAATGCAAAGTTACATAAAGCTTTTACTTCTTAATGCATAATTTCCAATTGAATTGTGAAAATTCAATAAACAAATCCTTTTTTTTCTGCTAGAAATGTAAGTCCCTACATCCCGGTAATCCATCCTTTACACCAGCAGAAGAGCAAAATGGGACAAATAAAATCACTGTAAAAGTTGAAGAAGAAAAGGAGACTAAGGGAGAGTCAAAAACTGAAGACCATCAGGACGTAGAGTCCAAAAATTTGTTTATACTGGCCCAGGATTTTCATCTAGGGCTAGATATCATCTACCACAAGGCTTCTGTCAAACTAATGCTGCTAAATGAAGGTTTGATTCGCTGCTTTAATACAGTATACATAGTGCTCATTACCATAAGCTAAAATGTCCCTATCCTTTAAATGTTATTAATAATGTGCAAATTCAAAAATAAAGGACTTTGCTGAAGCTTTGTTTTTTATTTTTTCAGTTAAAGAGTCTGATTTGCTGCATCGGATCAAGAAAAATAATCTGTCCAAAGCTCATTTAATGATGCAGAAAGCATCGGCGGAGCACAGTAAAGGGGAGCCAGGTGAAAGCAGCAAGATCAGAAGTCTCCTCGAGGTAAAACATTTATACTTAACATGCTTTATATAGTCTCACATGTGCATGTAATTATAAAACTAATTTTCCATTTAAAATTTAAATCTGTTTTGTGGGAAAAATGGTTCGGTGCCTTTTAATCTACAATTGCATAAACTATAGATTTATCTGAACATATAGAAATGCCTTCTGCAAATTATCTTGTGTGTTGAAACTTATTAAGTTCAGAATCAGTTTGTTTTATCTTTGAAGTTAAACGAATCAAATGAAACTAGTCATATTCAATAAATTATATAATACTGAAACACTATTTCAGTGATTGAGTAAGTAATTGAGGAAGTGAAACCTGGTATCGATTAACTACACACAAACTTATCTTTTCAAATCTTGATTTCTGTAAATTATGATAATTTTTCAACCTACAGTTAATAAAACATACCATTTAAATTTGCAATATTGAATCAGAGCACATTTCTGTATGAAAAAAAAACATTTTAATTCAGAAATATGGGCTTCATTGAACATATGTTTAACTCCTGCTTAAGGTTGTTATTTTCAAAAGGTACATTTAATCTGACAACCGAGCTTCATCAGAACTCATCTAATTTAGTGAACATGACTTAATGTGTTACAAGAAAACAGACATTTTTTGCTCTATGTGGCAAATATTATTAAAATATACAGCAATGTAGTTGCCCATAAACAGATGCAAGGGGCATTAATGTAAAATCCAGGCACGTTCCATACAGTTAAAATGAATACTTTTTTCTTTTCATATTTAGCTTGATGTTTTGATGATGACAGAAACAAACGTTATTCAATAATGTATAATAGGTGTTCAACTAGGGTGTTCATGTGCTCTCTTTAGGAAGCTCTAGTCCTGGTAGAAAAAGCAGAGCTGGAGGAGATGAAAACATATATGGCCACTGTTAGGAATGTCAACGAAAAAAAGCACAAAGCAGAACATGATGAAGGTGAAAAAGCTCCACCTCCACCAATGCTAATCTCACGAACTGACCACTCCATTACTTTTGCTCCTGCTGAGTATGACTTGAAAAAACGGGTGAGATTTGCTTATATTGAGCTAATTTTTCCACACAATCTATGTTTTCCTGTCCCTTATTATTTCCCTTTCTTTAGGTGAGCTGGTATCAGCTTTGTGGGCGAACAGTCCAGGGTGTCAACCCTAAAGTCCGCCTTGGTGAATGCAGTTTACCAGGAACTGGGAATATGGTACCGTTTAGTTTTGAAAGGCACAGTGTTTGAAATTACCAATACTTTTATCTACATAATTCATGCAGCACTTCAATTTATGTTGTAGGTGCCAGTGGTTTCTGGTGAGTGTTTGCTCAGGGTAGACGGTCTGCAGTCCAACCAGAAGTATGTCTTTGCTGTAGCAGCCTATGACAGCAAGGGGCAGCTGGTGGGCAACTCTATAGGGGATACATCATTACCGGTGCTGGCATGCTTGCCCACCCCAGTGCTTTCCACATGGGCTCACTTGGCTGAGGTAAATTACGTACACAAACATAAACTTTACCAAGGAGACAAAGAAACATAAGGCATACATGTTCATGTTCATGTATCTTTGTTGCCTTCTCTCCCAGGTGGCATTTGAAACAAGGCAGCACGCTGTAGCTAAAAGAGCCTGCAGGAAACTGTGGAGTCAATACATAGATCCAGACAGTTCATCCAACAGCAAACACAACAGATTTGCTTCCAGTGGGTGAGGATGGAAACATACATAGTTCACTTTTTCTCAATTTAGCCTTTTTTAAAATTCTAATGAACTTGTTAAAATTCCCCAATTTCAAGGCTGCATAAGGAGACCCTACAGCACACCTCTCCTAACATTTGCAAGATGTTTCTGAATTCCATTTTCACTGAGACAGAAATCAACATTGAACAGGCGTCTCTCCATTTCGATACATGTGGTGACAGAGGACCGTTTATCTGGGAACAGGTATATATGTCCACGTCTTCTAGCACACAGCAGCCTCATGTGGAAAGCATGATGTCTCTATTGCTGATATTAATTATACTGCGGATAATAGCTCACACAAATAATTGCATTTGTTTATGTGTATAAAGGAAGCCAGATTAGCAGAGACTGAGCGGATGATGTTGGCTATGGACCTGGCGATATATTTGAATGATGGTGGGGCTTCATTACGAGCTGTAGTTACCTGCTACAGGCTGCTGGCCCCTCTGATCTACCATCAGATTGCTTGCGATCCTGTGGTGCAAGTATGCAAACATGATCTAAAATTATATGTACATTTAAAATAATTTTTAAATTTACAACTGTGTGTCTATTTGAATGCCCAGGTGCTATTAAAGTGTCTAGTGGTTCTGGAGGATAATTCATCTCTTATGAAGCAAAGATGGACCGGAAACTCCTCAGAGTTCCTTTTGCACATGGTTTCCTGCATCACCTACTACCTGTCAATGGTTTGTTTATGTGCAGTTCTGTGTGTGGTGTACTCTTAACTCTAACCCTGGTCTAGAGCGCATTTTACTTCTCCAACAGCAACCTAATCGGATCTCATCAAGCAATGAAAAGGAAATAAACAATAATGAAAATAAGTACAGTCAGTGCCAACACTAGGTCCCGTTCTGATGTAGCATGCATGCCCTAAAGATGTGCATATACCGACTGAGTTGTAATTTTCAGATTGCAGTTTAAGTGCAAAATGTTAAGCTCCAAGGTAAGCACTGACATTGAAATTATTGATGAGGTTATTAGAGAATAAAGAGGGGAAAAACACAATTTCATAGGGTTGCTCAGGTTTTATATTTTTAGTTTAGTTTGTTTTTAAAAAGTGTGGTACCATCGGGGAAAATCCTTTGGACTAGCTGTAAGTGGGTTTCTTCCAAACACAAAACTTTGAATCCTGTGCAGTCCCCTGTCTCTGTCTTAGGTTAGCCGCGTGACACACCCACAGGTGAAGCTTGTCAGCCTATATAAGGCAGCTTGCACCTTGACATTGTGGTACATTTACTGCTGCAGGATATTTGAGCACCAGTCAGAGGACAGCTGTCGCATTATTTCCCAGTCTAAACCAGTCCAAAATGTTGGGGATCTCCCATTTCTCTCAATACACATCATGAGTTAAGTTAAATAACTGCATGTAGTGAAAACAAAACATCTTCAGAAAGTTTTCCTTCCTGAGATATTTTTGGTGGTTTTGATATCCCTTCCATACTTTTATCTTCTCCTCACACCTGCTGACTGCACAATGTCTGAGATGATACATTTGATGGCAATAAAAAAATATTTTTTAACCTAAATAAACTTTTAATGGTAATTTTACTTTTAACTATCTATACTAATGTAAACACGTGTAAACACGTTTTTTTAAGCTAAAAGGAAAGGAGGAAAACAACATGTTTATGTCACAACAAGAACGTAGAAGTGTAGTGGATAGAATGCCCCCCTTCATTTGATATCTTTCTTATTCAATTAGATTTGCAGCTTGAAACCAGGCAGTTTTTTCAACATATTTTACTGAAGACAGAACATACATGCCATATTAACCCATTTAGCAATGCACCTTATCAAAGATGACTTACTTCCTTGAGTTCACTGTTGAGTTTACTTTTATCTTCATCAACAATAAAGTTAATGTTTTACTGTCTTGCACTCACAGGCACTGCAAACATTCAGAAAATATGAGTCGGCCGCTGCTGTGCTTGATTGTGGGCGGAGTCTGGTCCAGGAGGTCTTTGATACACATTTTAAATTTGGCAAACTAATTCTTCAAGCTGGGAATGTAAGACAAGACACATACTGATCTGTTTCATCATTTATCATAATACTTAGAGTTATGTGTGCATGTATGTATATGAAATGTGGTTTATGAACGGTTCAGCTTTTATGTATCTATGTGTAGGATAAAGCAGCAGCTATAGCTGCAGCTGAGAGCCAAAGAAAGATGAGCCAGCTGATAAAAGCACTGCATGTGAAGAGCATAAGATGCATTCTATCCGAGGAGGCTCTTAACAGAGATCATGGTAATAACAAAAATCGCCTTTTGAAGAGTATATATTCAAATTAGCCTTAGCAAATTAAATTATAAAACCTTATATTTAGGTTTTATTATATTTAGCAAAACCTGCAGACTGGCGACCTGTCCAGGGTGTATCCCGCCTCTCGCCCGGAACGTGAGCTGGAGATAGGCACCCCTCCCGACCCCACTAGGGACAAAGGTGTTAGAAAAAATGGATGGATTATATTTAGTAAAACCTTAGTCCATCTAAAAAAAAAATTAAATGGTGTCAAAAGCTGAAAAGTTAAAAGTTTGTTGTTAATGGATTGGTATTCATATGTGGAACTTTTTTTGCATGCTCTGCCCATACATGTTTAAGCATTGTGTTACCCATTTCCGAAGCCCTGAGCTGAATTAAATATAGAAAATGTGAATTAACTTTTCAAGCATGTGCTAGGGCATTTCAGTTCACCTCAGTCAAAAATGATTCTTATAAACACAGCTGTCTATGTCTCCAGAGATTGCATGGGTTACCCTTGAAGATCCTGGTGTTCTTTATCGACTGTTCCCCCGCTTGTCACTGCAGGATAACTTTGACAATGGTGAGTAGCTTATCTTTACAAACAATTGAAACCAGATATTTACATATCTGTATAAGAAGCACTTCACATGTTTTCTTATAGTCTGTCAATAAACCATTAAATAATTTTTTTTCTTCAATTTTGTAAGTTCCCTATGATAAATGGAAATTCTCATTATGTGTTTACATATGTGCACATGTTTAAATGTGGCACTTCAGGTATCAGATGTTGTGTTTACTTATACGTGTGCTTTCTCAAATTGTTTAAAAGCATAAGAATCTTAACTGAATTTAAAGTAATTTCATAAAAAAAATCTCTCTCATTATTCAGCCACTTGTCAGTTTGGTTTTTCTAACCAACCAACCTAAAACAGGAACATTACTGTCTGATTGTCTAACAGTTCATTCATTCAATAAAATCAATTTATTATTGAATGATTAGTCACGTTCACTCAAAGCAAGATGGATCTTTGTGTGTTTTAAATAGTTATAAAGCTCCAACGGAAAAAATACTTTCTTGAGTTTGCGTCACTGCTTCTACGGAGGACCTTGGAGGAAGGAAGTCCAGAACTGGTGCTGGACTGGGGACTAGCCATTTTTCAGGCTCTCTCCAGGTTTGTTTTACTGACATTCAAGGCTTCACAGATATCTAGGCAAGACAAGAAAACTCATTTTAACATCAACTTTAAATGTGTTCGTCGTCATGCTTCAATTAATAGACGTGACCCCTTTCCAAGTTGATGTAATTACTAAGTCAATAGTTATGTTACAGTGAGCCTCGTCATTACAACGTACTTCACTGATTATTCTTCTCCTCTTCACTACACTTGCAGACGTGATGAAATTTTGGGACTAACCACAAAAACTGTGCAGGAAAGCAGCAAAAGTAAAGAAGGAGAGAGTTCGATGACTCAGAGAAAAAGTATAGCACCTCAGGTGAACATAAAATACACACAAATGCACATATTTAGACATGTACAGCATGTGTAGAGCTCATAGCAAAAGTGTCCATACATTAGGATCTTCTTCATATCTTGTCATGTTACTACCCTAAATTTCAATGTGTTTCTTTTGGAGTTTTTATTTTTGATACATAAAGTTGTGCATTATTGTGAATGAAAGCGAAATAATACATAGTTTTTATGTGGTCCAATAACTTCTACTGTTTTATAGCTCAGATGAGAGAATCTGTTGACAAGACAAGTATTAGTGTTAAACTGTGGCAGGAAAACTGTAGCACTTAAGTTATTTTTTCTTCTTGCCACAAGCCATTTGGGGGATAGAGGACACATGCACAAGAAGATCTCAGTTTCACTCAGCTTCACTTTCTGGCCTGCATTCAAAACACTATGTTTGGTAGAGAACTTTATCGGCACCTCACCCTGAATACACCACCATACTGTGGGTGGGGTTTTCTTCAGCAGGGTCAAGTAAGCAGATCGTAGTTGATGGGAAGATAGTTGGTGCAAAATACAGAGTAATCCTAGAAGAAAACCTGTAAAGTTTGCAGAAGAATTAAGACCAGGTCAAAGGTTGACCCTCTAGCTCACATATGTCAAACTCAAGGCCCGTGGGCCAAATCCGGCCCGCCATAGCTTTTTATGTGGCCCTCTAGACTCTAAAGGGACACACAGTTAAGATAACTGTGGGCTTAAATATTTTTTTATCAGTCAAATCAAAGCAGTTTTTTTCATTTTCTGCCAAATTACACCAGTCAGTCCCTCCTGTTTCTGTCAAATTATCGTGGAAATGAACACAAAATCAAAATCAACAAATCCCTGCAGTTTTTCACGCTAATACATAATTGTAAATTTGATGCAGATTTTTGGTAAAAAATGTTGAAAAACATTGGATCAAAGTGACTGCTTGCTCCCACCTGCAGGTGGCGATATTTCTTACTTCTACTAAACAGCTACTTTATGTTGATGTGAAATAATTATTCATAATGATACCACAAGTAATAAAAAGTCATACATAAGCACAAATATTCCTAAATTAGTAACACAAACACTTTGATTTGAGTTGTAAAAAACCACAGAAACAATCGCGAAATCCTGGAGGGACTGAAAAGATTTACAATATAATTTAATTTTAAGAATTTATTTGCATATTAACAGTTTGGTTAGCAGGTTTTATCAATACATTTTGGCCCTTTAAGAACATTGATGATCTTAATTTGGCCCAAAATGAAAATGAGTTTGACATCCCTGCTCTAGCTGGACAACAACCCAAAACATGAAGCCAATGAAAGGTCCAAGCATGTTTATGTGTTCAACTAATAGAGGGAAAGTCTAAGTTGGAATTTGTTGTTATAATGCAAAAATTTTCGAAACATTTCAAAGAACAATATATAGAAAACTTAAGCCATGTGTTGTGCATCTGCACAGCTTTTTTATTTTCAGTAAAGCCTTTTTTGTGTTTTACTGCAGAGTGTGCCCACGTTTGAGGAGTTAAGAAGGAAGCTTAGGAAGAAACTGCCACAGAGCTTACTGAAGAATCTGAAAACTCTCAGGTATTGTACGTGAATATCGATGGTCAAGGACACTCAAATTGCAGTGTAGTAGTTTGGACTAACAACTTTCGTGTGTGTGTTTTTAGAGAGCTGAACATTGTGGAGAATTTACTGTTTTTGATGTCTTTTGTGGTGCAACGCAACAAGAAGCGGATTCAGCTGAGGAACTTAATAGCTGACGAGAGAGCAGAGAGATCTTTCCTTAATTACTGCATGGCTACGGCACATTTAGCAAAATTTTACCAGGGCATGCATCTGATTAATGAAGGGCATCTGGATGAAAGGTTCCCAGTCAAGATCAAGTTCCTCTGAGCAGCACTGTATTTCTGTTAACATTATGCCAATATTTAATTTTATCTTTTGAAACAAGATATTGTACATTTTGTAACCAATAATTTCAGGTTGCAGTGAAGCCTCCTTTGCTTTTTTTTTGTTTGTTGCTTTTTTCATACTTTGCTTAGGTATAGCCAGATTGATATCTGCTGGTTCTCCCTCGCCCACTCTGGCATCATGATGAGGAAGTATTCTCTGCCCTCTTCTGAAAAAAAAGAGGAATTACAGAAGGCTTCTGACCGTAAGGTTGGCATTGTGACTCCAAAAGCAGAGAGGAAACGACGGGAGGGTGAGAAAATTACTTAACAAAAGACTGTAATGAAGTATAACTTGGCATTTTTTTAAATAGCTTGATGCTTCTTTTTTCTAGCTGTTAGAAAGGTTATCCCTGTGGCAAAGGGGATCACTGATGAGAATGAGGATCAGCATAAAGATACACAGGAAAGGAGTTCTTATGTACTACTGAATTCTGTTGAAAATGCTGCTTTATATTTTCGCAGAGCAATGGTATACAAGATGCGACGATAAACAGGAATGTTTGGCTGCTATGTTTGTTCCACACTACCTAACTGTTATCTTGTCAGGTACTGGCCCATCGTGGAAACCACTGGACAACTCTGCAGTACATGTGTCAATCTGTGTGGGACCAAAACCACAAGCTTACTGCAATGGCACAAAATGGTGCTTTAAGTAAAAGTTTGCCGCCAGTCACAGCTGATGAGCTGCAAGCCATCTTCACCCCTCTTCTGGTGCTAGCCACAGATTTTACGCTGGACATGCTGACTAAACTTCAGGTCAGCCAAATTCTACTTACACAGATGAACATTTTATTTAAGATTTTTGTGAGTTTCTGTCACATTCTTTCATTATCTTCCCACCAGATTTGGAGTTTGTATGATCTCGACGTGAATGTTGAAGAACTTGAGTCGCGTCTCCACTTCTCACCCCCCTACGATGACTGCTTCCTGGTGGACCTGCGCTGGGTTCGAACTTTGGTGTTATACACTCTTGAGCAGCTTCAATTCTGTGAAAAATGGGAGACCCTGGCACACTTTGCCTTACTATATAACTCATACACACGGTGAATAAATAATAATAATAATTATTATTTTTTAAAAGAAATGTTCAAAAATACAGAAGATTATATACTGTGCCTGGTATCTTGCAAAAGTATGTATATTTTAAATCAGTATTAGTCATGCACTCCATGTAGCACACAGAAAAAATGTGGAAGATCTCTGGGTCTGGGTTTACCTTTTTGGCCTAGATTCAATGTTCTGTCTGTGGCATTGCACATCACCCTGAACACACCATACCCAGGGAGAAACAGAGTTGTGATAGTATCATGCTGTGGGTACCTTTCTCCTCAGCATGGACGGGAAAGCTGGTCAATGTAGTTTGGAAAATGGATTTGCAAAACATTTGCAAAGACTTGAGACTTGGAAAGCTCTACGGCACCAAAGATACACTCACAGTGGAGTGATTTAGATAAAAAAAGAATTGTCCAGGCCTAAATCCAACTGAGAATCTATGGAAATAAAGTTCTTGAAAATTGTAGCTGACAAAATTGTTGCTGAGCTAGATGCGCTTCATTAAGTCTGAGCTGTTCAGCATCAGAGAATGGTCATAAAAACTCAGTATCAAAATGTGTAAATTCAGGAGACCATGAATAATTTCCCTTCCACTCCACATTTACGCAGTGTTATTCTATCATGTGTAATAAAAAAGTATGTTGAAGATTGTGGTATTGTGTGAAAATGTGAAAAGGTTCAAGTGGTATGAATGCTTTTGCACTATGCTATGCTCAATGCATGTAAAGCAAGGGTGTTTCATACAGATTTATTAGACATTTTGCAGTTTCATTTTATGACCTGGTCCTGCAACTGAAGACTTTAAATTTGAAATGAATTTATATTTGTCCCTAGGGAACGTTACGCCTTGATGATAGTTCCTCTGCTGGTGCATGCTCAAAGGAACCTGCTTGAGAGAATTTCTTCTTTTAAAGGACCTACAGTCCCACAACCACACCATGTCAAGACAGAGAACACCACTGGGAAGAAAGTAGGGCATACACAAAACAGAAATCACATCTTGCTTTGTGTGATGACACAAAGTAGTTGTGTATTGTGTGCATTGAATTGTTTGTGTCCTCCTTTTTTTCATCGTAGATGACTAACAGAACTTACGCAGGCTACCAGCTGCTCAGTGTGTGGAATCGACCCCCTCCACGGAAACAGAACGTTCACAAAAAGGGAGCAAAAAAGCATTTATATAAAGATCCATTTTCACTGAAAGGTTTGATTGGACAAAAAGCTTCATTCATTAGAAAAGTGCTGAACAGAGTCATATAGAATATTTATTTTGCAACAAAAAAATATTTTGGTATTTTAATTTTCTTAGTGCAAAATAAATAGAAAATGTAAAACAATGCAAAAATGTTTTGTACTGAAGTTTCAGAATTGCACCTCGCTATGTCGCTTGTGCGCGTTCCCCTTGTCGTGGAAGACACCCTGAGCTCTTTTCGTGAAGCCCTTGGAAAAAGATCGCCCAGTCTTCCACTCCTCCAGCATAGTCGTTCATTAATTATGCAGCTTTTAGCATGCACACAACCCTGTAAGTTTATTGCTTATTAAACAACAGGGGCATGTGCATATGCTCCTCTGCAGTAAAAACTCTGCTGATGTGATTCTTCAGGCTTTGCACCACAGACTCCAACTTGTCGAACTAGAGGAGGTACCAGCCGTCCAGCAAGCCAGGTGTCATTCAGCCCAGCAGTTGTTACCTCTCCGGACCTCCTCCCTGATGACCTGCTTGATGAGGACTTTAGTTCTCCAAACGCTATCTACAGCCTTCCCGTCAGCCTTAACAGTGCACCAACTGTTGCTGCTGCTTACACAAACTCCATCAGTAAGAACTTATAATTGCTACTATTGTATATTTTTAGAAAGAAGCAGAATGAAAGGACAAAGTAACCATATTTGATCATGTGTAAATTACAGTGTAGGCATATAGGCGCTTAAGAAGTTCTCACTGTCCTTTCGCTTGTCTTGATTTTCCTCAGAGGACCTGGAGGCTACCGGTCACGACTCCCTTCACATTTTAGCTCTGCATGAAATTGGAAACCTGCACTTTTATACTGGAAACATAAGGTTAGAAAACATTTAAATGGGTTTATGTGGACCAATCAATAAGAATGTGTGCATTTCTTGTGTCATAATTTTTCTTTCATTCTCTCAGTAATTTTGGTATCTGCTTGTTTTGTGTTGCCTCTAGTGCTGCACACTCCTGCTGGCGTAAAGCTCTTGACTGCATCTTCCAGAGCTCAGGTGGCATCCAGCAATGGGACGATGTTAACTTTGAGAGCAGCTTCTCACAAAACATTGTAAAGAAAGCTGGAATATGGGGATGCTTGCAAGGTGCTGTGCTCGCTGCAAAGATAGCGCAGTACGTTGGACTTTTATGTTGATATGCCGTTTTGTGTGTGTCGCAAGAAATGTCCCATTAAAACTACACTTCTGCTGAGGCGCGTGTTTTAATTTACAGGTTTATTTCAACCTCTGATATCAAGAATCGCACAAAGCGTTGTCGGCTGTCTGCTCATTTCTTTAAGGTAATCTGTCTCAGGAATATTATTACAGTACACTGAAATTTGTTTCTGTAATGTGACAAAATGATGAAAATTTCATGATTATGAATTCTTTTGCAAGTCACTCAATTTCTTTTTCTTGTATCATCTCTGACCTGGTGTCTGCTCATACTCTTTAGTGTGTGCTGTATTGCTCCATGGCTCACCCTCAGAAGGATCTACAATATTCCTCATACAGCATTAGGGATGAACTGTTTCCTGGCATTGACCTCTTTTCTGAGCCCCATAGGCTTCAAGTCGACACCACAGTAGCAAGTCTTCACTTTGTTTGCCATTGGCTCTTCATCACAGGCTACTACATTACGGTATTTATTAACATTTGTCCTCAATTTGAACTTTAATTCAGAAAAAAAATAGACTTTACTGGTAAATTCTGTTTTTTCAGCTTTTTCCCATTCTAGCCCTTTACCTCCACTTTGTGGGGCCCGTATGTAGAGATGTAGAGCGCACAGCTGAAGCCAAGATCCTCAAGGTCAGGATCGTAGTTATTGCTGTGAATTTTTTCTTCTGTTAATCATCAGTGAGAAATGAACCCTATCATGACAAACCAAGCTGTGGTTTTGGAGATTTATTCAAGCTTGTAAGCTGGGAGGGCGAAGTTGTTCATTCTCTCTGTCTGAGGAGAGGGCAAACACTTCTGTATGCACAGATATCATAGGGGAAAAGACAACTTGATGACTCTGAACCCTCCTATTGGAGCAGGAGTACAGCACAATGTTCCTGCAGTGGATGCTTATAACACTAGACAGGCACATGCTCTTGCAGAAGGAATAATAACAATTACACTGTCAGATAAAACGTACTCAAAGAATTAAAATACAATAGTTATGATATTACCTTCTCTTTAAACATGAACATCTTTCTTTGCTACCTGATCTGACTGTTGTTTTCTGCAGGTTCGTGCTCTTACAGAGTTGTGCATGTTTACTGAAGCCATTACAGAAGCTATTCAATTCACTCAAGGAGCAGATATTTTTCTTCCATCTGGACTCCACATGACCACAGCAAATCGACAAGTAAGTTTGCCTTTTCTCTTTAATCCATTTGAAATATGTTAATATTTCTGCATTTTTCCATAGCACTACCTTTCTATTCTGTGATGATTAGGTGTGCTCATACAACAGAAATACGTTTTTTCTAACCTGATTTTAATGGTAATTGTGCTTTTTAAACAGCCTGTAAATACTTTCTGCAGCGATGCATCTCTTCCGGACAATGTGGAGGTAAACTACGCAATTTCTCTGACTCCACTTTCAAATCAGTTCATTAAAACCACTTTGATGTATTTATACATCTATTCATATTTATCTACACTCTTGCATAAACGAGATAAATATACTGTTGATATGGTCCTTCCTTTCTACTGGATTTTTCTCCTCAAGTTAAAAAATGCAGTACCTATCAGAAGTTTTTGCATTATTCTCATCTGCATTATTCTCAGATTAATTTCTGGCTCTTAATGATTTATTGGAACCACCATTTTTTAAGGATGGGTTCAAATAGAAACAAAAATAAATGTAAAATTTATGCTGATTAGTGAATTTCTAACAGAAACTATAAATGCTGTAGAATTTGTCAAATAAAATTGTTTTCTTTTAATCTAATCTGTAATGTTTATGATTATGATTAGGCTGTGGAAGACCTTGTGAACTGTGACTTTACTTCAGAGGTCTGCACATTGTATGGTCCTACACTGTGCTGCAAATTCAACCTTGCTCGTATTCAACTAATCTTAGCAATCGCTAAGTCTGTACGTGGCAGTCCTGTGTCAGGTCTGTAAGAAAGAAGCTGTTCTTTATTAACTTTGTTTTGCCATCAGTGTGTTTGCAAAAGAATATTGTGTTAAGGGCTGAAATGGTACTTTGTGCTGAATATATGCCTTAAACTGTAACTTCTGAGGTACGGTACATAAAAATGTATTTTTTTTTTACATAAAGACATATTGTTTTTCAGATTCTGAAGAAAATTCTAGCCCTTCTAGCCCACAAAGTCAAGAAGTGCATACAGAGGATATGGCACAAGATGAGCAGGAGAGACATGAAACAGAGGGATCATCCCCTAAAACAGAGACACCGAAAGTTGTCTCTTTTGCTAAGCTGAAGAGGGAGTCATCTCCAGAAAGGATCAAGGTAAGAGTGTATAAGTTCTATCCCAGTAGATCCTATTGAGTTTGCTAGCTGCAGGCCCGTTCTGTATTTAGCTGTTCCTGGCACTTCAACACAGATTCTGAGGAAGTGGTGGGCCATGTGTGAAAATGTCATTTTCTTCTTTTATAGTTTCTTTTATTGGAAGGAGCTTCCACTTTGATTTCCTCTGCTACGCAGCAGCTCACTTCTCTTACCTGCAGCGAAGCTGAGAAACTGGAACTGGTGGTGGAGTTGAACCTTCTTAAAGCTAACCTCTGTCTGCAGCAAGAAAACTATGCACCAAGGTACCCACACTTCAAAGTGGATTTAGGCAACTGTTTTGTCTTTACATCCTTCGTATTTGCATAAGTTTTCTATGTTGCCATGTTTGATTGCTCTCCCCTAGCTCTGAGGCTGCAGTTTCAGCTTTGGTGTTGCTGCAGACATCTCCTGTCACTGTGACACCATCCCCTCCTGGAAGTAAACAGGTAAAGTGGCATATGCATCCATATATGGTGAAAATAAGAAAGTTTTTTTATTTTTACATGCCAATATATAAATAAAATAAAATACTCACCTACTATTCACCAGGCCCTAAAAATTTATTTTTTACCAATAACAAAAATCTTATTAAAGAGAAATATCTGACAAATTAAGTACATTCCTATATTTGATAACTATGTATAACCACATTCAGGATAGCTCTCAGTTTTTAGATACTGCTTCTTTCTCCTTAGTTTCCTTCTTTATAGGAGTATTTTTCTGTTGTGCTGCAATGAATCTTTATCACCCAGAACTTATTTACAGTTGTTACGCCCCCAAGGTCTAGGGGTTCAGGGGCGCTAACATAAAGATGTGTCCAGAGAAAATAAGTGGAATGTAAAATGATTTATTACAAAGAAAGATGGTTTCACAAAACCAAAACACAGTACAATTTAACCCAATTAACACAAAACAGGGGTCTAACAAACTGAAGAAGGTTTAATGCAAATTAAAACGGCAAAATGTCCAAACAAGTCTAAGGTAAACTTAAATAGCCCAAAAGGGAAAGGAAAATAAAACACACACACACACACCAAGGGAGCACCAAGCCTCCCAAACATGAGCTTTTAGCTTGTGAAATCAAACTATTCCAAAGTTAAACAGCTTTGCAGAACAAGCAAGAACAAAATGTCTCAAAATGTCTTTAAATGGCTCAAAACTGCCCAAAACAGTTGCAAGCACCAAAGTTGGGGGACAGCTGAACAAACCCTTTCCCTACAAACTGCTCTACTGGAGGAATGGTTTTGGGAGCCTTTTACAGGGAGTAGGTGAGGCTCATCAACGTCTGATTGGCTTGCAATTCTGGTCCAATGGGGTGGCTGCTCTCCTGCAGCCTCCAGGCAGCCAATCAGGAAGGTGTGCCCTCACAGCTGAACCTGCATAACAAAAAGAAGCCTGCACAGCCTCCAGAGGCCAGGGGCCATAACAACAGTATGTGTTTTATGTTTTAAGGACACCAAGGACTACAGTGCACCAGACAACCTGCAAAGAGACATGTCCAGGGCCGTTGAAGCCCGTGAGAGAATTGGAGTTTTGCTGTGGCTGCGCTGCCGGCTCACTCTGGTCCACTGCCTGACTGCTAACATCCCTGCTAATGCAACTCTTTTTCCAGGTTTTAGAAGCTTTTAGACTTTTTTTTGTGTTTCATGATTAAATTTCTTAATTTTACAATAATATTGCAGAAATGAGTCGTAAGTGTGAGTATAAATACTCAAAAAATCATAAGAAAACCTTAATTAGTGATGTTATTGATCAATCTCTCCTTATGACTGATATGCAATATGATAGCAGAAGATGAACTATATGATTAATTTGTTTTTTGTGTGTTAATGGCATTTTGTCTTTCAAGGTAAGAACATTAATGAAGAAATATATCAGGTGATACAGCAGGGACTGGATGAATGTCTGCAATGGGGAGACAAAGACAATCAAGCTTTGTTTCTGGTGGAAGCTGTAGAATTAGAAGCACAGAGAAACAGAATTGATGAGTGCATGGCAATGCTGAAGGTACAAACAGGGGCAACCGTTTGTTTTCTCTATTTTTAGAAATTTAAATAATAATTAAGGGCACTTTTCACAACATATTAATGCATACTATACAGAACTTATGTCGTTATGAGTAGACAGCATGCATCTTGACAAAAGTCACATTTATGCATGTGTTAGAACAAGAGTTAACTCATGTGATAAGGAAGTCATCACTGTCATGCAATGTTAATGACCTGTAATAATGAATTTGTTGGTTGTAAGAAACTTTAATTTTTTTTAATTTTTTTTTTTAGTAAATGTCATTTATTTATGTTTTTCAAATATCCATTTTTCTTCTTCAATTCTTTTTCCTTTTTTAGCTGCTTCTAAGTTTTTTAATTAACTTCAGATCTCTTAGCAAAATGTATACTTGGGACATAGACTTGATCTGTCTTTTACATGTTGTTTAGTGGTTTTTTGTTTCTTTTCAATCTTGTTGCCAGTTTTGATAGTTTCATTATTACACCACACTTAATTTTAGCACCAACACGGCTAAAAGAAAAAAAAAACCTAAGCAAGTCATAGCTAGGATTTAGGGTTAGGGTATATGCACCTTGAGCGCATAAACTACAAATTAATCACATCCACGTTTTCTTTTTTTCTTTCACTTTATTGGTTCTGTAAATTCTGTCCATCAAATGGGACTATGATAAGCTAAGGTTCTCCTTATATTTATATCTGTTGTTTAGAAAGCAGTGAATCTCCTGTCAGGACGGACATGTATGCCACCTGGGTCTGTTTTGACTCTTGCTCGAGCCACGTTGTTGCTCAGTGACCTGAAAAAAGAACAAAGCACAACACTTCTCAAACTGACACAGAAACTCTTGGAAAAGAAGGTACACATAAAATAAGATGAAGCTCACTATGTATGCATTCTGTCATTGTACTGATAGGAGGGAAATACATACAGTTAACCTCTTGACCTTCTGTCTCAGCTGTGCCTGTTTGATGAAAATATAATATGGCTTGATGGAAATATACGTTTCTCTCCACCCGGACCCAGAAACATCTACCTCCCTTACCTCGACATGCTGAACAAAATTACTATGAAGATTGGTAAGACATGAACATGCATACACAGGGCACAGGCAGCTATCCATCAATTCATTTTCTTTACACCCTTGTCCCTAGTGGGGTCTGGAGGGGTGCTGGTGCCTATCTCCAGCGAGACATTTCGGGCGAGAGGCAGGGTCACCCTGGACAGGTTGCCAGTGTGTCGCAAGGCACACAAGCAGCTAATTATTTGTGAATTTTCCAATTAAAAAGCTTAAAAGAATGACCATCTCAGAGAAACACACAAAACTAAGCCCTTTACTCATTTGGTGCTTTTTGCAAACCCAGTTGTAACGTCACTTTTATTGCATATTACATAAAAGGATGTTTTAGCCCGTACTTTAACAAATAGCATACTAGGTTTCCTAATAAAAACTTGTTAATGCTTTTGTCTCTATTTTGTGTAATTTGTTTCTTGTTGTATTTGGGAAGTATCTCGTTGAGTCCTGCATTTAAAACATTAACTTCTTTCAACAAGACTGACGTCTCTCAGAGTAGTTTAAATGAATTATGGTGCTAACTAAGCTGAAGATAACTTTATTTTTTAAATAGCTTTGCGGTGTAATTCCGAACATAGTGTAGTTATGGCATGATTTCTTTGCTATGAAATACCAGGCAACACGAGATAGGATGCGTTCCTTTTTGAGATTTTTTCAGAAATCAAACAATCTGTCTGCCATTGTTCACTAGAAGCTATGAAGCCCACCAGTCTTTGGTACGATCTTGTAAAACTACGTAAAACTAGTCCACATAAATTTGCAGAGTTGAAGAATTAACCTTCAAAATTGCTGAAAAATTGCTATGCCTCCTTTGTTACAGGTTCAGTCCTGAATGTTGGCAACGTGGAAGGATCAGCATTTGTCCAGTCATCACTGTCCACTCCCATGAAGAGTCAGCACCTATCTGATAACACTGAGAAAGATTCTCAAGCAGTTTTCCCTCCAAGCCATGAAAGCTGATGAATGGCATAGCTTCCATTAGACTTTTTGCCATTTTGAGAGGCAGGAGTTTTTGCTTCCCTTTGTATAACCTATGCTGCGTTTCATTACAGGGTCATCTTTGTTCTGTATTACAGCAGTACAGTTATAAAATACAAATACAATTTGTGCTGCTAAACAACAAGACTGCACAATCCTAATTTCAAGAATTAAAAAATTTACTTGACTTAAACTTGATAATTTTTTTTTCTCTTTACCTTTAAGAAAATGATTTCTTTCTTATTTTCATTCTTAAATTTTTAACATTTACTGTGCTTTTAAAAATATTTGTTCCCTTGCATATTTATTTGTTTTTGACCACACCCTATTTTGAGATAAGATAGAAATGAACCAACTGAATACCTGCTTCATTGCTATTTGATAAATGAAAGCATAAAACAATTAAGCAAACTGATTTTTTGTGATTTTCTTTAGGTAAATTAATATCAGACAAGCTTTATATAAGTGGTTAATGCAAAACGGTTAATAGGAGGCAGTTACTTTTTCATGGACAAGTTGGCTTTCATAATTTTTTTTAACTTCCTCATGTTATCCTTGTAAAATAAAATATTTTTTGATGATCCGACATTTGCGAGAGAAAAAACGAAAAATAGTTTAAATCTGTCAAGATTTCTACTATTTTAGAAATAGTAGAAAGATAAAGAGTTTTCACAACTCTTTATCTTTCTTGTGCAATATTTGATTAATTAAATCTCACTAAACACATCCTTTTGCTTATTTCATACATTCTGTGCATAAAATACCCAAGAATTTGCATTGGCTATCTAGATTTAGGTGCCAATCCTCCTCTAAGAGGGGGCGTAAATTTTCCCTGTATTTTGGTAAATAAATTCAAAATATGAATTCCGGTCGGTCAAGTGTTTTATTGTGAAACGTCACCGGACGTGGTCGTTGTTACCATGGCTGACTTGATGGCAGGTCTACTGTCCAGAGTAACGGCAGCAGCCTGCTCGGAGCCATCAATTGTCTGGCTCAACTGACCTTTGTTTGAGTCCGGCAGTGGTTAGTAACGGGGGTCCGCCCGTTGTTCAGGCTAGTGCTGTGACAGTTAGCTGGTTAGCCGTCTTTAAATGGAGTTTCTAGTTAAAAGATGATCGCTTCACTCTCAAGAGGAAGTTTGCTGGATGAGGTTCTTCATGGGGGCTACAATGAGGTAACCCAGCGTTGCTGATTCTGTGTTTGGTAAATTTGCTGAGCCAATTAGCAAGCGGACGTTGCTTACATTTTCAAAGCTTAAAAGCGCGTGCGCGTTCCTTTATACGAACAATATAACAATAAGTTTAGTTTTTTTTTTTTTTTTTTAGATATGTCAATCTTGTACATGCGAGTAACATCGCGAGTGTAAATGTTTTCTTCCAACCAAAAAAAAAGTTGATACGAGACTTAGTAATAAAGTATTGATAAAGTCATCAATGATTCTAAATGTATAATATGTAGTTGTTAGGGTATATCCTTACTGGAGCTCTTCAATCTTACTTTAGCTAAGGAAGCTCAATAACACAGGAAGCCAAACCTGAAATTACCTCTGCTGTGTGTAAAATGTGTGCCTTGTTTGTGATGCGTCCTGATGACAATGAGCTGTCACATGAAGCATCAGTAACGATCAAATTTGTTAAAGCTGATGCGTTGAAGGAATATTTAAATCAGGAGTAAAACTTTAAATAAGGGAACTGCAGGAGCGAAAGCAAAATTGAAATTATTGGAACAATAGGCTGACCTTCCTCCCCAGCGCCCTCCCTCTGCTCTGTCCTAACATAAGCAACAAAGGCTCTTATTTGTCTGAGCTTCATGTGGCCCCAATCACTAAGCCCTGCATCTGTGTGTATGTGTCTATCTGTGGTGTGTTGGATGTGTGCATCTGATTGCTGACTTGCAGCAGCAGCTGGCAGCATATGTTTCCTGGGTGAACTCTCAGCTGAAGAGGAAGCTGGGCCTACAGCCCATTGGAGACCTCCGGCGTGATCTGCAGGATGGCGTTGTGCTTGTTCAACTCATAGAGATTGTTGGTAAATGTACACAGATTCACACATGTGCTGATATACAGTACCACATGTTGAAGTAACTCAATTGGGGAAAAGCTTCAGCAAAACTCATCATTGTTTTTGGTTGGATCTGTCTAATATGATGTAATTTTCAGTGAATCTATGAGATGAGCAAAACAGTTTAGAAAATGTAAATCTAAGTATAGTGGTCCCAAAAATGTCTGCTTATGTCATTCTTAAATGGTCAGAATCATAATTTCTAATTAAGCTCAAGCTTTTTGTTTTTTATGTCCAGACAAGCGTACACCTGTGCTGCAATTTGCAACCATTTTTCAAAAAGCACATGGTATTTGCTGCTCAAATCGTTCATTTATTATAGTCCAAAAACATTTGTTGAGCTCATAAAATCTGAGTGCCTTTCAGGCTTTAAAGTTTTTCTTTGTTTAGAGATTTTGAAGTTTTGTCTAATTGAAAAAATAGATCCGCTTTTGCAAACGTCACAAGTTTTTGGACTTAAGACAATCAAATAAAATCCAGTAAATGGCCATTACCGTGACTGCTGAAGTGGATGACACTATCTTCAGTCATCCACTTCCTGATCTCCAGTATCTCCAGTATCTGGAGTTTGAGACCTGTAGCTTAGCATTTCACAGACTACTTCGCATGAAAACATCAGCAGCAGAAACAAGGAGTTAGTTTACCAAACACTGCAGCAATGAGTCAGATATATTTTTAGAAGCTTAAGGCTGTCCTGCAAAAACTCCTGTGTGGACAAAATGTTTGTTGCTGTCAAGAAAAATTGACGAGAAGGAAGGTAGTGTGCTGTTTTGCTGCATTTTTAAGCTACTCTCTTTTCAAGGTCACAGAGTGCACTCTTTTTTTTCCTTTTGGTTGTCTTATGTTTTTATTGAATTGTCAGAATGGGATTCACATTTGGCAAATGCCTTTTCAGTCACTTGGATTGTGTGAGAAGGAAGTTTTGATTGGGACATGATCACATCCCTCAACATAAAGTCCCTAATGTTCTTTATCTGTGCTTTTTTTTTATTATGGCAGCTGGTGAGGTTCTACAGGGAGTCCACACACCTTCACTGAACAAAGAGGAAAGCAGAAAGAATGTGGAGGAAGTCTTAAAGTTCATTTCCTCTAGAAACATACGCATGCCACGCATATCTGCAAAAGGTAAAAGACAAGTAATTATTTTTACACAATGTTTTTTACACAGCTGTTGTTTTTATATATCTAACCTCGCTGACTGTCAGTTTCAGTCATAGACATGCCATTATAAGATTATCTCACCTTGTCTGTCTTGTTTCTGCTTTGTTCTGCACACACACTTGGTCTCCTGTCTTTGGACAATAATAGAAAAGCTGATATTGCTGTATTGTGCTGGTGGAATGCGGTGAACAAAAACTAATTTCTCTGATAAGTTATTCTGCTTGGTCTCCTCACTGAGACTGAAACTGTATCTTTTGACCAGGCTTTTTGTAAGGAGACCATTTACCAGCATAAAAGAAAAACAGAAACATTTTTTATGGTTGACAGACATCTGCATCACAGGCTTGGTTTTGGGTTTTTAGACATCGTCGATGGGAACCTGAAGTCCATCATGAGGATTATTCTGGCTCTGGCAGCCCATTTCAAACCTTCAGCCAGTCAGAGGGCTGCAGCTTTAGGTGGGAGGAGCTTAACTAGAGGAAACACAACCCACAATCCTCTCTCCACGGTTGCTTTGGCTCAAGGGGCTGCTGCTGCTCTGGCATCTGCCCGCCTGGACGCCTCACTGCCAATACGTTTCGCACGCATCAACAGGTATGCCAGTGTTGTTGACTGTAAGATAATCCCGCATTGTAAAGAGAAACTTTTAGAAATGCCTTAATGTACCTTAGTTGCTTTTGGATCACTATAACTTAAGCCTTGCGAATCTGTACGTTAGTCTTAATTTCGATTTGAGGTCTGATGAACTTGACCTTCTGATTTCCTCCTGTCTGTCTTCAGCCTGTCTGTCTTCAGCTATAGATTATTATAAAGATAATCTATAGCCAGTAATGATTATCAAATGATTATAATGTGACTATGTCCAACATAAAAATGTCTGACACCAAAGTAGACACAAAAAAGGGCCTATTTTCTCTTATAACATTTTTCATTGGTCACGTTTAGTTTTTTTGTCAACGTTCTGTACAGTGGCCTTGACTTACCTGGTGTCTTTATATAAATAGCTTAAGTAGCTGAAGTTGTAAATGCATCCTTTCTGAATCATTTTATAATTTCTCAATTATGATCATTCAAAATCAGCTAGTTTATTTTTAGATCACCAGTTAGAGCATTTTAACTCTAACTGGTGAGCATAAAAAAAAAACTACCCTGTAATTAGTTTGCCATAATTTGTTGTTTATCCTGGTCTGTTTGAGCCTACACCTACTTTGGCTTTACTCATCTAAACCATCCAGATACAGATCTACTGGGTCTCAGAGCAACATCCTCAAAGGATTTGCTGACCTCTAATGGACAAACAAATAATATCAATTGATTATCCTCCATTTGAGCCGAGGCTCATCTTTCTTATTTATAGATGATGAATCAGACAGTCCTTACACATAATTGGATTATTTTTATTTTGCGTGTTGTCTTCTAGTGGCTGGGGGTTAGATGGAGAAAGGAGCATATGTGTTCGTGCCCTGGTCCAGCAGTATGAAAGAGGAGTCACAGATGAGCAGGAGAATCCTCATCTCAGCAGGTAATTTGCTTCAGCATAAAATCAAATTACTCTTCTAAGAAACAATTTTCCACTCTGTAGTCATTCCCATTTCTCATTTGATTAAAACAGCCATGGATGATGTCACGATAAATTCGTCACAATAAGCAATTAATTTTTCTTTACTTCATTTTGTGTTGAGAGAAGTAGGAAACCTAACAGTCAAGCACCATATCGAGGGAATGAAAAGCTCTTTGTAGGGGACTAATGGTCTGACTGCAATTTAAAACAGTCTAAATAACTACTTGTGACAAAAATTATAATTAAGTAAAACAAGAGTTCTGGCAGCAATCAAGTAGTTGTTGTACCTGCACTATCATAAAAATGCAGTCATATCTAGCTTGTATTAGGAAAAGGATTGTAGCTGTATCGACTGAAATTATTTTCAAAGTGAAAGTCCTAAATTATTTTGAAGTATTTCAATCCCAGTCAACTACAGGGCTAAATAAGAATGATTGACCTCAAATGCTATTTCTCATGTTAAGCAATTAATTGTCATTAAAACATTTTTTTATAAGAAACATTAAAATTATCTGACGTGCATTGAGGCAAAACAGTTCTTGGATTTAACAGAAAAAAATAAAAATAGGATTTTATTTGCTGTAGTCTTTGACACAGAATTATTGAAGGAGATTAAAAATAGTTGTGAGCAAATCTTGCAGATGTGAGCAACAACAGCCTAAACCCATCAAAAGAATATATTTAGTTTCTTTGTGACTTAGAAAAGTGTAGGGGCTGATTTGATTGAAGTTAACAAACATGGCTCCTGTTTTAAAGAACTTTGTGCTACTTTAAAATACATACCTTTTGTTTGTTTTACCTTTGCTCACAGTTACTTTTTATTTTCCATATTTGTCACTTTTCAGACCCTAACCTCAGAGCATGTTATGTGATTCATTATTGTCTGTGTGTGTGTGGGGTGTGTGTGTGTGTGGGTGTGTGTCTGACAGGGCATATGACTTTTGTCTTTGTCCCCTAAGCTTTTATCTTGGTTGGATTTGTGTGCGTTTCCTCAGAGACATCTGAGCTAACCACAGGACTGATACTTGAGAAAAAGAAATGATTTGTCTTTATTTTCTGCAGTCACATGCTGGTGTGAAGTTTTGTTTTCCAGCGTTTTACCCGTCGTGAAAATAACGGGTGAAAACCAGTGCTTTTATTCCAAGCTTGCTGCCTTCTTAGAGACCATCTCAGACTCACTATAACAATCCTTTATTAGATGTTTAGGTTAACAGGGAGATACTGCGCAATGCCAACTGTATCGGTTGCCTTGGTAACTCTTGGCTATCTGGAGGGCAGGGGGGCGGGGCTTGACAGCATACAGATACAGAAATTGTCATGAGTTTCTCGAGATCCTAAGGGCTAAAACAGAGGAAAGGAGTGAAGTGTTTCGTGCTGGCCGGACTGTCTGCAGCCCACTATGGGGGGAACCCAGATTAAATGGTAAGCCGAGACACAGAGGCTCTTTGACTTTCAAAATTTTAAGCAACTTTAACTCAGATAAGATTGAGTTTAACTAGTGCCTGTGGCTTTTCCATGTAATGCTCTTTTCTGTATGGTTTGTCTCTTTCTGCTCTTACGTTCCCACATTTATAAAATATATTTTTCAGCAAAAAAAAAAATATTTATGCAAACTGACTGCAATCAAAGAACACAATATAACATGGAAAATGACTACTAACTTGTTTTTTTATATTGCATTTGCAATACTGATAGAGTCTGGTTTGTGACATGCCTTATTAATTTGAAAATCCAGACTGTAACACAGAGTGGTGTTCTAGACTGCTTTCACAACATTCAGTTTGCCTGTGGGCATTTTTTTTGTCAGGTTTGTTCTGCATTGATTGGTACGGTTTTTCAATCCTCTGGCTAAAAGCTAACAGAATTGCCTTTGGCATCGGTGAAAATATGCACATCACAAACATGATTAAAGCCCCTTCTCTCTGAGTATTGCATTGAATTTGACTACAGCTTATTATTTTGTCCTTATAGTTGCTGTGTTGATGGGTTACTTACTGTTTTCACAATTGATTCTCCTTGAATATTTCACTATCGAGTGGTCCACATGCACCAAAAGGGGTCCAGAGAAGTTGGATTGGTTAGGGTGCCGATGCTAAACCTGTGACGGCCTGCCAAATTAAGCAGAAATAAGTTACAAAATCAGAAAATTCCACCACTGGGGATAGACTCGGATACTGCCAATTCATTTGGCCAATGAAACATTTACCAATAGATAGATTAATTAGTGTTTTTTGTCTCTCGTGAGCCTCAGCTCCGTCACTCCACTGCCGTCACCAAGAAGTCAGCAGAGCAGCAACTCTGACCGACAGGCGCATGACAGCCTGCAGCAGGAGCAGGAGAGCAGCGGTACGTCCTGTCGAGCCTACAGTGAGCATCAAAACATATTCACTTGGCCTGTGTAACTCATTTATATGTGTGCTCGTAGTGGAGTCATCTAATGCTGTAGTACAGATGGCACTGGAGGATTCTCTGAGTGAAACCTTGGAGAAGGAGGTTCAAGAGACACGGAAGATGGTGTCTGCCCTACAGGTATGGCGACGAGGATGAGGCGATAACATTCCCTTCTTTTAACAGTATTAAAAGATGAGGATGATTTTATTGTTATCATGATAAAGGTGTCAATCAGTACTAAAGTTATGTTGATTTATTCTTTTGCATTAGCTGAAACTAATTTGTTCCCACATTGACGATGAGATGTTTAAGCCTGTTGAGAATAATAGTTAACAGTTGTTTATATACGACAATGGTCCATCTGTTTTTTTTTTCCCTCTGATTTGATACGTTTCTACACAATTCTTGATTTAATAACGCAGCTCTTATCCAGTGATTTCACACTGTAATCACAGAACTGCAAGAATGTGTAACATTTCTTAAGATTTATCGATCTTTTATTGCAGTAGCTAAATCTCACACTGAAGGTAATTTATGTCATGAAGGGGAAAAACGTGTTACAAAAAAACTGTTTTTAACACTTTCAATTATTATTTAAATTATTATATTATTCCTAAGTGATCATGATGTCATGCGCTCTTCCAAAGCATCATATACCCATTGTTTACCATTCTGAACAATGGGCATAATATTTTCTTTTATATATCTTTTGTATGAAGCCGAACCCACCTGGAGCGTTTTTTGCTGAAAAGCTTAATTTTACTCTCATGTGACCGTTCTAGTTACGGCCTCGGCTCTGCAGGTTTACATTTATGATGGTAGAACAGAAAGTGGTTTATTTTTTCTTCTTTTACTGCCATACAACCAGTGGTCATCCATTGTTGCTATGGAGGTTTTGGTCGTCCTAAGGTGCAGCTCGTTGCAGCGGTTTTCTACCAGTGTGTGATGGCAAGAGAAACATGGTGCCTTGTCTATTCTGGAGGCCAGAATCTAAGAGAAATAGACATCTGAATCATTCCCTTTAACTTTAAGCCATTTAACTAATTTGATATGTAGACTATAAAAAAAATACTACCTGGATTTTTATGTAATGGTGAAATTGTGCCTCTGCATTAAAAGATGGAATTATTTTAATTTCTTCAGCACACCTTTACCAGAGGTGCCAATTAATCCAGTTGGCTTTATGAGGAGATTCAAACATAGTAAAACAAAAAACAAAACATTTTTTTGTTTTACTGGAAGTGAAACAAAAAATGTCATGTCTGAAACCTAATTGTAAGACCTTCATCTTTAGCTGTTTTTTGTTTCATTTGCTTGGTTTTTGTATATTTTGCACAAACTTAACTTCACTTCAAATAAAGGATAGTTTGTCAGCTAATGGGTGAGTGGCTTCACCGCAAAGTACAAATTGGTGTCACATGTTAGGCTGTGGGTGTTTTTCCAGTCTCTGTTGCTGCATGGCTCTCTCCCTGAGGATGAACAGGACGTTTCTTTGACATTGGAGCCAGTCAATACTGAACAACAGCTGGTAGGTTTTAGTTTACTTGATTTATTTGTATTTTTTAACTGTTGATTTGATTTTCTGTTTGTCTGACTCTTTTCGGTCTCTATTCTGAATCTCTTGAGGTTTTTTGTGCTCGCTGCAGATCACATTACTTTTTCCTGAGCCATTTGAGTATGCGCGTGCTTGTGTATGTCACAGAGCGACACGGATATCAGTTTCCTTTTATTCTCCCTCTGTTGTAGTTCTCACACACCTTTTTCTCTTCCAGATAGTCACTCGCAGCCGTTTGGATCAGAGTATGGAGGAGGTCACAGAGCTGAAGGTACACAATACGTTACCTTTTTTATGCTAATATTTTATTTGTTTCATCTGTTAGGAACAAGATTTTTGTAACTACAGACCTCACTCTGGCATTAATGTTTAATGCCTTATGTTCTTTGCTCCTCGTGTTAGAGAGAGCTGTTGCTCTGTAAGCAGGAGATCAGAAACCTGCAGGCAGTTAAGGTGAGTCGAAGCAGCATTTTTTATAATGTTTTAAATAATTTTTCGATTCAGGTCTTGACTTTGTGTTTGGTTCTTATTGTGCAGGAAGCCCAGCAGCAGAGGCTGTGCACTCAGGAAGCATCTATACTGCAGATGAAGCAGGAACTTCTCCGAGCTAGCATGACGAAAGATGAACTCAACATCCACCACGTAGGAAATGCATTCAGGCTTCTCTTAAAAATTCTTCTCCCTTTTCTTAATTATGATCATGGAAAATCATTAAAACACTGCACCTAAAATTGTTTCCAAAATGGTATTTATGAAGATGGTTTAGAAGTAATTCTCCTTTTCTGTAATAATGTGCTGTAGGCAGAGCTGAAGTGGAAGCTGGAGGAATGCAACAGGCTGTGGGGTGAATGCAAGGTGACAGGCTTCAATACAATTCATTTTCTTTAATTAATCTTGCTTGTCAACATCAAATGAGTTTGAGTTGAATAAAGAATCTAATATGTCTTCTCTATGTGGCTGGAAGCAGAAGGATGTCGGCCAGAAGGACAGGTTACTCCAACAGTTCAAACACAAGCTAGAAGAAAGCCAAAAACTCCAGGTATGTTAATTTACTGGATTGAGGGGTGAAGTGAACTACTTTAATAATTCAGACATTATAACACCCTGCTACAAAAGTTACAAGTTTCTCAGCAAAAGTAGTAATGAAAAATGCGTAATGGCTTCAGGGTCACTGGTAGGGCTTTGAACTTTCATCCTGAGATGGTTAGAGTAGAGTTATGCATGAGGGATGTCATAAAGTTGTTAAAGCTTGATGTGTCTCAAAATGCATTTGATTTCTTCCTCTTTAGAACTGTATGACAGGTTTTAGACATGCCAACATCTGTGAAACAATGAACGGGGAGACACCAGCGAGTTATTTATGGTCAATCTTTATACATGAAATGTTCCCAACTTTTGGTCATGTGACTTTCTTTATAGGCTGAAGCACAGAGAGAGTTGGAGCATAAAAATGACATGCTACAGGAGCTAATGAGTAGAAATCTGCAAGAGGTAACGCTGTTTCTGTGCTTTGCTGGGTGTTTTTTTTTTTTTGCTGCCATGAAGAACACACCCATTCTACCTACAGCTATGTTTTTTTTCTTTATCAGATTCCAGTCAGCGCAGAAAACAATGGATATTCTTACTCTGGAAACCCAACTCCTTCGGTGTCAGGTGTAAGTATTATCTCTCTTTCTATCAGTTGAATACTGAATAGATTTACTGTATATTTCATTTATGTCATATTAAGGTTGACATGGTCCTATTGCCCATCTCATATCAAAATTTTGTTCTGTGAGCCACACATGTTTTTACGTCTTACAATCAAATAAGAAATCTTAACATGGAACGGGGAGAGGGAGAATCTGCTGCTCTAAACTGCCTCAGGTGGTAAGCACAAACTTATGAATGTTTTGGACTGGATAGCCTCAACCAGTTAGAGAGAAAATCCCCAACACACACTTTATTGCTCAGATGAATGTTGCTAATTGTCACTTTTTTTTTTTCCTGAAATACGAATTGCATATGACATAGAAACACTCACGAATGGCTCAACTTGTATGATGAGCAAAGACAAAGTGATCTGTCCGAGATGGGTTCATGGTGCATTTTCACTGTGGCTCTGTGGGCTGAAAGTGTGTTTTGGTTTTGCTCTGCCAGCAAGCGGAGGAGGTCCAGCTGCTCAGAGACGCGCTGAGGAGCCTGCGGAACAACTTCAGAGACCACGACCCGCAGCACCATACACTAGACACCCTGGAGCAGGGAATAGTGTCACTCATCGACAGACTGCATGTTGTGCATACTCACAGGGTATCACATCTTCAAACAAATGTCCTGGTTTAGGAAACTATATTTGAAAAGTACATTTCTGGTAAAAGGTTTACATATAGATGCATATTTGTTTACACTCTTTTAAGCTTTTAAACATGGTCCATTTCCAGTAGGGTTGAGTTTGGTGCCCTTCCAGAAGCATAATGTTGGCCCGCTTCTTCCATTCCAAAACCACTTTCGATGTGCGTTTGGGATCGTCGTCCTGTTGGATTACCAAATTATCCATGTTTTCAATATCTAGCTGTCAAATTGAGGCGATTTTGAAAAATTTATGAGTGAACTTCCTGTCTTGTTATTCGATCCACCTTTCTCAGCTAAAATCCACTGCTGAACAAGCCCTGGACATTATGGTACCACTGCCATGTTGAACAGTAGGCATATTGTTAGTAGGTTAAAGCCTCATCTTGACCAAAATTCTCGTCACCTAAAGGCATTTGGCTTATCTGTGTGGACAGTTGTCACTCTTTTAGTCAATAGTAATTCAAACTTTAATCCACTGTGGAAAGCTATGCTAGTGTTGGAACAGTTTCCAATTCATAGAAGACTTCAGCTTCAGTTGTTAATCTGCGAGTAACTGTCTGGGTCAAATGGCTGAAATTGGGGTTAAATGCGATATTCCAGCAGGATGACATATAATAGCTTCATTAATGACCTCTCAGAAAAACAGACATCCAGCTGAAAGTTTGTGGACTGCTTTCATGTTATTATTATTTTTGTTATTTTTCATATATGCAGCCTTTTCATAACGACCGAAGCCATCACAGTTACGTGATTGTGCTATAAGATGGCACTTTGTCCTTGGAAAATACACAATACAGCCGTTTATAGAAAATACACAGTAAAATCTAACACAATGTCATTGTTTAATGCATTATTATGCACCGTGAAAAAAATAATGTTTTTGAGAGCGATTTAATTACACTCTGAATATTTTTTTCTTTCCATCTGTAGGGCAGAGGGAAATCGCCGAGACGGAAAGGTCAGCACACAGATTTGGACTCTTGGACCTCCTTCCGTAAGAATCTCTACTCTGTAGAGTCACAAATTGTAATTGTGACGAAACATTTCTACCTTAAAACTTTTCTCTAACTGAAACTGCTGTTTGCTGCAGAGAGTTGTCAGTCACAGAATGGTTCTCCTCCTTCTACAAAAATCCTTTACTTTACTGGAAAATCCCCAACACCCTCCATGATCAATATTCCCAAGAGGTTTGTGTCTTTGTTTGTTTACAATGAAATATATGTTTTCCTTAATGCTAAATAAGAAAATATAGCTTCTGTGTACCATTCGTCAATACAACTGATCCTGTGAATGCACTACAAATAGAACATACAATACGCAAAATGATTCAAAATGTCATAAAAAAACGAGAAAAAATGAATTCTTTTTCTTGACATGCGTTATGCAGGCTGGGTGAAGTAACTCTGAAGGATGTTAAGGAGGCTGTTGATCGAGAGGGAAACTACAGGTACCACTTCAAGGCTCTGGACCCAGAGTTTGGCACTGTAAAAGAGGAGGTAAGTCTAAGACGGAGAGAAAGATAAAGACAGGACAACAGTGGGCCACCGTTTACTAATGATGGTGGCTGCATGTATTGGCACCCCTCATAAAGATGTGTTAAGTTTTAAAATATTTTTTATAATAACCTAAACCTTTTATCACTAAAGTTTAGTTTGCTAAATATTGTAGGGAGTTTAACTGGAAACCAGCTGAATTTAGATGAGACTGAGATTGAGCATTTCAGCAGGATGAAATGTTTCGGGTTTTCTCCAGGTGTTCCTGGATGGAGCAATTGTTCCAGGCTGGGAGGGAAAAATAGTGGCCTGGCTGGAAGAGGACCACGGCGATGAGAGGTAATAATCACCGTTGTGTCTCTCAGCCATTTTAATTACTCTCTATGACAACAGACTCACTTTCTTTTCTGTTTTAGACCTTTGTAGATTCAAGCGGAGCAGCCACAAAATATGCACAGGGTTGGAGACTGGACAAAATTAGCACATTGTTGTCAGAACATAGGATTTTTTGGATTATTAAATATGAACTGAATATCCCTGCAGTCTGTGCAAATATCTGACAGCAAGGAAATTATAAGACTCTGTGCCTTACAAAGGAAAACTGATTTTTATCATGTTCTTAATGCTGCCACACTATAACTGCTGTAGAAAAATAGTCGAGAACATTCTTTTGGACCAAGTGGATTAGAAACTACTGTACTGAGGCTTACATGGAGAATTAGAGGAAAAACAAATATTTTTCAGTTATTTATGCAACTACATTAGCTCTTGTTTAAAGAATATGAAATTATAAACTAATTAGAAAAAAAATCTATTAGAAAACAGAACAATGTGTTTTGCTACTGCTTGGAAGACGGAATAGATAGGATGAGACAAAACAAATTTATAGGAATTTGCCTTTTTTTTTTTTTTGTGGGACAAACCATTTTGTCCTACAGTTGCAGTTTTGCATGCCACCTAGCGGAAGTAGGAAGCATTTGCAGAGAACAGTTACAGTTGTATAAAGAAAAAGCCTTAAAGTATCTGAACTCATTGTCATTGGAAGAACACATGTAGAAATTTAGACAAAAAGGCCTCTTCCCATACCTAACTCCATTTTTTATAATGGTAGACTATATCTCTTAATATTTTGAATAAGATCATATTTATGTTAATGGTTTATTTGTCTAGAGATTTTTAAATAAAACAGCCTTTTTTAAGTGTCAGATTTTAATGTTAATTCAAAGCAAACTTTAGTTCTTTAATAATTAACCATTCCATTAGTTATGTTGTTTATTTCTTTCTGTGGAGGTTTGCATATTTGTGGAAAATTCTGACTGATCTCTCACTAACAAGCCAGCTGAAACAAGTCGGTTTTGTGATCACATGTATTTAAATGCCATGACTGCATGTACAGTAAAATTGTACAATTTTCTGGTGAGATGGTATTTATCAATTTGTGGTGTTGAGATTTTTTTTTTTTTTTTTTTGCAAAGTATGGATATTTGCATGTTTGGGGAGGAAAAGCCTTTGAATGTTTCACATTTTGAAATAAAATTTTTGTATGCCGCTTTTTAATGTGCATTTGCATCTATAATTCTGCTACTTTATTAATATTTTTTACCAAGAGCTGTATTGTGTTGTATGCTTACTTGCATTTAAGAAATTCTTTAATCAGAGATTTTTTTGCAACTTATTGTTGCCCAATTTATGGTTACACACAATTGTACTTCAAATACATCTACAGAATAAATAGGCTAGAAATATTTTATTTAATGTTTTATTCTGTTATGTTTTAACTATTTTTACATTTGCTCATCTGTGCGAATGAAGTGGTGCCTTGACATTCCAATAACAATAATCTTTTTATTTTTGTTATGTTAGAACCACACAGTATTTTGGTAAGTTATACTGTGGGCCAACACAAGATGGTTCATAACTGTAAGAGTTGCATACAGTTTTCAAATTTAAACAGAAATTAAAATATTGAGCATAGTCTGTTTAGCCCCTTTAATGCTGATACCCCTAATCTAGTGCAAGTACTTAAAGCTTTGAACATCTCCCTAGGCACAATACAGGGCAGCGGCAGGCATACTGAAACATGGCTGTCCACCTAAACTTATTGTAGTTCTGGAAGAGGGGGGGGAAGCCATATAATGTCCTATTTGCATTATGCTTCAGTCAGTCCATGTGTAGGAGAGAGTAAACTAAAGTTGAGTAACTAAAATTGATCAGAGAAAATGCATCAGATGAATTCCTCCATGTAGTTCCATTTTAATTTATTTTACGTTACAGCAACTTTCAATGTATTTTATTGGGATTTTATGTGACGGAACATGACAAAGTAGTGAATAATTAAGCTGAAAGAGAACATTTTTAGGTTGTGCTGTTTTGTTCTATGGGTATGCCATGTTTACTGCCACCATGTGCCTCCTAGTGGTATTGCAGTAAACTAACTACAGCTTTTCAATAGTTTATTGAAAACTATTCAATAAATGTACTATTTACTATTATATGTGTATACACACATATAAATTATGTGTGTATTTATACACACATAATATTGTGTGTATTATATTACACACAATATTATATTGTGTGTAATATTCACAACACAAACGTGTTGTGAATATTATTTTTTCAATTACTGTGTTTTGAATTCTACCTTCATTTTCAAGCTTTGGAGATTATTGCAAGACTAAACTTTGGTGACCGACATTTACGACACCTCCTCTAAAGACGTTGTCGTAAGCTGCAGTCAACCACAGCCGTAAAGCGTTGTGTTTTGGACTGGAGGAGGTCATTAGAAAGTGAGGAGGAAGGAGTCCGGGCACAGACTAACTCGGTGCCAGCTAGTTTCTGATGCCGATGTGAGGCAAATACATTATCTAACATCCCTGTGTAGTATTTCAAGCGCTGCGAAATGATTCGTTTAATTCTCCGGCTCAGACCGTCCGCCGGGTTCTCCTGTGCCCGTGCCCTCCCGGCGGGGCCTTCCAGGCTCGGCTCTCGGTCTGTGCCCGTCACCGGCTGTCTGAGGCGGCTCCACTGCGGAGCGGGCTCCCGAGTCGTTTCCCTAGGTTCGAGTTTCGGTCACAGAACGACTCTCCTGCGGTGTCCTCAGCTGGCTGGTGGCTTTCAGAGCAGCCGCTTCTACAGTCTCCCTCCTCACCAGAAGGTAAGGTTACCTGATCGGTTGCTATAGCACCGAGGCTCACGGTAGCAGCTAGCAGCGGAGAGCTGTCACACCTGTACGAGTCGTGACGCGGCGTTTCTTTGTAATAGCTGGATTTGAAACCATCAAGTTGACGCAGCATTATGTCGGCACGAGAGTTTAAACTTTGTAATACGTTGTGTTTGTTTGTTAAAACGATAAACTCTGACCTTAAAAGTGGGACGTACAGCGCCTTGCCAAAGTATTCAAACCCCATGTTAGCTTCTTTTTTTATTATTATTCTTAACATCACATAACATCAATGTTTTTGACAGATCAACGCAAGTTCATATAGTAGTGAAGAAGAAAAATGATATGCAGATTTCAATTTTGGTTATAAATAATGTACAAACTGTGGCGTGGATTTACTTCCACAACTGGTATGCATTTAGCTTCATTCATGTTCTAATGTAAACTGACCAGCATCCCCGCTGAAAAACAAAACAAAACAGAGGAAAAAAACATCCCCACAGCATGAGGCTGCTACCATCATGTTTCACTATGAAACACTGCATGAATGATGAGTTTCATAGTGAAACTCATCATTCAACTTCAGAATGATGAGCTGGATTGATTTTCTGTTAAGTATAGTAAGTATAGTCCTCATCCATTTCCTTTGATTGGGCCGTTCCAAAAAAAAAAAACAAACGACAAATTGCTTTGATTTCAACCATGTAGGTTTGAAACTATGTTTTGCATTGTTGTCCTGCTGGAGTTTGAACCTTAAGGCTTTTTTAATCTGTTACAGGCTTTTTTTTTAAGGACCTGTATTTAGCTCCGATGCTGGCCATTTACATAAATCATAGCTTTTTTGTAATAAATATTTTTATAAATATTTTGCGTATGGAAACATTTACATTATTCTGTGAGTTTCTGATGTTTTTATTCCACTATTCAGTGTCACTTTATGTCAAAAGTAACCTACTTTTTATCTAAATGCAGTGCCAGAAGAATCGGTGTTTTTAAAAAGTCTGCTGTTCAGAAAGAATTCAGATTAATTAGCAGGGATTTGATTTAATACTTTTACAGAAAATGTTTTTAAGCATCAGTACTTGGGTGAATCTATTCTGACTTAGAATAAAATCTTGATTTAGAAAAAAATAACTGTTTCATTCAATTTATTTTCAAATTCTTTAATGTGAAAGAGCAGTCAATATCTGTCCTTTTCTTAATTAATATGTTATAAAGATATTTTAATATTCCAGACATTTTCAGGTGTTCCTGTTCTGCTTTTCAACATTCAGATTTTCTATTAAATAAATCATTTATTTTCTCTTTAGTGTAATGTAGGTTTATTTTGGGAAATCTCCCACTCTCTCCTGTCGGCTTCGCAGCTGGCAGCTCTTTCTTATCTCTGCTATCAGATGTCACTTGACCCGAGTAGCCACCGTAAAGTCTGCAGATGTGATGAAATCGGACATGTGGGCCATTTTATTGAACAGTCAAATGAGGCGATGATGACGCTGCAACTCTGCTCACAACAGCTGACATTATTTACAAATCCTCTATGATGAGATTATTATAACATGATGGGTTTTTTATGTGTATTCCTTTAGATGACTTCCCTGTTCTTTCTTGTCGTTCATCAGGTGGAGCTTCCTGCTCTCTCGCCCACCATGCAGACGGGAACAATCGCTCGCTGGGAGAAGAAGGAAGGGGATAAAATCAGTGAGGGGGACCTTATAGCTGAGGTTAGCTGCTGTCTTATTGTATATAAATGTAAAAAAAGCAAAAAACATTTCAATACAATCCAAAAGTATACTACATACTTCACTTTTTATTTAACCACCTTTGCAGGTAGAGACAGATAAAGCCACTGTGGGCTTTGAGATGCTGGAGGAGTGCTATCTAGCAAAGATCCTGGTCCCTGAAGGCACCAGAGACGTCAATGTTGGATCAGTAATCTGCATCACAGTTGACAAGTCAGTGCTCTGTATTTATATCGATTCATGGCAAACTTTCTTCTCATTCAGAAAATGACCAAATGAGGATCTAAATGAAATGTCTGTGCAAATTTTCTCCTCCAGCCCAGAGCTCATTCCAGCATTTAAGGACGTAACATTGGAGTCTGTTAAATCTGCTGGTGCTGCTCCTTCATCTGCAGCTTCTGCTCCTCCTCCTCCTCCCCTTTCACCTGCCACGGCTCCGCCTCCTGCAGCACCAGGCAGCTCTTACCCCCCACACATGAAGGTAGGTGTACTCTAACATCAAATACCATCAGGTGTGCACTAATAAGAGGGTGAAAGTGACGTGAAACTTCTGTTTACAGTCACAGCTTGTGTCAGCTGAAGAGTTATAAGGGTGGATTCTCTGTATGTGACTCACGCTTCAGTGAAAAAGTATTCATGCTACTTGTGGCATTGGAATGTCTTTATTTTTTATTGTCCAGTTGCCTTCAGATACAGATAAATACAGACAGAGAAGCACAGTAGACGGTACAGGAAGAAAGTTGTTGAAGTCTTAAGCATTTTTTGGTTGTAAAACATCCCAAGGTTTGAATGTGTCACAAAGAATCTGTAAATGGGAAAAACTGCAACTTCAAATGAGAAGCAGCTGAGAACCCCATTAAAGCTCTGGAGGAGCCGCAGAAATGCACAGCTTAGGTGGGAGGGCGTCTCAAATTAAGCATTTGAGTTTTTATTCATGCCCTCCATAACTCTGGCTTTTATGGAAGAGTGGCAAGAAGCCGTACAAAAATAAACTTTACAGTTTGACAAGCTTTTGGGATGCTACTCTTTTTTTTTTTATTATTGCTTTCTTTCAACTTTATACTTTCACTGCTTGGTGTTTGTGTAACAAATGAAATACATTAAAATTTGCGGTTGTTATGTGGCAAAATGGGACTATTGAAGGGACAGGAAGTTTTTTCTGACCGATTACAAGGCTCTGAATTTGTGCTCTCTAACCCTTTGGCTGTTGTCTACTACAGATTGCACTTCCTGCACTCTCTCCCACCATGACAATGGGAACAGTGCAGCGCTGGGAGAAGAAGGTTGGAGAAAAGTTGAGCGAAGGAGATTTACTGGCTGAGATCGAAACTGACAAGGCAACTATTGGTAGGTCCAAATGGAGTAGGAATCAAACCTGAATGGTGGGTTGGGTTGATTTGTACAGATGTATTAAACAAAATGTTTTTTTCCATCTGTAGGATGAGAAAAAAAAACATCCTCCAGATGTTTTTTTTTCAAATTGCATGAAAATTAACATCTCCTGTTTCTGCGCAGGCTTCGAGGTGCAGGAGGAGGGATATCTGGCTAAAATCCTGATATCAGAGGGAACTCGGGATGTTCCTCTGGGAGCGCCGCTCTGCATCATCGTAGAGAAAGAAAGTGACATCGGTGCCTTCAAGGATTACGTAGAGACCGGGGTGGGAGACGTGTCCATGCCACCTCCTGCTCCCGCTCCCACTCCTGTCACGGTGGGACATTCATAAAGTTTCTTCTCACTGTGTTTACACGTGGATAAAAATCAACACATTTCAGTTATATAGGTTAATTAGGGGTTGGCGATGTGAGAGCAAAGCACTAAGTTAATTAAGCAAGAGAATAACATTCTGCATCTTCGTAGAGAAAGTTATGAATACCTGGAAACATAAGAGAATCTGCTTTGAGTCAAATGATCAACAGGTCCTATCAAAACAGGAATCTGTCCATAGCTGTTTTTTGCACTGTTCAGACCCATCAGTTGTTAAATAGGTAGAATATACACTAACTCTACCTTGATGATGATGTTGTTGTTTACCTTATAACAAAAATTAGGTTTCTTATTAGGCCATCCACTATGAGACAGAGCACACTTGAAATCAGAGTCTTGTTTTATTTTGGTATTTTACTACATCACCCACCTTTCTGATCAATGCATTAAAACAAACCCAGGTTTCTCTGTGATACAAAGTGTTTTTGTCAAGTTGAGCCAATGTGTAATTGAAAGTAGATTGATGAGCGTTAACGTAGTGAGGATGCCGACTGATATTTACTTTTTTTATTGTATAATTTTCATTATGTCCAATAGTCCACTTCTGCATTTTTCTTCAAAGCATTTTTTGCCCCTCTTTCTCAGAGGTATTTTTAGTACTGATCAGATTGCTGAGAAATCTGACCAGTGATCATGTGCTCTGTTTCTGGTTGGGGTTTCTTACTTTTATTCACAAAAGTTTTTTTTTTGTTTTTTTTATACGGCATCATGAGAGGTCTTATCCAGATTGCTGCAGAAACTGACTAATATCAGGTTTTGTTTCTGGATGTTTGTTGCAGGCTCCAGTTCCCAGTGCTGCTCCAGCAGCTGCCGCCGCCCCAGCAGCACCCAGGAAAGGCCGCGTGTTTGCCAGTCCACTGGCCAAGAAGCTTGCTGCTGAGAAAGGAATTGACCTGGCACAGGTCAGCGGTAGGTAACCGAGGCTAACCGAGCTAACTGTGGGCAACTTTGATGTTATTACAAAGAACAATGTAATCATGGTACTTTTATTTTGTTTTCATTCAGGATCTGGTCCTGATGGACGCATTACCAGGAAAGATATTGAAAGCTTTGTTCCACCAAAGGTTGCTCCTGTGAGTGAAGGCCAGCTTTGTTTGTTTAAAGAATTTTTTCTCTGCCTTTTGTAAAGCTTTATTTGACGAGTGTAGTTGATTCAAATTTTTTTCTTAATATCTATAGTATATAAATAATAATGAAAAAGAATGGCCAATAATTTAATCAGGAGTCGAGGTGACATCATAGAGCAGTAGGAATGAAACAAGGTTGATTATTATTTACAAAGATAAACAAAATTGGTGCTTAGATTTCAAACAAACTTTATCAACTTAAATTACCATTAATTGTAGCTGGCTTTGATAAAACATCAGTCTGTATATCCCCAAATTATTGATGACTAACTGAATAAATAAAAAATCAATTAATCAAAATCAAGCAGGGATCTGTAAGCTGTTGCTCTGGGGTGACAACAAAGTCCTGGAATTGTTTTCAAATCTAAAGGCATTGGAAGTGCTATTCTTGTGGTATATGACAAGAAATGGATTCACATAAGAACTGTGATTCTCAGTTTATTTCGATTGAGAATCTAAATAAAATGTCCCAAAGTCACTGGAACGTATGTATGCGAGGAAAGCACCACAACAAAGCGGAAGCTATAAAAATGACAGAAAAACATTTGGACTCATTTAGGTTTTCACCAAATAAATTTCGAGTTGAAACATGGCTTCAAAAATTGGAATCAAATTACGTTTACTGTAATTTGTTCAGGCATGCCTTAAGCGTAACGTTTCGCTCTCTCCCGCAGCCTCTACAGACTCCAAACATATTACTGAAAATACAGTTTTTACACCTTTTCTGCTCCCTCTGTCTATTTTACCCTCCTGGTTATGCAGTAAAGCGTTCAGTGATGGAAAGAAAGATTGGATTTTAAACCAGTCAGGGGTGGTCAAAAAGTCAACATCCAATTTCGCTTTGGTTTTTCAGGTTAGATTTTGGTATCTAACCTGTTTTTATTTGCTATTCTTTATTTATTTATCTTTTAAGTGATTAAACTGTTCGTGCCTTAATGTTTTTCTGCTGATTAAATCCTTTCCTCTGGCAGACTGCAGCTGCTGCTCCCAGTCCCGCCGCTGTCGGAGCCGCTCCTGCAGCCGCTGCAGCTCCGGCTGCTCCAGCTGGCACCTTCACAGACATCCCCATCAGCAACATCCGCAAGGTGAGAGCCAACACCTGACTTCTACTCCCTCCGTGATGACTTTCCGCTCTGCCGGCAGCCGGGCTTTAGGACGGCCTCCTTCTCCATCGGCTGCGTTCAGAGCTTTGAAGTAAACACCCTGAGGAGGTTTCACAGCGATACTTTGTTATCTGTGACCTGCGCTTCCACATTTTGCCTTACAGGCAGGCAACTACATTTATCAGCCCAGACTGGATATGCACACCTCTTACGTCTCTCTGTGATGAATTATGGATCAGAGCTGAAGTGCGTATATCTGTCTGTCCTCCAGGTCATCGCTCAGAGACTGATGCAGTCCAAGCAAACCATCCCGCACTATTATCTCTCTGTAGATGTTAACATGGACCAAGTGCTTGAACTTCGAAAAGAGCTCAATGAGGTTAGTGCAGCTTCTAAGCAGTCATGCGAGGTACTTTTTATTTTTTTTATTTTTTATGCAACACGTTAAATTACTGTTGAAATGAGCAAGTGAACATGCTGTCCCCGCTCTGCAGGAAGTGAAAGCCCAGAATATCAAGCTCAGTGTGAATGATTTTATCATCAAAGCCAGCGCTCTGGCCTGCCTCAAGGTTCCTGAGTGCAACTCCTCCTGGATGGACACAGTCATACGGCAGTAAGTAGAAACAAGAGTTAATTTTCGTTCAGATGTTGGCATTGTCATTACTTAAATGTAATTGAATTGAATTCCCATTTTAGCCGTCTGTTGTTTTAGTTAACTAAATTACCAAATAGCGACGCAACAAAGCAAACTGTCACCCTCCTAAGAGCAGAAAGTCAAAGGTTAATTCTTCCATTAAGGACATTAACCCTGAAATTGAACTGTTGTCTACAGTTTGTCAAACAGAAAAGTGACACTTTAAAATTAAGTATATTTCTGAGGACTGAATTGTCCCTTTTTTCTTTTTTTTTTTTAAGTACCACTTTTGGATTATTTAATCCAAAATAATCTTTTAAGAACCGTAATATAAGAAAAGCATTTACAATTTTGTTTTCTTTCTTTCTTAATTTAAATGATTAAATTAAGAATTCTATCATTTATACTTGAACAGGCTTTTCCTGTTCCTAATGCTAAAAGTTGAAGATTCTAAACATTCCTAAACCTCTCATACTAGAGATTAGCACAGCTAACATTGCAGAAATAATTTCAAGAGAATACAGAATCGATCATTCTCTCTTGAGATTTTCAAAAGGCTGCCAACATTTCCACATCCAACATTTTCTAATATGTATAAATTGGATGGTACAGGTATTTAAATAAAGGAAATTCATGAATGATTATGACAATATTTGGAAAAGTACATTCATGAATTTCTGTGATCATTTTTAAGAGAAGATTTTTAAGGGTGGGGCACAGAGCTAATGTGTTTTAACATGCATAACAAATCCCTTAGTAACTTCCCTGTGCGTGCATTTCCAAATAAATGTTTTATCCACCAAACTCCTCAACCTTAATAAATCTATAAGCAAGTTAGAATTTGCAGCTTCATATTTGAGCCAGCAGAGGGCACTCTGATGCTTTTCTGGCTCAGAAACACATCGATTACGTCACTATTGACTGCTTTTCTCCAGGAATCACGTGGTGGATGTGAGTGTGGCAGTGAGCACCGCCAGCGGTCTCATCACGCCCATCGTTTTCAACGCCCACATCAAAGGCCTCGCCGCCATCTGCTCTGATGTGGCGGCTCTCGCAGCCAAAGCCAGGGAGGGCAAACTGCAGCCTCACGAGTTCCAGGTGCATCGCCTTATCAGCTGGAATCTCATGTTCTAATCATATCCATTCATTCATTAACTAACATTTATTAATGTTACGTCTTTTAGGGAGGAACATTCACAATCTCCAACTTGGGGATGTTCGGTATCAAAAACTTCTCGGCGATCATCAACCCGCCTCAGGCCTGCATCCTCGCTGTGGGAGGCTCCGAGAAACGTCTGATGCCCGCTGACAACGAGAAGGGGTGGGTGTCATGGCAACAGCTGCTTTGATAAAAACGAACAAAATGCTTATAATGCAAAGCTAACCCCGGTCGCCCTGGCGGTTTCGCAGGTTCGACGTGTCCAGCATGATGTCGGTAACGCTGAGCTGCGACCACCGGGTGGTGGACGGAGCAGTCGGAGCGCAGTGGCTAGCAGAGTTCAGGAAGCTCCTGGAGAAACCGGTCACCATGCTGTTGTGATCAGACTGAACCGCCACAGAGCGGCGGCAGCGGGCGCAGAGCTCACACTGAGGAGCTCTGGTTGGCCCGGAGCCTCGTGTGACTGGCTGGCCTGCCATAAGGTCACTCCCACTTAGCCCGACAGGGGAAGAGGCAGAACTCACTCCGATTTCCTGTCTGTCCATTTCACTGTCTCTCCTAGCTTTCCTTCCTGTCACTCTCTTTCACTATTTTTATTTATTTTGGCCCCATCCTACGAGAGACCGGAATTAGGCTTTAGGAATCCTGGAAAAAAGACTTTATGTCGCTAAAATACAGAGAATATTTTACAAAAACAAATGTTACATGTCTATCCACTTAGCATATTAACCCTAAAACCAGTGGGTGTGTGTATTTCTGCAAACTGTTATGTGTCACAGTGAACATGGTAAAATATAAAATGAAATTGACAGATAAACGGGCCAAATTTACACACACACACACACCTGCATTCAGTGGCCATACACATACAGTTGGAATACTTTATGCTTTTTCTGTGGGTTAAAACTACGGGGTGTGTATAATAATAATCACTGTGGAAACACACGGTGTTGTATATTTATGTATATGGTGTTGAACTGTTTGGTTAAAGTAACCAAGTTCCTTAAAGACCTCACCATAGAAATGACAAGCTCGTCTAGCTCTGAGGGATAAGAGACACGGAAATATTTTACCAATTTCTCTCCATTTTGTTCTGTAGTGTCAAACATTTTGTTGATCTTGCAGCTAAAACGCACAAACCCGGTGCTGGATGTTGTTCATAACAGCAAAGGAATAAATTGGGAGATTCTGACCTTCTGCACAGACTCTTTTGATTTGGTTCACAAAGATGAAGTCGTCGTTTTAAATGTCCGGTTACAGGTTCATTTTTAAGGGTTATTGAAAAGTAAATTTATTTCAAGACAAAGTCATACATTTCAACAATTGTTCAGTTTTAATTTTGACAATTATAGGTTATAGGTCATGGCAAACAAAATACAGTCTCAGAAAATGAAAACGTATGCATCCTTTTGCATTCAATACTTGGTGTGTGCTGCTTTTTGTATCAGTGTTGCATGGCGTGGATGTGGGGCAAGTAGGGTGCCAACTTCCTACTACCAGAGAAAAAAGAAACCAAGTTATAGAAGACCATTTCATTTTATCGTTTTCTATCTGGTGCTTGTGTGCCTCCCCTTTCTATAGTGACCGTAGGCAATATGACCCATATAAAGAAATACCTCTTAAAGGCACAGTTGGTACTTAAAAACCGTTTCAGGCGATTGCCTCGTGAAGCTGAGTGAAGAGAGTGCCATCAGTCTGGAAAGCTGCTATCAAACAACAGTTATTTACTGCAAAGCTTCACGTGTGTATGTCTGAAGTAATAACATCTAACCTAGAGAATAAAGTCAATCCAGTGACTAGAAAGGTGTGTTTTAACATTTCAGTACTTCTTTCTTACAGTATTCTACTCTATCCCAACAGACAATGGTAAAAAAAAAAAAACTCTTCTCTGTGGACAATAGTACTGGGATACTAGTAGTAGTTCATGGTAGAGCTGAGCCTTGCTACGCACTGGTTGCTCGTTTTAACCCTGTTGGTAAAACTTTGAATGCTGAAAAATCTCCACATTTTTACTTCACATTCTGCTCTGTTGCCATGTCCAGTCAACAAGACATTTCAGATACTGTCTCAATTAGGTGACAAAGTAAATGCGCTGTATCTCCAACAGTCAGGGCCGTGCAGAGACCTCTGGAGGGGCAGGGGCTCAAATTTAAAAATGGGGCACATTGAACAAAAACTCTGTACAACAACATAGCAACAACCCATATTAATCAAGAATCTAATTACGTCCTACTATACCATTGCCATCATGTGGGGACAATGCAAAGCAAATGTAGTGTATATTTTCCCCAACAGGTATAAAGTTGCTGTTTCTGCAGCTGACAGTCCTGGAGGGCTGAGCTGAGCTGAGACTGTAGCTGTTAAACAGACCAGAGGAGAGTAGGTCAAAGGTTATGAAGTTATGAAATAAGCTAATTTACTGCCATTTTACTAATTAAGCCCTAATAATATCTATTTAACCTCTAGAATAACTTGGAGACTGATTTATAGATCCAAAAAGCTCAAAGGGGTTAACTCTATATAATAGTTTGATGTTAGCACCTCTGAGACCTAGAATTATAAGACTGAGACTGAGGCACAAACAGGCCTTCTGACATACAGATTAAAAATAAATAAATAAAAAAAAACTCAAAAAGGGCACTAGGGGCATCAAGGATAAAAGGGGCAGGGGCTCAAGCCCCCTTTGCCCCCCCTCTGCACGTGTCTGCCAACAGTTTTGGGTTATCCCTACAGATCATTGATCAGGTTCTCCAATCGTTGAACACAAACTCTTTGATTTCCTTCCTACTAAATATTCAGCTGTTATTGTATTATAACAATAACAGAGTTTATGGCTGCAGACCTCCAAACTTTAGTTCCAGTGAAAGAAGCTGGTGTTACTTTAAGGTACTTTGGACATTGTGGAAACAGTGAGTGGACGACCCTGTTTGCTTGAACATAACTGTCTGAATGCACAAACCGGGTCTATAAAGACATTGATAAGCGAGATTGCTGTGGGAAAAACTGCACTGGTCTTGTGGAAGGCCTTCCCAGAAGAACTGACAGCTGCTGTATCTGTAACAGATTCCCCCACATCATATTAAGTCGACTAAGAATGGGAGGAGGTCACTTAAGTTCACTTAAGTGCAGGCAGGTGACGTAATAGTTGTTAAATGTTGTCAACTTTAACCACTATTCACAAGACAATGGTGTTAAAAAGCGGAACGGATGACTTCAGGACAAACTACGGCGATCTTTTTGCTTTCATAGACGCCATGAAGACAACCAGGCAGCGACTAGCAAACTGCCTTTCTTCTTGGCACCATGGCAACACGGTGATCTTGGAAGAGAAGGAAAAGCGGGAGACTCCAGACAAACCGAGAGAGAGAAAACATAATAGCTGCTGTCAGAGGCGAGAACGTAACTCAAAGGTCAAGTCAGAAAAGCTGAAAAGGGCACATGCTGCTCTACTGTACCTCCTAGAGCAGGGGTCTCAAACTCCAGTCCTCGAGGGCCGCAGTCCTGCAACTTTTAGATGTGCCTCTGCTGCACCACCTGAACAGAATAATTAGGTCATTAAGGCTCTGGAAAACTGATCTACACAAGGATGAGGTCATTAAGCCATTTCATTCCAGTGTTTGTACCTGTGGCACATCTAAAAACTGCAGGACTGCGGCCCTCGAGGCCTGGAGTTTGAGACCCCTGCTTCACAGTAAAGCACAAACAGGTGTAGCCGCATGCTAGTGCTCAGCATTCCTGCATGCATGAAGCTGATTAATTAATGCTGCTATATGAGGCTTATTAATCCTGACACGCTGACTGGCTTTAACTCCCCCCCCCCCCTCCTCGTGGCATCACTGTGAGGCTCACTCGCGACGTTTTGTTGTGGGCTTAACATTTTTGGATGATCACAGGGAAACTTTGCGGCGGATCAACTCATGTGAGTCACAAACAGATTTTATGTAAATCCATCAAAAGGATGGATCGGCTCCGACTGCATTCTGTTTAGCCCACAGGTCAGAACCCGAGGATCTCCTTATCATCGCACGGCTCACTTGGCGGTGTCGGGAACTTGTCTTTGAATATTTCTTTACGCCACTGACAGCCTCAGATCTTTCACTGCCTTGAATCCGTACACGACTGCTGCACAATGAAAAGCTATAGATACTGTTTTTTTTTTTTTTTTCCCCAGATATATCTAAATTTGGTTCTCAACAGAGAGAAAAATATTTATTTTTTTTCCACAAAATCTGATTGTTGTAGTTGGGAAAAAAAAATAAAAAATCAAAGTTAACAGCACTTAGTTTTATGTAATAAGGTAGAGTATGGAGTTTAAAGTCAGATTTAATTTTACAACTTAATTGTTGCAGATAATTCACAAAATTTAAATGTTAAAGATAATCTGAGAAAATACAAAAAATATCCAGATTTTAAAATGCTGATCTTATTTATTACTGACTGAACTCTGTCTTAATTCATTTTCCATCCCACAATTAATTTGGCTTCAGGAAACAAAGGTGAAGCCTGGGTTGAAAAAGGACTGGAGTGCTGCACTTTTTGTTAATATGTAAAAAAAAAAGTAATTTTGGCAGTGTGTTGTAATCCACAACAGACTTTTATTTCCATCCAGGATTTCCTTGATACGTAAAGAACTTGGTCTGTATGTAAAGTCCCTTTCTTTTCTCAACCATCAATTGAGCTTAACTGATAAGTGAATAGTTTTAATCTCTAAAGCATCTGTTGAATTCAATTGCATTCATTTGCAAAACTGCAGAAGCCTTTTTTTTTTTGTTCATGTCTTGCAGTATTTGGGCTGATCTGGAGTCTTTGTCTCACCATGTAAATCATAATTGTTTATTTTCATTTTACATGTAAAAACATCCTGGAGCTGCTCCTGTTTCTGAGCCGCTGACGGTGGAGAACGTTCTCGCCGTGGCTCTACAGAATCACTCGACCTGGAGCAGCTGAGTGAATTCCTGCTGGGTTGAATCTCAAAGGAACCGCTGCGGTCCGTTTGGGGTTTAAGCGGTTAATTGTGACAGCTCCTTAGTCGTTCACCTGACAACTCCATTGCAGGTTTTTTTTTTTTTTTTTTTTGCAGTCAGAGAGGGAAAGAGGAGAGAGGACAAAGGGAGGAGGGGTCGCTCAGCTGATTAATCATGCATGCTCATTTGTTGTCCTAATTTGTGCCACTAGTTTGTGGGCAGTGAGAAAGCTCTGCCTTTCTGCCTTCCCTGTCCATCATGGCTTCTCCTGTAAGGTGGATTCTCTGGACTTTGCTTGTGTGTTTTGCAGCTTTGCAGAACGGTGAGTCATCCTGTTTGTTGCTTCGAAACAAATATAAGAAATTTTTTACTTCTGAAGGCTGTAGACAGATAGGCTGCAGTAGCTATTTAAAAAAAAAATATATATATATTAGACAGTTTCAGCTTTTTTTAATGACATAGGATACCAACATATTTTGTTAAGGTTAGAACTTAATTTAATCAGTTTTTCTGGAAATGAAACGATTCGCACAGAATGTCTTGTTCCGATAAGGTTTCAAAACCAAATTCAGATGGTAGTTCACTGTCTTTATTCCAGATAAAGACAGTGTCTCTGTAGAGCGACATTTTGAAAGCCCAGTGATCTATTTTTCAAAAACAATGCTGTGAATCGACGTTTTGTTTTCCCAGTGAAGCGGCCTGTTGTTCCACTTTGTCTGTGATTAGTTTGGCTCGCCATCAAAACTGTCGAGTGTAATTAACAGCTGATCCGCACGCCGAGTCGCCCTCCCTCTGTCGCTCACACAAAAGGCCCGGGGACGACAGAGGAGGTTCATTATCGCAGTAATGAAGTGAAAAGTGTGTGTGTGTGTGTGTGTGTGTGGGTGGGTGGGGACGACTGGTCTCAACGGGACAACTGGAGAAGTTCAAAGCAAACCGACGAGACAGAAACGGGATGGAAACGTGGAAATAAGTTTTAAGTTTGTGTGGTTTGTCCCGTTTCCAGCTGCTCTCAGGGTAACCATGAGGGAATCCAGCCTGGAGGCGGTTCGAGGCGATTCCGTCCTCCTGCCCTGCTCCTTTTTCACCTCCTCTGACTTCTCCAGACTTAATGTGATCTGGACTCTGGCTCCGTCCTCCAGCCCAGGGAGCCCAGTGCAGGTTGGCATCTTCCATGTGTAACACAAAAAAAAAACCGCACACGGCCTGACAAAAGCATCCATGTCCCTCGCATACTGTCAGATTTTGACACATTACAACCACAAGCTTCAAGGTATGTTAAAGAGATTTGATGTAAAAGTCCATTTTCCCCATAGCATGATGCAGCCACCACCTTGCTTTACCAATGCAGTGATTTTTCACTTTTTTTTTTTTTCTTCCTGCCATATAGTCCTGAAAATGTATTTTCTGGGCCCGCCTTTTTACACAGTTCTCTCTATTTGTCACCAATATTCAACTGAAGTTCAATTCACTCTCAGAAAAGCTGGATTTATGAGAAACATCTAAGCGAGCTGCGGGTTTCTGCCGGTTTGCGGTTGATATGATAAAATCTAGAGCATTTTTGAGGGGAAATGTGTAAGAAACACCGAGAAACGAGGTCAGTTGTAGTTACAACAAAGAAGACGCTTTTCTGAAATTCCTCCCGTTTCAGGTGATCGTGTATGACCACGGTCAGGTGATTAAGAACCCCTCCCTGATTGGCCGAGTGGATTTTACAGGTACATGTGAAACCAGCTTCTTCTTCTTCTTCACGCTGCCTTCTACGCATTTTAGCTACAAGCTAAAGACAAATACATTTTTATTCTGTCATGTAAACAAACTGCAGGCCTTCCATTCAGTGCAGACATCATGCTAAATGAAACACGAGTCTCGGACGGCGGGATTTATCGCTGCATGGTCAACAACCCGCCAGACACGGCGGACCCTGGCGTGGGAGAGCTGCTGGTCAGCGTGCTGGGTAGGTGGCTCACTTGTTGCCTGTTTCATTTGATTTAAAAAAAATTATTTATTTATTTATTGTCTTTATTGTAATTTCGATATTGTTTATCGACAAAATTGTCATTTTTCATTTGGATAAAAAAAAAGGTATTTATTTATTTGCTCTCATACAGGTTTGTGCTTTTTGGTCATATTTAAAGGGCTATTTAATTAGACTACTTGTCTAATTTAATATTTAAATTAAGGCAATTTAAATATTAAAGAAAGATAAGCTAACTAAACACAAAATGCAAAATTTAAATGACTTTCATTTATTAATGGGAAAAGCATTCAAAGAAGCCTGGTCTGGCGTGAAATTAGAACTGCCCCCAAAACCCAATTATTTATTTATTTATTTATTTATTACTGAAAGATGCAACAAAATCTTCTTTAAAATCAAACACATTAGACGGGTTTCAAGCTAGAGCGTCCTGTCAGGCTTCAACCTCTTAATTGGATTTTTAGCTCAGACTTTAACTGTGCCACTTCCAAACCTTCCTGTTTGCATTTCTTGAAGTCAGACGTGATGGCGCAATTTGAATGCATAACCCAATATAGTTACTCTGAACCCGTGGGATGATGCTTGCAGAGCCACCTTCGCTGCCTGTGTGCGAGTGGGACGGAGCGAGTGACGTGGGCGGAAGCGTGAGGCTGTCCTGCTCCGTGGAAGAGGGCGTCCCCACCCCAGAAATCCGCTGGGAGAAAGTGAACCCCGAGGAAATTTCACTTCCAATCAACATGGAGGGTCAGTATCCTACTCTTGTGGTAAGAAAAAAAAAAAGTGGCAAAAAAAAAATCCACACCACACAAAATCAATCTTGGATTGTCAATTTGCTTATTTGAAAACGACGAAACTATTCTGATGAAGCTGTTTGTATAAAAAGTAGAAACTGTTCCTCTGTGAGACTGCGTGCGCATCCTCACAAGGATTCTAGACATTTACGTACGACTCCATACCGTGAATGTACAACATGAAACCACTAAATAGGGGCTGTATTTATAAAAGGTGACGTACACCAACATTACCACGCCTTTAAGCAATTTGTGAAACTCAGATGATGATGTAAGCGTCTGATTAATTACACAACATTTCAGTTAAATGGAGACAAGACCTAAAACACTTTGCGTCTTTGTGTGACATCACTGAAAAGTTAAACCTCCCAATATATCTGGAAAGACAAACGTTGGTCACCAGAGGTCTGGATCATCTGCTTCCACCATTATCTGTTATACAAGATAAACATATTTTGATGTGAAATGTACAAATGAACCCCATGAAAGAAAAAGCAAAAAAGATTTTTTGAAGATCTGGGCTGCGGCTGATAAGAGTATCAATACCCAATGAATCCAATGAAAAGATATGGAACACAAATGGGTATCCAAGCAGTTACCAAAGGGCTTTCCTCAACAAACTCAATGGTTTTAGTGGCTATCAATTACAAAGCCCTGATCGTAATCATATTGAAAATTTGTGGGCAGAGCTGAAAATTACATCAAACTATTTGTCTAAGGACATCGAAAACTTTAATTAGACTTATGCAGAAAGCAAATGCTAAATAAATATATGCACACGTCTGAATTTACATTTATTTATAAGAAAAAAAGAAATAGAAAATGTGTAACACTTTGTTTGAAGGGGTATTCACAAGACTGACATGACACTGTCACGAACATGAAGGAGTCTTCATGAATGTTTCACTGTTGTCATGAAATGTCATTTGGTACATAATGACACTTTTAATGCAAATTTTCATTAAAACTTGCATTGAAAGTCCAGTAACAATGCCGGTTTTGGATTAAAAGTGTCATTATGAACACTTCATCATCACAACATTCATGAAGACTCCTTCATGTTGATGACAGCGTCATGTCAGTCTTCTGCACACCTCTTCAAATAAAGCATTACGGTTTAGGCTCACTTAACCTCAGGGAGAAAAAAAAAAAGGATGTAAACATCTGATTTCACCTGTATTTATTGTGTATCCAGCTAAATCGTTGCATTGTCAGCCATGCAACTCTTTCAATAACAGCCCTATTCATTAGATTAAGAGTTTTCAATCCATTTCCACATCAAAACATGTTATTACAATTCCTGTCCTCTTTTCAGTGTCTTCCCTGCGTCTCTCATCTCTCAGGTGAGCTGTCAGGCTCAGTCCAGATTGTCAACGTGTCGTCTCAGACGTCCGGCTTGTATCGCTGCTCGGCCACCAACGTCCTGGGAACGGAAAACTGCTACATCAACTTGGCCATTTACAACAGCGAGGGTCCGTTTCACCACCGCCACGCCTCTTTAGGTTTGCTCGAGCCGTTTCTGATCGGAGCCGTTTTGTGCACCGCAGCGGCTCCAGGCGGCCCCCCGGGCGTCCTGCCAGGCGTGCTGCTCACTCTGGTGATGGCTTTGGTGCTGCTGGCTCTGCTGGCCATCATCCTGTGGCTGCATCGCACGGGGCAGGACGGGAGGAGCAGGAGGAGGAGGAGGGACAGGAAGGCGGAGGAAGAGGAGTGTTACAACGAGATACGCTACACTCCATCCCTGATGAAGCGCTCCTTTGTCTGAAGTCCCAGCATCAGGTATTAAAATGAAGGACTTGTTCAGCTTTGCTTCTGCTCTTCTCCCGGCTGTACTGCCAGAAATATTGTGAAATTAAAAAAATATCCAAGTTCTGATAGTTTATTCTTTTAGCTTCAGAGTTCTTTTTTTTCCCATTTGCCTTCAAAGCTAAATGATTATAACCAGATATAAACCTAATTAAAAAAATGTTGAGCTGCATCTCTCCTTCAGGGTTTTCCATTACAAGAATTTTTTAAATGAAAAATGTTTCAGTTTTTCAACTATCAAAATAAACTGTACACGCTTTTTTTTTTTTTTGTTTCTTCCGCCTGCCTACAGAAGCAACCGTGGGTCTCTGTTGAATGTAAGCTGGATGCCATCGTCTCATGTTCTTTATGAGTGCAGGGTTTCAGCTTAATAATGTTTTATTCCCTTTATCTTTTGAAGCTCATGTACATGTTTTGCAGTATGTTTTTTTTTTTTTTTTTTTTTTTTAGAATTTTATCAGCGTATTTTTTTGATAAATTTGCAAAAATTGTGTTTCTCCCTTAATTCAAACCTTTTCTTCAGTCGGAAGACCTTGAAAAGCATTTAGTGTTCGTGCTTTTCATCGCCTCTGGACTCGACTGCACCAGTTTTCACTAAATTAGCATCTCTTAGTCGGCTGCCGTTGCAGCAGGATGTTTGTTAATGGAAGGGAGCTTCACATCACTCTAATTTGCAATGTCTGTTGTTAAATCAAAAGTTTTTTAAACTGGCATTTAATTTATGTTCAGCGTCAGGATCATCTGGTCTTTTTTTTTTCCATTATCTGATTATAAACTATTATGTTTTTCAAACCCAAATATGAAGCAAAGGCCACTGAAAATGGTTTAAATGAAAAACCATTTTTCATTTCAAGCTTTTTTTTCTCCATCACAAATACCTGATTCTTAGTCTCGTCTCTCAGGTGATTCTTAGTCCATCTGATAACGAAACATACTTGATTTTTGAAGAAGTTCACAGGCTGCTAATACAGTTAAAAGGCAACTAATTTCCAATCCATAACAAATTTAAACTGACAAAAAGCCAAGGTATCCAAGATTAAAACAGCACTTCAGAAAAAAAGAAAAATAAATCACTCCGACCAACAAGTTTGCAAAGAAAGACAAAAACTTTAATTTAAATAGAAGAGAAAAAAAAATCACATAAAAAACTGTACAGAACATTGACTTAAAGTTCTTAAATAAAAGGCCACCTTCCCAAAAATGTCTAAAATCAAAAACTGGGATGATGGACGATGAAATCTTGTGCAAAAGAAGTAATAAGTGATTCTTCCCAAACTGCACATTTCAGCTCTTCAGGTTGAGTAAAATCCAGAGTCTCACCCTTCCGCACATAGTGTCTTTGATGAAGAAAAACCAAAAAACCCAATAATAAAATAGATTTATATTTTAAATATATATTCATATAGCAAACATGCTGTACATAGATCTAGAGATTCAGAAATCCCTTTTGGACACCCAGGTCTGCCTGTTAGCTTGTGCTTTCCCTTCTCCCAACAAAGAAAAAAGAAGAAAAAAAAAAGAGAAAAAATTCCCCGTTGCTTTGGATGCAAATTATATTTAAAAAAAAAAAAAACAGCACTGATCGACAAGTCTGTAATTCCTGAGTTGAGGGTGTTGTTACCAAGTCCTGGGAGAGATGCTGTACAAGGTTCCTTGCAGCAAATTTACAAAAATTCTCAGGGCTGCTCAAAAGATTAAAAATAAAAAAAATCTGTAAGGAGCTTAAAGTGGAGCAAAGACGACAGCGAAGAGAGCGATTTCTCAAACACCATGAAGAATTGTGACACCAGTGTGACCCAGTTCCCAACCCACACATTAAGTGACCTTTACTTTAAAACCCTATTTTTAATTTTAAGTGTCAAATATCCATTTTTCGACCAGAGCCTAATTCAAGCCACCCGACTCAAATAATAATAAAGATCTTAAATCCCTCTTAATTTTTCCCCCCCCCCAAAATGTTAAATCCTGAGAATGCTTGTCTTCTTTCAAGTGTCCCACAGAGGAAAATAAAAATAAAATAAAAAATCGTAGAGAAATTAATTTGTGAGCAAACCAGGATCTGGCAATTAATGCTATGGCACAACGTTACGAACACCGCAGAGAGCCGACAGCTGGGCGCTGCGGCGGGGAGGAGAACATCTGAACGGGCTGCCAGTTTCTGTGTTTTGTTTCATGTTTACCTGCAACTCATTAAAACTCGCAGATTTTCACAGCGGTAAAAAAAAGAAACAAAAAAACAAGTGGAAAGGAGAAAAGCTAAATTTGAGTTCTCAGGAATATTTCCAGTCACGCTACAGAGCTTAAAGAGACGATTTGTTTATTTGGAAATGGTTTTGTGTGAAGCACTGATGGACAGTAGATTAAACTCTCCTCTGTAATGAGGAAGGTAACAGACGCTCAACATGAAAACATCAGCAGGAAACTTGATTTCAGTCCCAACATGTTTCACAAACTTTGAGAGAGTAATCCAAATCACCTTTTGAACAATGATCCACAAAAAAAAAAAAAAAGAATGCTTGTTCTTGACCAGATTTAAAGTGAGATTTATTTATTTCTTTAGACCTTTTTCTGAGTTTGGTTTCTCCATTAAAACCTCCCCGATACTCGGAGGAATGATCCGATATAACCTAAAGAAGTCGGAGATGCACAAAAAAAAAAAAAAAAGGTGAATGGAATCGGACGATTCTCGATCATGATCAAAGCTCAACAACTACACTCTTCAGTGTAGAGGTGGTTATTGAGTGAATACGACTAAAAATGAATAAGAAATTAGCACTTAAGTGCAGAGGTGCAAGAAGCTGCGATATGTTGACACATGACAATTTATTCTCTCGGGCTGCGGGAAAGCGAGAGAGAGCAAGACTTAAAGGGATCAGAGGAAGACTGAATGTATAACTGCAAATTTGTCTTAAATACATATTGGGTCTGAAAATCTAAGCAGCCTTGTAGAAATCTAAGTGTGAAAGATCTATTTTCTCTAGAATGTACACACAGACTGGGCTAACTGGTTTTTGCTACATTAGATGCTAAAGCCAGTTTAAAATGTTAACCCAGTAATCATTTTGTTCCCATTTTAAATAAATAAAAATACTGCAATGTTGCCTTTAATCTCGATGTAAATAATTACTGACCACTGAAGTCAGAGGCTAGAAAAACATATTTTATGTGCAGTTAAAATTAACATTGACAAGCGAGTTGAAAACTCTGATTAGTCTCAAAATAAGATACACACTGGTCAAAAGTGCTTCCGAAATCCCACTTCAAATATGCAAACTATCCCTTTAAACAAAACTCTTGGTATCGATGATACGTTTTTAGACAAACTGATGGGAGAGAGGATGCAATTGACAGAAGGAAAATACATCAGCACACCACATAGACAGCCCCGCTCATAAAAGATAATCAGTAAGACGTTTAATCAAATAAATATTTCGCCTTTGCTTTTACCATTTATTCCGCGGTGTAAAGTTCCAACTAAAACGCTGGATTTACCTGCGAAGGAAACAGCAGTAGTAGTGGGTACATTAGTAGTAGCAGGGGACACAGAAGCAGTAGTACAGTAACGGGAGAGGAAGCGCTGCTCCCCACACTGAGCAGCATGAATCCCTGCTATCTGGAGAGCAGACAGCCGGCTGGATCTAACCAGTCAGGCTTTTATCGATCGTTTATCAAACAAAAAACAAACTCAGTGTGTTTTTAATCACTGAGGAACTTGGGATTCTTCAAGTAAAAAAAACAAACAAACAAAAACAAAAATAAAGAAAGGACATACAACCCACTGAAACAAAAAGGTTTGACATTTCTAACCCCCAGTTCATGGGTTTTTAAGCCCCATGCTTTTCAGACAGAGGAGCCTCCGTTTGGCCCATTCCGTCTTCCACATCTCCGCCTTTCAATTCAGGACTTCTTACAGGCCTAAATAATCTGTAAACTAGCCGTTGGCGCACCGCCCGTCGGTCTGGGTGAAGGAGGATGTCTTTGTTAACTGCTGATCTGGCCATGCTCCTCAGAGGACTGGGTGTTATTTTTGTTTCCACGCGGCGTGCGGTGGAGGGAGGCACCGCGGAGGCTCCTGAAGTTTGTCAATACGCTCCGTCAGATATCGACGCTCGGCCGCAGGTTCAGTTAGGATGCAGTAACGGCGGGAAAACTAAACAAGGCTTTTCATGGTTTCCACACGTCAGGTACAGTAACCTACTGATCTCTCTTTCTTTTTTTAAACTGATGAAAAAGAAACACTTGTCACTGCATCTGTCGAGTAAAAGACAGTCAGACGCTAGATTCTTTTCTCTGGTATAGAAAAATAAGCACTCCTGAAGCAAAATATCCCTTTTAATTGCACTGGCCTTTTTGGCCTGTCACTTCTGTTACAACCCAAAGGTTGTCCGTAGAGACAAAAAAAAAAAAAAAAAAAAAAAGGTAGATCAGATCTCATGATGAAACCTGACCTGTGAAGTTGGCTAAATTCACTCCGCGGTCTGCTGCGCGCTTAGCCGCTCCGGCTGCGGAGGGACGTTTTTGCTACCAGATTCAGGCGGGGATCGATGGAATGAGTCCCGAAGCGGCTGGAATGCGTCTGGTCAGGGTGGGGCGGACTGGGTCCCACGGTGTGCTTTCGTCGTAGAAAATGTCGCCAGTGCAAAAGTCAGCGGAGTTGATCAAGTAAAGGCAGCTCTGTGGATTCCTCTTTTGAAGCGGGAGCTTCAAATACAGCCGTAGCCACCTAAACCCAGCAGAGTCGGGTCCAGCGTCTGAGTGGCTCCGAGCGGGTCGTGTGTGATACCGGCCTCCTGCAGTGGCGCTGAAGGAGGAGGAGGCTGAGAGATAATAATAAATAATTAGCAAAAAAGAAGCTACAAAGGAAAGTCTAATTAAAGTGTTTTCCCTGACCGAAAAGGCAAAGAGAAAGATTAACAGTGAACAAGCTGCAGATGTTGAGTCATCCTCCTTAATGAGCCACGTGATCCCAGATGGTGCAAATACTGTCAAACATGCAGCTCTTCATACCTTTTAAAGTCTCTTTGTCCTTCAACCAGACAAGATTTTGCATATTTATACCTTTTAAAACATTCTACTTTTTCTAAAATAATAATAAAAAAAAACAATCCTTTAAAAATTTTAGTGGGAAGCTTTCAAATCATACAGACACTTGTAGACTAATAACCTCAGTGAGAAACTCCAATCAAAGGTGGGACAGAGTTTGACTGTAACGATTCAGGCTTTATAAAAATAACAGTTTCTGTGCTGCAAATATTTTTGGCCTTTTTTCTCCACCTAAAACTGGTAACTTCACCCACTCTGCTGCTCAGCTGAGCTCCTGTATTCCACAACTACTTTACCACTTTTAATCCTGCATTAAAAACTTAGGAAAATCTCTCCTCTTTCACATGATGTGGCATTCTAATACCAGTGCTTTGGGGATTTTTAACTACCATCTACAGAAGCAAGGAAATCACAGCCATCTTTCCATGAAGCCTAATATAAAAATATGATTCTTTTTTTTTTTTCACAGCTGAAATCGTACCAGAAGGAAATCACAAACTGTGTGTATACTGTGATGGAAATCAAGTGAAAAAGTTAGTAGTTAGAAATCTAATGCCTGGTTCACACTGCAAGATCAAAAAATGATCAGACTTTCAAAACTTGGGAGGCTACACATGATAACAGGTTTTGTATAGTGTCTTTAGTTTTCCATTGTACTGAAGCTCAGAGCAAACAAACATGGCGTGACCAGCAGTCTGCCTACCTGTGTGCGTATCGTCTGTACCGGCCCTCCTTCCATCTCCACGGCGGCCGGCCCGTTAAAGCCCTTCCTGCCTGAAAAGCTCCACTTGCCAAAGTGGCTCTCGTAGTGCAGGCCGCTCCTGTGGCTCAACCTGTGGCCCGAGTTCTCCAGCAGGGCTGCCGGGCAGAAGCGCTCCGGGGCGGGCAGAGGCGGCGGAACCATGGAGCTGCTGAAGGAGAGCTGGGAGCTGGAGAGCTGCTGGCCCAGGAGCCCCTGGATGGAGGACGTCCGCTGCAGAGAGGACAGCAGGCCAGCCTCCATCCTGCTCTCCGATTGGCTGAGCAGAGCCAATGGGAGAGGCTGGGGATGGTGGGGCCAGCTCTGGGTTGGGCCTGCAGAGTTGTCTGTACCTGAAACGCAAGACCAGCCTTAAAATGGCTCCGTAATATTCACGCACCGATCCACTTTTTTCACTTGCGCTACCAATACCGATATCTGAGGTTTAATATCGGCTGATCCGAAACAGAAAAACAATGCAGAATGGACTTAAAACTTTTCCTTTTTCTTTTTTATGAGCACTGACATAAAAGTACTAAATTACAACTCTGCACCAGTGCAGCAGTTAAATACACCAAAAGCTTCACAAGCTTGGTCAAACATGTAAAAACAACACAACTTTAATGTTGTTCAGTCAGTGCAATTAGGAGCATTGACAGCTAATGTAAAATAATAATGAAACTGAAAAAAAAAAAGTTGACCACTGTTGTCAAACATGGAAAAATAAATGGCAAGAAATCTTTCAAATGGTCCAGAAAGTGCAAATAAATATTAAAACATGACGTCACTTAGAGCACAAATCATAGAATTAGACTGACTAGATCTGCCCCCATGGATTGGCCACACTGTCACCAAGACCCTGATCTGAAAAGGAGATTTTTAATATTTCAATATTGGTGCATCTCTACTTCTTAAATATGGAAGAAAACATGAAAACGCAACAGCTTTGATCTCCGTTTTAATAAGTAACCAGATTCCTTTTTTAAATGATATGAAATAAGCAAAAGGTCTCTACCCATGGAGGGCTGGACAGTGGTGATGTGCGGCTGGGGCAGGCCGGAGGCTGGCGTACTCTGCGTGGTGTGAATGGCTGGGTTAGTGGAGATGGAAGTGGAGCCTCCTCCGCAGTCTGAATCCTCGATGTTTCCGCCACTGTTACAGCCGGCGCCGCAGCCTTTCTGCAACCTGCAGGGAGACGCGTTGCAGTCACAAAAAGATCAGAGTCTACACTGAAAGCGCCAACTGAAAAAAAAAACAAAAACAAAAAAAAAAAAAAAAACACACACACATACCGATCCCAGCTGCTGATGAGCCATGTGTAGATATTGTGTGGGCTGACCGGGCCGCCCCATACCGACCGGAGCTGGCCGTGACCCCCGGCGTATGAGGTGGTGAGCGGGGACACGTATATCGGGTAACCGATGGGCTGATCGCAGGAGGAGTTGATCATGTTCCTCAGGGCTTGTTTGGCGTTCTGAATGCTCCCTCGCTCTGGGTTACGGTTACGCAGGAAAACCAGCTCCTGCTGTTGGCCGGCCCACAGCCCACGCACACATTCTCTGTTCACCTACGGGCACAAAGTTGGAAAAAAAAGATCATTTTTCATATTTTAAAACGTCCGGAATCTACAGTTCTTAGATATTTTTTCAAAATAAATTTCATATGTTTCAACACTCAACCTCCCAGAGTTACCAGACCTCTACGTTCACCTCTAAAATACTACATTCTTAGAAATCCACTGTAAATATTTAATAGCGGATTAGCTTTTACTACTTTAACGTAATGTGCAAAAAGAAGAACCTGAAAAGCAGAAGGAAGGATACAAAGAGGGAAGAGGGGAACGAACGGGGAAGAAATGGAGCTAGGACACAAAGACGCCAAGACAGACATAATAAAAGAAAGAAGCAACAACTCAAAGACAGAACACAAGAAGGAAAGAACTTCAGAAACAAAAAGGGAAGAAATTACAGAAGGAAAACACTTTTATACATTGGGACATATACAGTCTGGTAATAAAATAATTTTCCCACACTTTGCTTTTTCCAAACCTAGAAATGCCCAAGTCCAATTCTATACTTTTACAGATTATAAATATATGTTTAATTAATGTTTAGTTAGAAACATTACAGATTTGTTAAAAACAGTAACGAAACTAAAAATTGGACATTTCTACACAACAAAGACCTTGATGACTCTGAAGCTGAGGAATCTCTTGTTGAGCATGATGATCTTGTACTCGTCGCTGCCGTCATCCATGATGTGTCGCAGTGCCAGCAGTGACGGCATGTTGGCCAGGATGGCGCTGCGCCACACCGGGTCACCTTCATGGGAAATCAGCATCTTTTCTTCGTTGCCAGTGATTGCATCATACAGAACCATCGGATCCTCGTACTCATCTGGAGACGTAAAATGATCCTACAGGGAAAAAAAAAAAAAGCAACAGTTTAACACCAGTGACGAAAAAATACCCAAACGTAATTAGTTGTTTTTTTTTTGTTTTCAGTGACGTTACCTGATGCAGTTTGAGGGACATTCGGACTCCTGGCGCCACAACTCGATTCAGCAGGTCCATGTCTGCAAACACCCACTCGTCCCTGGGCGACGTGATGCGGAAATCTCCTTTGAAGAGCGCATGCAGGCCGTAGAGGAACGGCTCCAAACTGTCACAGTTAAAAATTTAAATATTTCATTACATGGGGAGCAGTAACAGTATAACATTTCAATGTATTTTACAAAAGTCATAAGTCTAGACAATGTAAATGGATGCAAGTCTTTTAGGATTCGTCTCTACCCGCTTTTGCACATCTAGAAACTGAATTTAACTTTTTTTTCCTGCTAGATAGCTCAAATTCAGACTGAATGGAGTGTCTGAACTACAATTTTAGATTTTACATGGACTTTGACTGGGCCATTCAAATACATGCAAATACATTGATTTAAACTTAATCTTTGTTTAATTGTTTAAGGTTGATGTCCTGCCTGAAGGTCGACCTATTAAGCTTTCTTCCAGCATTGCACTGTATTTAGCTCCAGCCATTTCTCCAATGCTTCACTGACTGCTGAAGAACGGCATCCAAACTTTTGAGCTGCTTTTGTGTTCTCTCTAAATGGTTTGTTGCAAACTACAAATAAGACTTCTCATCGTTTTCTTCTTGCAAATTTTCATTGATAAACACAAAGAAAGCCAGGCTTCTTTCCCTTCTACATCATCATTATGGTAAACAGTGTGGATTCATAGAGTGCTTAAAATCCCAATAAAATACATTTAAGTATGCGGTTGAAATGTGACATAATGTGAAAGTGGTCTTGCGGTTTTTACCTTGCAGACATGCTGTGAGATGCTGTGCCCAGAGCTCTTCTTCCCAGGATACAAAGGCCAAAACACAGGTTGACGAGTGGGGAATCTCTCTCACAAGTTACTGGCTACAACACCAAAATGAAGTAAAAAAAGAAATTAAAACATACAACATTTACAATTTCTCCTTGTTAGTTTTCTTGTCGTCATGCCGTGTCGGGTCTAACCGTTTGGCGCCTGCTGTTGCAGTACTGAATCCAGTCGAGGTAAACCATGCTGAATGAGGAGGGGGTGATGCCCGAGGCTCGGTGGTCGTAGTCCTCGTCGATGTTCAAGTTGAAGGTGGGGTCGCTGTCCACATAGTTGGGGGCAAGGCACGGCCGCAGAGCCTCCTGGATCGCCTCGTTTGCCAGCCACTCCTCAAGCTTAGGGGACCGACTCACATAGTAGATGATGCTCTGGTGGCGCAAACATCCAGATTAGTCCAATATGTAGCGGTGACATTTAAAACAATGGTTAGAGAGAAATTAATGGTTAGAGAATGCATGATTAACAGTGAGATTGAATAAATGTACAGAAGGAATACATGTGCATGAGCACTGCATGGTATTATAACTAACAGTTATTAAAATCACAGCAATTCTCAATATTTGTGAACGTTTGTATAAAGAGAAGAAATTAAGAGAAGAGATATGATTGGCCAATAACTGATTCTGGAAAAAGAGAAGCTGTTGCCATGGCACCAGTCTACATCAGTATAGACATTCATGTAATAAAGATACAAATTCCTAAAAATAATATCTGATGGTGACATCCACTGAGGGAGAGTCAAACAGCACAGAAACAACCTGAGACTGTGTGTATTTGGATGAATTTTACACAATTAACTTCAATGTGTTAACATTAGTTATTCTCCAGGTACCTCTTGTTTTATATAATAAAACTTTTAACTTCAAGATTGTTTCCCTCCGGTCTACAACACGTAACACCTTACATGAGAATCGTACCGCTGGTTATCAAGTCAAGAATCCATCAGCTAGAATACAAACCTCCACCGACCAACGTCTTACCTTCACATAATAGGTGATGAGAATCTTGCGCAGGTCGAACACTTGCAACATGGAGGCTGCGTTATTGTCGCTGATACTGTAGCCCTCCAGAACATATTTGGTGGCAGCCACTTCCCAGGCCAGCCAGCGCTGTCCAAACGCAGCGTTGAAGGACAACATCTGTGGCAGATGACCTGGTTCGCAGCAGCAGCAGCCTTCGTCCTCCTCCACCCCCTCTGTGATGGCCTCTACCTCCCTCTGCTGACAGTAGGTACCTGGGCAGGGTGTGACATATCACAATCAGCCCCAAAGCCAAAGATGACATTTCTATTTAATCAAGCAAGGTTAGAAACTGTAGGACATTACTAAACTTCCAGAAACTTGTAACAAAATAAACAGCTTTTATACTCTGTAAGAAATAACAGTGCCAAGAATCTGTGCATAAAATGTAATTTTAAGACAAGATGAAAATATTTTTAGACATAAAAGCTCTGCTACAAACCCCTTCAGCCTTTTTTAAAATGACATTTTTGAAACATTTTCATGAATGAAATTAGAAAGTAAAAACTCTCTAGACTGAGACGTGATAGCTATCTGGTAACAGTTGCAGCTTCCAAAGGCTCCATACATTTGCATCCTAAGCCACAGCTGACCTCTGAACTCCAGCCCACGCAGCTGGAAGGTGACGAGGCCGTTGCCGATCTCGATGATGTGCACCAGAGCGTTGAGGTAGTCCGACGCCAGGATGAAGCAGTCGCCCGTGCTGTAGTTGCCCCAGCGACCGAGCAGCAGGTCGCCACACAGGCTGTGCTGCAGAGAGCGCGTCAGGTGCTCATAGAAAATCGAGTTCAAGTTGTTGTCGTCGGCGCCTGCGGGGGAAAAGAAGAGATGCTCACCATAAGAGCAAGGACGCAAAACAATACGATGTCTTGCAAAAGTGTTCATACCCCTGGACTTTTTGATGTTTAACCCTTCCTCTGATAACCCTAAATACAAGAATGGTAAGGAAACATCCCACAAAAGCAGCAGCTGTACCTTCAGCAAAATAAGCTCTAGAAAGTACAGCAAAGGCTAAATACAAATCCAACAAAATGTAAACCTTTAAATGAAAAGGACAATGAGTTTTTGTGCACTTGATTGTTTATTTAGATGTTAAAAACCTGACCAAATACATGCAAGTATGCCCCACTTCTGAAATATTCAGAAAAATGTCAAAAACAATATGATTTTTCTTTCACTTAATTATGTACTAATCTGTGTTGATTTATTAAGTGACACCCCAATAAAATTTTAAAGTTGATATTTGTATGATAAAATGTGAAAACATAAAAGGTATAAATTTCGCAAGTGCTGTAAAAACATGAGCGAAAATCACTAGCGGCGTACCTGGGTTGCGGTCTAACTGAGTGGCGAGTCTGGTGTTCGAATGGTCGACCCGCTTTGTGCTGCAAAAAAGGTTTTGGTGTTAAATGCAGCATTAAATACTTTATCCAGTATTTGGAGTATATGAGCAGCACTTTCACACTTGCATGTGCAATATTGTCAAACACATACTTGTAGTCTCGCTCCCAGAATTTCACAGGCCTCGTGTAAGAGGTGACGAACACGGCACTGCCTAGAACAGGGTTGAGGGGCGTGGAAAAGATGGCGGAGAAGACCGCCTGAACGAAAAGCACAGCAGAGTCTGAAGAAACACGAGTTAAGGACACAATGTGGAAATTCAATTTGATTACTGTAAGAAAGGAACAAGAAATAACTTGAAGAGTTCAATTTTTTCCATCAACACTGTTAACAGGTTGGACTAACAGAAGGATACGAGGAACGGCAAACGGTTGAGCAAAAGCGTGAAAGGCTGAGCCCCATGTGATCTGCCAGGGGGCTATGTAAGTCAGAACAAAGCGCAACTTGTACAGCAGATCCCACATCTGTCAAAACACAAAGAAAAAAAACACCATTATATGTAGGAATGTCTTAAATGTGTGTTTTTAATCCACTGGAGAAAATGACTTCTTTTGTGTTCTCACCTTGCTGAAGACGATGGACATGAAGTAGTAGTCAATTAGGAAGGTCTCCGAGAAGTGTGGATAGTCGCAGTGAAAGAAGAGCGTGGTAAAGCACAGCGTGACGTACTGCTGAGACGGGGTGCAGAAGGATGAGCGCAGCAGCTTCATTCCTGCGACTGAGATGAAGAGAGCTCGGCTGCTGGAGAGAAACACAGGCACGCGCTGCTAAACATAACATCCACAGCTAGATTCTGTTTTTGTACTGAGGATTTCAGATGGAAAAAAAAGTGCCGGAAGCTTGCTAAAAACCCAACCCTGACAAGACTTACTAGATGTCCAGATCTTTATGACTCTGGCCGACAGTTCGGGCTTCGGTTGTTAGAGAGTTCAGCACCACTGCTGGGTAGATGAAGTATTTCTCCACGCACTGAAGCCACGCGTAAAGCTTCTCAAACCACATCAGCTGAGCAGCATCTAGGGAAGGCAGAGAGCGAAAACAACGTTACACAGACTGTTCCAGACACAAATCCACAGTTAAAAGTGCACCCTTCAAATCAAAGCTGTAAAATCTGGCTGAAAAATAACCTGGAGGTAGAAATGTTGCTGTTAATTAGACGCTGAATAAGAAGGACTCTTTTTTTTTTTTTGCCATTTTGTCACATTACAGCCACAAAACTTCAAAGCATTATGTTTGAGAGTTTGAGATGCAGCATTAAATATTTATAATTATCATTATTATTGAGAAATAAAAAATTAATAAGTGTGGTATGTGTTGGTACTCGGCATTGTCAAGAAAACTGGCATAAGGGTATGAGATCTTTCCAGGCACACGCAGAAAAAGGTGCATAATGGCTTGGAAGAAATAAAGTAATCTTGTAGTTTGATTAAAAGTTAATTAAGTTGAATAAGTCTGAAAAATATGAGTATAAGTAATCACATAATAACCTTCTGAAATATATTTCCTGAAATGTGATCTGTAATGATTTCTGTAATGATTTAACTGTGGAAAGATTAGGATTGATGATTTATGATTAATGATTAATAATAAGAGATAGATGTCTGGGGGATTTATTGTCAATGAACATGAAGTTGTAATCATTTGAAATCAATTCACTGAGTTATAATAGATAAAAATGAGTTATAGAAAGACGAATGTGCAGCACAGCCCTGAATAACAGGAAATGTCGCAAGCAGTTCTGAACAGATGGCCAAGGCGCACAGGATGGATGGTGCGGTGAGTTTGGCTGAAGCAACAGGTTTAGGGAAGTACGGACAGATTGGATAACTTTGGGACTTTTTCATGAGACACAGCAGGTGTGCAGAAAGTCACGTAGACCAAACCTCCCCATACACACACATGGTAGAGAAATGAATAAAAAGGGGTCGAAAAGAGGAACCAGTCGTTCCCAGTCCGGCGGCGCAGAAGGAGAGACAACTTGCAGAAGCAGCTACGGACCGCACTTCAGAACCACGGGGAAGCTCGGACTTCACACCGCTAAGAAAAGACTGGGTCCCATCACCCCATCTCTGGTTCTTTATTCGACCGTTGGTCTCGTCTCAACCCAGCAACAATTTCAAACTCTGCAACAAGACTTGGAGGAAGGACAAAGGTCCCTCAGGGATGAGGAACTGGGGTTTGCAAAAGGATTCGAACCCGTTCTGCTTTGTTTCCTTTCTAAGGAGGATTTTTCCACACAAGGCAAAGACCTCAACCAAGGATGCTAGAAATTCCTGTTGCCAAAAGATCCACCATCTTCTGGGTATGAGTTGAATCTGCTCATTGAAATTCCATTTCAGAACGTGCGACTTAACTCTTAGGGAAAGGAGACAGGGTAGTATGATTGTACATGTAAATTTTATTACACTGTTTTTGATCTATATACGATTGATTATTGATTTGTATGTCGCATATCCCTGCTTAAGCTTGCTTAATAAATTTATACTACAAAATTCTAATGAGGTTGGTGGACATTGGAATTAATAGAGTCATTTAATCTTTGTCCAGTTCTTTTAATTAAGGTAAAACTAATGTACATGATTCCAGTAAATAGGAGGCTTCATAATTTCCTTTGGTGAGAGTAAATAATGACCCTGGGACTTACATCTAAGTCACTAAACATAATCTAGCCGGTTCCAAGTGCAAGTTATGATTTAGAAAGTGGGCTACCGTTAACAGAAGTGGTTATTGGAATTATGCAGCTGTGAGGGCTACTCAGCTGATTGTTTCTTAACTGTAAAGGGTCATAACTTCTGGATTGGAGGTAGTTAGAGCTAGACGAATCACTTTCGCCACCAGTTTAAATAGATTATCTCTTATAGAGTACTTTTAGGGTAATACCCAGGTCTCAGAGATTTTCCGGACCCTGTTAGACGGAGAACTGGTCAGTAGGCAGCCCTGTGAAGTAGTGAGGAGTGGGCGGGGCTGACTATTGCAGGATAACCTTCATGGCGCCCAACGTGGGGCGGCGCACAACTGAGTAGGCGGGCCCCAAAGACACCAAGTCAGTGAAAACAGATGTGAGACTCTGAATAGCTCACTTGGGTCACTAACTCTTAGGGAAGAGAGTTAGTGGTGACTGATAAGGCCATCAGTCACAACCCTCGCAGTAACTGTATAGCATGCAGGTGAGGGAAAGCTTCTACTGAGGATGGAATGACCAGATCCAGACAGTGAAGCCAGTAGCCAACACAGCCTGGACCCATCCCTACTCGAAAGCGCAAAGAGAGGCTTTGGGGGATAGGCGACTCGAAAGACAAAGACAACTATGAGTGAAGACGAAGAAAGAGGGGAACTGGATCCCCTACAGAAGCCAGCGATGGGACAAGGGGCAAGCCACATCAGCCAAGACGGGGAAAATCATCAATCCCGTCTTTCCCAATCTATTCTAACACGAATTCCTGTACAGCTGATATTACTCGGTGATGGATTGGAATCCTGGACTGAGATAAATAAAAGAATGTTCTTTGACTCCCACTACAACACCAGTAAGGACAGGGTTCAGGACTTACTGGAGATCCTAGTGCGGCATCACGTATACTACTGCACCCAACTTAAACAGGGTCACCGTCTGGGAGTCGTCAGATGCCCAGTGAAGGTTACCAAGAAGACGGAGGCTGCAGAATGGCTGAGGTGGTTCGCCAAGCTCCTTGAAGAATGGACGGAGGGTACGCTGCGGACTATCTACAGCCCCTCCGAAAAGTATGATCGTGTGGTAAAAACCGCTACAATAGCAGCGGGCATCGACGGAATCCTGGTGAACCCCCAAACACAGGGGGTGCGCCATTACAAAGAGTGTTCGGAGGCCCTGGAAAAACTGCACGCCTACAAAAGAGACAAAGAAGGCAAGGAAAAGGAGCAAACCCTCGAAGAGGCAAGGTCGGAGGTGGCTGAGCCTCCGTCCCGACTGCCCAGCAGAGCCCCGACACCGACTCGCCCGCAGAAGCAACCTCCGAGGGACCTGATAGACCTGACGGCCGGCAGCGACGACAACGACTGCGGTGACAGCAACAACGATGACGACAAAGGCATCCCTGCTCAACCGGGTCCATCGCGGAACGAGGACATCCCACCTGCACCAGCCAATGAGGAAGACCCCGAGGGATCGCACGTCGGCAGTCTCTCTGAGGAGCAATGGGAGCAAGCGGCCAGAAATTGGTCCACTCAACGGGGTCGGGAGCTCGGGTTTCATCCCCGAGTCCACAGCACGGAAAGGAGGCAGCCACTGCCACCTACAAGGACCCCATCGGCCAACAGTTCCGACGAGGACGAAGAGGAATCGGACGAGGAGCAGTGGGGCCCCGGCCGCCCCAAGAAGAAGACTCAGAAATCAGATGCCTGGAGGATGGCCCGAGAGTTAGCCGAAATACCACCGGGGACAATCAGCATAAGGCTGCAATCCGGGCACATGATTTATCAGTTTATTGGAGGAATATGGGATCTTGAGGGGGATGGACTAATTGTGTTCACCAATGATAGATACAAGATCCACAACAAAAACTTCCGACGCAACCTAAAGAACCAGGCAGGAAAATGTTACAAATCAGAGTTAAAATTGCTGGAAACTTCCTGTAGTGCAGCAACTCGAGGAGACGTAATAGTAATGAAAGGCTATAGTCTCCCTTATGGGGCTGTAATCCTAGTCCCGATAGACGGTTACCAAAAAGGAGAGAGTCTGGAAGAATATCGGAAGAAGATGTGGCACGGACTCGAGCGGGGCCTAGTGATGGCCAGCAACGAAGGCATGAGAAGAGTAATGGTGAGCGTGCAGGGACTGAGATCGACGGACCTGCCAAGGGACACCGCCAGGTCGATTGCAGAGAACGGAGTGGTGAATATAACCAGGACCAACAGTCATTTCTTTGTGTTCAAAGAAGTGGTGGTGGTGGTTGACCCCCGTCTGCATCGACTCCGCACTGAGCAAGGGGTGCAATTGGCAGCTGAGATGGAGGAGCAATGCCGCATTAGCCATCCATCACAAGAAGTCAAGAAATATCCCTTAAAAATTCCCCAGAGTGAGGCTTCAAACACCACCCAGATAGGTAAAGCCAAGACCGTGCAGCCACCCAGGATAAAAATAAAGGAGGCACCTGTCAAACCAGGGTTCTCCGCAGCAAAGTACGTTAAGGAGTTCTCTTTTGAGGAGAGCCGCAGTGAACTGAAAAAGCCCAACACAGGTAGAGTCAAGAATGAGCAGCCGACGGTCCCGAAAGAAGAAGGACCGATGAAACCAGCTAAGATTCGACCGCTGAACTCCCCCAGGAGAGAACCTTTTCGACAACAGCAGTATGAGGACATCAGCGACTCGGAGGACGAAGAGGAGCAACCGGAGATCGAACATCCTGGAGAAGAAGAAGAGGAGAGCGATCACGGCAGCGTCTTCTCCGACCCAAAGCAACTACCAGCCGAGCATAAGACACTCCGAACAGGACAGCACCGGGGAAAGAAGAAAGAAATAGAAACTTTCGACATCGAAGGATCTTCTGAGAGACTGGCAAGAGACGTGACCTGGGGCCCTGTGCAGGCTAAGGACGGACGGCGTACGTATGTACCAGAGGTCGGCCAGACCGAGTACCAGATCCCAGGCGGGATGGGCCAGCAGGTTGGGAGACCGGGTGCAGCTCGAGGTGGAAGCGACAATCGGAGAATGGGCTAACATCCTGATGACACCATCCTGCTCCACCCTGACAGCACACTATTCCCTGACTACCAACTTCAGGAACGCATACATTGGAATTATGTATGATGTGATGCTGCGACGACTGAAGAAAGCCGCCTACAAGTACTCCAGGGAAACTCAACAGCAGCTGGACGAAGTGTCGGCTGATGAAGAGGAACCTCAGGCGACGTCTTCGGAGCCAGGACCACAGATCCCGGTGAGACAACCAGAGGTGTCAGCTCAGCCACCTGCCACTAATACAGGACAAGATGCTTACGCCGAATTGAAGAATCTAAGGCTGGTGATTAGGAGTAAAAATGCAGACGAAAACAATGAAGAGTATTTGAAAGATGTTTGGCCAACCGTGCTGTCTACCACCAGCCATGAGGGAGCCAAAAAGTTGTGGCTGACCAGCGTGACTACAGACCCGATGGTTGGAACAGATTCAGCACAAAGCAACTATGAAAGGCTGGTGTTGGAGGACATGGATGATGAAGAGTCCCAGGTGAAGAGGGCCAGGGGACGGCTGGACAGGGGAAGCCGGTTGGAACCACTTTGGCACACACTTAAGCAAACCGTTTCCCCTGCGAGATATGTGAAAGTACTGCGTGAGGTGACAAAAGGACGCAGAGGAGAGATCGTGTTCGTGAAGTTGCCAGTGAGAAGCACAACAGTCGCTCAGATGGATGTAGCAGTGCAAGGATTCGACCTGGAACAGCAGTACTACGAGGACAAAAGGAAGAAGGAGGCTAGCCAACCGGCAAAGCCACCTGGAAGGGTTAACATCAGACAACCATCCAACTTCCAGGGTAGACCGTTCCAGCAAGGAGCACCGCCATCCAACTTCCAGAGCAGACCGTTTCAACAAGGAGCACCGCCATCCAACTTCCGGAACCGGCCGTTCCAGCAGAAACCACCAGGACCACAAGGGAAACCGACCAACCCTCCGGCTTCATCAAACCAGCCAGGAAAAGGTCAGTTCCTGACAGATGAGGAGTATAGGAAATTGAGCCCAGAAGAGAGGACGGCCCTCCGTGAGTCCCGTAAAGCCGGGGCCGGAGGGTCACCAAAGTAATGGCGTCCAGGTCGCGGGTCATTTTAGAAAATGCCTACTGGGAAGGGGACGAAATCTACGCTAAAGTGGAGGGAGTACCCTACCTGGTGGACACCGGAGCGGAGGTGTCTATGACCCGCAAAGACCTAAAAACAGCAGGACACCTAAAGGTTCAGTTTGCTAATGGAAAAGTAGAAGAAATGCCGTATGGGACCTGGAAAGGAGTAGTGTGGGTGAAAGGTCCCTACAATCTCCTCACAGTAAAAGACTTAGACGAACTCAGTAAAAAGAAAGGCACACATCGCAGACTGGAGCGAAGGCTGACAAGCTTGAAAGCAAGGTTGGTGAAAGTCGGCCCGACCCAAACAGGATCAGAAAAGCAAGACTGGTACAAACCAGTTGACATACCAGCGGTGACAGAACAGAAACTTGAAGAGAGTGACTTCTCCCCGGCTGGGAAAGAGAAGCTGCGTGAGATCATCGTTACGGCGCAGGTGGCACGGTTCAAGAACGATTGTGGAGATTTGGGCCCAAAGTTTGTTCATCACATCGAAGGTGGGGTTCATCCACCTGTTCGGCAGTACCCGTTGAACCCAGGAGCAGTCGAGGAGATGGACAAGATCGTGAAGGAACTGGGTGCCCTAGAGAATCATCAGAGAGGAACTCAACCCGATCACCAACAGCCCCATCCAGGCGGTGAAGAAACCTGAATCGGCTGGAGGGGGTTGGAGGCCAGTTATCAACTTCAAGGCCCTGAATCGGAGAACAATAGCAAACCGAGCCAGTCTAATCAATCCACAAGGAGCGCTGAAAACTCTTCGAGTCAAGAAGTTCAAGTCTTGCATCGACCTAGCTAATGGATTTTTCTCCCTACGCCTCGCCAGACAGTCACAAGGTAAAACTGCATTCACCCACAAAGGCAAAAGCTATGTGTGGCAAAGGTTACCCCAGGGCTACAAGAACTCCCCAAATGTGTTCCAGTCAGCAGTGATGGAGGTACTGGGGGACGTAGGTGCTACTGTGTACATTGATGATGTTTTTATTGCTGATGACACAGAAGAAGAACACTTAGAAAGGCTACAAAAAGTAGTTGAAAACCTCACCAAGGCAGGTTTGAAGCTAAACCTCAAGAAATGTCAATTTGGACAGTTCCAAGTGAACTATCTGGGTTTCCAAGTCACGTCGGACTTGGGACTCTCGGATGGGTACAGAGAAAAGCTGACGAACATTCAACCACCTCAGTCAGAAAATGACTTGCAGAAAATATTGGGACTGTGCAACTATGTCAGAGACCATGTACCCAACTATCAGAAATATGCCAAACCCTTGTACCACTGCCTGAGGAAAAGTGAGGACGATGAGAAAGACGGAAAAAGACCCTGGATTTGGACAGCAGCCAATCAACAGAACCTAGAGGAACTGAGAAGGGCCATTCAAGCAGCTGTGAGATTGGAGCCAAGGAGTTTGTCAGAAAGACTAGTGGCAGAAATCAGCTGCGAGAATGACGATGCCATGATCAAAGTAAGTAACGAAAATGGAGGCTTGGTTACCCTGTGGAGTTACACCCTAACTTCTGTTGAGAAGAAATACCCGCAGGAAGAGAAAGAGCTAGCGGTGTTAGCCCGCTATTGGGGTGTGCTGAAGGATTTAGCACAAGGACAACCAGTTAAAGTCATCACACAAAGCCAAGTTCACAAGTACCTAAGAAAAGGGACTGTGGAAAGTACTAAAGCAACCAATACTCGGTGGGGAAGATGGGAGGACATCTTGCTGGACCCGGAGCTTGAAATTGGGCCAGCACAACCCACTAGTAAGAAAAAACCACAAGAAACACCTGAGAAGCCAGGACAACCGGAATGGACAATCTACACCGATGGATCCAGAAAGGGGTCCGACCAGTCGGCATACTGGGGATTTATTCTGAAGCAGGACGGCAAAGAGAAATGCCGTCAGAAAGGAAAGGCCCCCGGTAGTGCTCAAGCCGGAGAAGTGACGGCAGTACTGGAAGGATTGCTGGAGCTGGTGAAAAGGAAAATCAAAAGTGCCAGGTTAGTAACCGACAGTTACTACTGTGCTCAGGCCCTTAGAGAGGACTTGGCCATTTGGGAAGAAAATGGTTTCGAGACAGCAAAGGGCAAGCCAGTGGCACACAAAGACTTGTGGAAAAAGATTGCTGAGCTAAAACTGCAGTTGGAAATAGATGTTGAGCATCAAAGAGCACACACGCATGAGGGAGCTCATTGGCGTGGGAATGATGAAGTGGACTGTTATGTCCAACAAAGAAAGATCGTCTTTGTCGGTACCGAGAAGTGGGACAGAACTCCCAAAGGACGGGAGGTCCCAGAAGAAGTACGTGGTCGAGGTCGTGCGGAGCGTGCATGAGGCCCTTGGACATGCAGGCGTGCGACCTACCCGTAAGGAACTGGAGGAGCAAGATCTTTGGATCCCAGTAAAACAAGTCCAACGCGTGCTAAGGGACTGTGAAGTGTGTGGTCAATACAACGCAGGTCGCCGAGGGCAGCGGATGGATGGGTTGTCCATCAAAAGCACGGTCCCCTGGGGCTCAGTCTGCATGGATGTTGCAGGTCCCATGGGGATAACAGGAAGGAGAGGTGAAAAGTACCTCTTAGTGCTGGTGGATTCTATGTCGGGGTTTGTAACTACAAAAGCAGCCAGGAAAGCAAACGGCAATAGCGTTGTCGGCATGCTGGAACAAGTATGCAGTGCCCTGGGAATCCCGAAAGAGCTGCGCTACGGACAATGGGACTCATTTCCGTAATTCACAGGTTGACCAGTGGTGTCAGAAGTATGGAGTAATGCGAGTTTACTCGCCACCCTACACCCCACAAGCTAACGGAGTGGTGGAACGAGCCATAGGGTTAGTGAAAAGCTGGATAGCTAAAAATGCTAACACCAACAGCTGGAGCACCCAAGCGGTGGAAATAGGGCAGGCCCTGAACGACAGAAGCAGAGCCGAAAGACCCGCCCCTGCGATGGAACTCAACCAACGGCCGTTCACCACGAAGGAAGTGGGGCGGGGCTCCAGCGACAAAAAGGAGAAGCTGACGCCCAGAGTGCCATTCCGAGAGGGACAGCGCGTGTGGGTCAAAGCAAGAGAGCAACCTGTACATGCAGCAGTGAAACCCAAGTTTGAGACAACTGACATCGTCAAGCAAATACTGGATAGGAACACAGTATTGCTAGAAAGAAAAGGGATCCAAGGAGTCGAGCAGCTCAAGCCAGTTCCTGACTAAAGCGAAACAGAAGCCGGTAAAATGGCCAGTGAATCATGTATCATTCCACCCTATCTCGGACTGGCCACCGTGAAAGGGGTGGTTGTAATTAGAAGAACACCTTCAGGGATTTGGGCAGGACGAGCCCTGAAGAAATTGGATTGGGCTAAAAATGGAGTCCTGTCGGAGGAGAGAGAAATGCTGATTTGGGGAAAAGCTAAGGGTCGCTGTCCAGTTTGTTTGGCAGGCAACCAACTCCCTATCATCTGGGAAGGACCGGGCCGTGAAAAACCCGTGCGACAAGGAGCTACTGCGGAGGGACTACAACATCTTCGTGTTTCCCCGGTCACGGTTTTGAGCAACCTGATTTGCGGGAACTGCCGTGTGGGTTACCTACCCCGGATTAAGTTGGAGACCCACTGGACCTGGCAGGAGGACGAGCCAAGTGGTTGTTTTTGCATGTGGGATGGAGACAATCTAAGCCACTGTTCTGTATGCCGGGACCAGCTGCGAGGGGGAGAAGTGACCCTAACAGGTGAAGCTGAAGGATGGCAGGTGGCACGGTTTTATAGCTCGCTGCGATACTACAGAACGTATGGACAAGTACAGCCAAACTATGGGAGCCCCATACCCATAGGATTACTGGGGCCTTCAGCTCCCCCGAACACCCCAGAGGAAGCAGACCAATGGGTATGGAGAAGGGACGAGGGGCCCCATGACATCCTGTGGGAATCTGTTAACGCCGCCTGGCCGTATGACCCCGCTAGAGCATCCCTGTCAATCCCACCACTGAACACCATCCACTACCCCATGGTCTTCCGGGTCTTACGCCAGCAGGAGTACCAACCGTCGGCCGGGGGGCTTAATGCACTTCCAGATGACACTAAAGAACAGGCCATTAATGGAGGTTGGACAGGCCCCTGGGAGTTAACTACGTGGGCACATCTGGTCCTGGAGGTCATCAATGACTGTACCATCCCTGTGACGGATCTACCGGACGTACCAAAAGAAAGTGGAATACGCAGCTCGGAGCTGTATTATTGCACCACTGAAATAGACGGGTGGGGCAGTAGTACGGTGAGACCGAAGGAGAAGTCCCGCCTATACAGAGTGACAGCGGAGTCCCAGTTTCGGGACGGGATTTTGCAACACCCAGGAGGCGTGGCCCAAAGAGTGAGTACGCCCTCTGATCCCAGCACCACCTGCCAGATTCAGCTGTCAGTGCGCATGGTCACCGTCCCCTATAAAGGGATCTACTCGGTCGGAGCGACCATTACAACGGTGCCGGACGACCAAACTTTCGCCACCGCGTCCTGCACGGAACCAGAGCCTCCTAAGAAGAAACCAAAGACGCACGCCTGGGAAAGACTCACTTCAGCATTTCCATGGAGGAGGAAGAACCAAGACTGATGGACGCACCGGAAGGAGGAAAACGAGTCGTCAAGTCGGAAGGTCAGCAAAAAACCAAAAAGCGAAAGGGGAGACAGTGTTTTGTGACTAGATTGTTCAAAGTGGGGGTTGGAGTCTCATCGGGACTATCAGACAGAGGCCCGTTTTTAAGACTCCCTACCACCTCCATTCTACTAGATATGCCAAGAGAAGATTACACTGTTTCCAATCCGCTCACCGAGGCCTATTTTCTCAAGTATCTCATATATCTCCGACCCACCAATTTCCAAAACGTAAAACAGGTAGGGGAAAGTGAAGAATACACGACGCCCCCTCCCACGAAGCCACATCTATTTATCCCTACCGCACCGCCTGCTTGGCAAGGAAGAGGATCCGACAACACGGTTAGTTATGCATCAATCTCGCCTATGTGTCCAAGATCTCTACCATGGACTTTTAATACAGTGTATTTCAGGGTACGGGGGATCGAGCTACGGATTAGGTGGGGTCCCCATTATCTTGAACCACTGCAAGGACTGTATTGTGAAGTTTCACTCAATGACATGGTCATTTGGACCACTTCACCAAGCATGGCGAAAACCATAATAAAGAGGGAAATAATCCAGAATTGTTATATATTTAATAACACCAGGCTTCCATTGAAATTGGAAATAGACAGGGTCTACCCCAATCCACCACACCAGAGGATTTATACTCCGTCATCCTGGGGGTACCGCACTAGACTAACTCTGCATGGACAATCATTGTACACCTACATCTCAGTACCTGCCCCAATAGGGTACAAACACGAATCCTGGTATGACCAGGCGCTGAAAACTGGCACCGCCCAAGGCCCGTTTCCTCGGCCGGACTACTGGAGGGTGTTCCACTGGAAGTGGGTGTGGAGGGGGTTGGAGCCTGATTTACCCTACCCCTCTCCCATATTTACAGCCCTGCAGCAGAGAAGGGCCACCAGACGGGTTGGAAAGAACCCTGCCAACCAGGGCCACCTCAAGGCTTTGAGGAAAATCTGTGCAAAGCCTGATACATCGGATCCCAGAGAAGCACTAATCTGGCCAGGATGGATGCTATCGGCATGAGGCGCCGGCCTACAGACCCGGAGTTGCTGGATGTTACATCGGAATCAGACAGCTCTACTGACACTGACGACGACTCGGAAACCTCTAACGAACCTTTGCTACGGAAAACGACTACGATAACCGGAAAATCCCTATGCCTGAAAGGGCTGCTAACGCTTCTTGCCCTGCTGTTTGCTGCTGCTGTTCTTGCTACTATCTTCTACTTCATCGGAGTTGGACCGTGGTATCTTACGCATACAAGAGTCACCTATGGACATTCCAAGTACGCTAACTTCAACTGTTGGAATACAAGCACCACGGCTATTTTTGTGCCATGGGACAACGAAACTTCTGTCCAGAACCGAACCGGACTGTTCGCCAAGGACAACGGTAAAAAATACGTGGAACACCGAGCTTTCGGACTGAACGACTCCACTCTGGACGGCCTTCTGAATCGCACCTGGGAGATCTACAACTATGACTTCCTCGACACCGGAGTGCTCTGCTGGATACGGGTTCTACAACACAAAGAACGACGGACCGTCAGATGCAACTGGATTCACCCGGACCGAGGTATGCCAGAATGGCATTGCAACATGGCTTGTCGATCGCTGCTATTGTTGCCAAGTCAAGGGTACTGGGATACCGAAGTAGTATACCCAGCCCCACACAGGTCCTCAGGCTGTCGAGCCTGGCTCCCACGAGGAGACTTTTGGGGAGACTATCACCTCAACTGCAGGGTGGATGACACCATCCCAACCGCACCGCCGGGCAACTGGACCTTCCGAAATGCCTCCCGAGGTAATTTTCCAGTCAATGCAACGATTTCGCCTACACCAGCCAATTTGACTAACATAACGGCTTTCCTGATCAGACAAGGACCTAGACAGGTTATGTATCAGGCCGAGCAACAGCACTGTTACAAACACCACTTTCTTTGGTTAAATCCTTGCCTCTGGAATAAGTTTGTGCAATGTGCGGGACAGAATTATATAGTTACAGCCATAGAAGAATACTGGGCTGATTTCTGGCACTCTACACGTTCAGTACGTACGGAAATTGAAACCTGGCTGAACAACTCATTCCCATGGACATACATAGCCAAAGACCAGACGTTCTTTATGGGAGATTTCCCGGAGGGAACGGTTCGCTCTCATACTGGGTTGGAGGAGCTACACATTGCCAATTTGCGTACACAACCCCTTCCAACTCCCGATGACCTTCTGAAGGCTCCTAAAAATGACTTTGCAAAGATTGACAGGTGTGTCGCCAAGAGAATTTTTGAGAGCCTTAATGACACTTGTTGGAAGAAAACCCACTCATCGCCACGATGTGACCTCTGGCAAACTGGAAACGCTTTTCACTCCACCTGGAGGTACAACTGCCCTGATCCTGACAAGGCACCTACGGCCAAGTGGGCTCTGCGGGCCTGGTACGAGGATTACACTCGAAATTGGGACTACGAGTGGTGGGGACTCCAACAAGATGAGTTTGAAGCTTGGGTAACACCATGCCTCACGGAATCAACAAACTATTGGGTCAAGTACCAGTACATCGCCACGGTTTATTCTAAAGACCGCATGATTTGGCCTGGAGTTTTTTGGAGACCTGACAGCTATGTCAACCCCAGGCCTTGGCGCATAACTTGTAAGAATAATACAAAAAACATCCTTGAATGCGTAATAAGTTTGGCCAGACGACCCTGCGGAACTGTCCGGGGGTGGGAAAGCTACTGCACAGATCATTATGCAGATGAGTATGACACTCACTCTTCTGAGGTCACTTGGCGAAAAATCAATGGACAATGGCGAAGGGCGATAGTGAGCGGACGGACATGCACCGACGCAATCCTAGGATATCATCTCCAGAAGCGCAAGAGCATTCTTGGACTACCCGTTCCGTTCATTCCAAATCCCCTTATAGCCATCGCCGAAGGACATGCTTTTCGGAAAAGTCTGTGTGAAGGGAACATAGACTCAGGGTTTGACTGGGTAGGACCCAACCTGTTGTATTCCAATCTCACCTGCTCCACCACTACGGAGAATTGGCAGCAATGTGGAGAAGGCTCTGATAAACATGACTGTTTCTGGTATGAGACTTTGGGAGCAACTTTGGTGGCCGTCGCCACCGAGGTTGTGGAAGAAGTTGCTCATGTGGTGGAAGAAGGCCTCAACATTGTTGAACAGTGGCTGCTAGACGCTTTGAGCCTGCTATGGCCATATCTCTTAGGTCTCCTGGGCGTCGCCGTAGCAATACTCATCGGCAAAATCGTCTTGGTGGCGTGGCTGAAAGCACTTTGTCGTTGCAAAAAGAGGAACTACCAGCCCCTCCCCCCTAAGGAGGAGCCTCCTTCTGCATAAGAGAGAGCTGCCGTGTGCCTGCGAGCCATTCAACCTTCACCACAGCTGCCGACAAGACCTGATCCAGAGCGACCATCATCAGACATCATGGAAACCAACTCTTCAACTAACTCTTCAACCAACTCGTCGAATCCCAACTCACTTTTTGCACCGATTCAAGTGAGTACCCTTGAGCATTTAGGGATTACCCTGGCCTGGGTAGTCTTCTGCCACACCGGTCCTTGGCCTAAGGGACATCCTATGAGGATCTTCGTCGCGCTACAAGGATATGCCAAGCTGATCCTCCGTCCCATCGTTCTCCACAAATGGGGGTTGGCTTCATCCCTTTTCGCTTGTTACTTGATGGGCCGTACCCGCATTAATTGGCGCAGGGGTGTTGTGGTCTGCCTATGGCTCATCACCGATACCACAGCCCTGATATTGGAATTGGTCCTTGGGGGCATACAAGCCACACGAACCGCCCCATTTAAGATCCTCACAGCTATTCTAGAAGGGCTATTCGCAGTATCTATCCTCGTCTACTTAGCGCGCCAGGCCTTGTCTATCAAGGGTCGGGGACGGCGAATTTGGATGCAAAAGTGGATAATTCTGGCTCTTTGGGCAACGGTTTGGGGGATCCTGGTGGTCCTCTACTGGCTCCATGAGACCTCGGACCTGGCCATTGTTGTATGGCTGATGACCTACGCGGCAATATTCCATGATTCAGCTCATGTCTATGATCGAGGTGAACCAGCTCCAGATCATGACATTCCGGCTCCTGTGATTAATTCACCTTGGCTCGCAAAACAAGCCGGCACACGGGCTTAAACCAGCCTACTCTCTCAGCTTTCGCTTTCGCATTTTCGTCGTTGTAAGTAAATGTAGTTAATCAATAACCACTGATCATGAAGTTACCTGGGTTACTGTTTCTCCTCAGGCATCAACCTGCTGTGTGGGGTGTGGAATCACTGCAGAATCTTATGGATTCATTTGGGTTGCATCGTCTTCCCGCTGGTGTCACAAATGTGTGAGCAGCCATTTTAATAATGTAACGGCAATCCTCTGCGCCACAGGGCTGGAGGATTTGCCCTACATAGCGGATTCCACATCTAGATCCCTGGAACGGGTGCACAAAATCGTGTGGACCTCTGCGTTTGGCCTAGACGACGACGACTTCACAGCATCTCCGTTGTATACGGGACTACGGCTGCCCGTGATTCATAAGTTATGGGAACACCAACTTACTCGGCAATGCCTCCCAACTTTACATCTGTTGGATGGACGAGTTGTGGCGGTGGGCGACTACCTTCCGCCTACACGTCCCGTGTCTCCGGATTTGTTTATCGACGTCGGATGCCAAGCCAACAGTGCGACTAACGAGAGAGGTACCCAAACTGAGAACCTCAGTTCATCTCCCCAAGCATGCCAGACTGAGGACACCCTTTCCCCTTCATCTCCATCACCAAGTGATATGGATTTCCAGGACCTGCTGGCAGAATTGGACGGCTACTGCAACAACCCATCAACGCTGCCAGACTTCGGCATGGACTTGCCTTCGCCTCTGCAGCCTCCGCCTACACTTGACAACGATTTGGGCGCAGAACTCTGGCTTTCTCCGCCATCCAATCTGTCGGAGTATGAGGTTGTGGATTCCTGGACACCTTCATCGTCTCCGGTTACCTGCTATGAGCGGGATATCCTCACTACCACTTGTGATGATGGACTTGATCTCTTTTGACTTTGGACTCTGTGTTTTCTGCGAAGCACCGTCCGATCTCATGGAGGGGGTGTCAAGAAAACTGGCATAAGGGTATGAGATCTTTCCAGGTACACGCAGAAAAAGGTGCATAATGGCTTGGAAGAAATAAAGTAATCTTGTAGTTTGATTAAAAGTTAATTAAGTTCAATAAGTCTGAAAAATATGAATATAAGTAATCACATAATAACCTTCTGAAATATATTTCCTGAAATGTGATCTGTAATGATTTCTGTAATGATTTAACTGTGGAAAGATTAGGATTGATGATTTATGATTAATGATTAATAATAAGAGATAGATGTCTGGGGGATTTATTGTCAATGAACATGAAGTTGTAATCATTTGAAATCAATTCACTGAGTTATAATAGATAAAAATGAGTTATAGAAAGACGAATGTGCAGCACAGCCCTGAATAACAGGAAATGTCGCAAGCAGTTCTGAACAGATGGCCAAGGCGCACAGGATGGATGGTGCGGTGAGTTTGGCTGAAGCAACAGGTTTAGGGAAGTACGGACAGATTGGATAACTTTGGGACTTTTTCATGAGACACAGCAGGTGTGCAGAAAGTCACGTAGACCAAACCTCCCCATACACACACATGGTAGAGAAATGAATAAAAAGGGGTCGAAAAGAGGAACCAGTCGTTCCCAGTCCGGCGGCGCAGAAGGAGAGACAACTTGCAGAAGCAGCTACGGACCGCACTTCAGAACCACGGGGAAGCTCGGACTTCACACCGCTAAGAAAAGACTGGGTCCCATCACCCCATCTCTGGTTCTTTATTCGACCGTTGGTCTCGTCTCAACCCAGCAACAATTTCAAACTCTGCAACAAGACTTGGAGGAAGGACAAAGGTCCCTCAGGGATGAGGAACTGGGGTTTGCAAAAGGATTCGAACCCGTTCTGCTTTGTTTCCTTTCTAAGGAGGATTTTTCCACACAAGGCAAAGACCTCAACCAAGGATGCTAGAAATTCCTGTTGCCAAAAGATCCACCATCTTCTGGGTATGAGTTGAATCTGCTCATTGAAATTCCATTTCAGAACGTGCGACTTAACTCTTAGGGAAAGGAGGACAGGGTAGTATGATTGTACATGTAAATTTTATTACACTGTTTTTGATCTATATACGATTGATTATTGATTTGTATGTCGCATATCCCTGCTTAAGCTTGCTTAATAAATTTATACTACAAAATTCTAATGAGGTTGGTGGACATTGGAATTAATAGAGTCATTTAATCTTTGTCCAGTTCTTTTAATTAAGGTAAAACTAATGTACATGATTCCAGTAAATAGGAGGCTTCATAATTTCCTTTGGTGAGAGTAAATAATGACCCTGGGACTTACATCTAAGTCACTAAACATAATCTAGCCGGTTCCAAGTGCAAGTTATGATTTAGAAAGTGGGCTACCGTTAACAGAAGTGGTTATTGGAATTATGCAGCTGTGAGGGCTACTCAGCTGATTGTTTCTTAACTGTAAAGGGTCATAACTTCTGGATTGGAGGTAGTTAGAGCTAGACGAATCACTTTCGCCACCAGTTTAAATAGATTATCTCTTATAGAGTACTTTTGGGGTAATACCCAGGTCTCAGAGATTTTCCGGACCCGTTAGACGGAGAACTGGTCAGTAGGCAGCTCTGTGAAGTAGTGAGGAGTGGGCGGGGCTGACTATTGCAGGATAACCTTCAGCATCCAGTATTTTAAACCATTCCATTACAGATCTGACATTATATTTAGCGTTCCTCCACATATTCCCTTATGATACACTGCACATAGGAATTATTATGTCTTTCTCCTTGCCATTTTTCCATAAAAAACTAGCTTTGTACACACACAACGCTTTTTAGATTTGTTAAAAAAAAGGGGAAAACTACGTTTCATTTTTGTTTCCCTTCAAAATTTATGAGATCTCAATAAAATGTGATGTTTGTGGTTATAATGTGACAACAAAATTTGATGAGTGAATACATTTGCACAGCAGTAAATAATGAAAAAAAAAAAGAAGATGCACAAAAAAATGAACTGAAACAGTAAACATAGCTCCAGTCCATTCCTGAAACAGTGAACTGTGAACTGGCTTGTTCCATGTATTTTCTGTGTTGTAAGAATTTTATTTTAAGACATACTTTCAGAAGATAAAATTCCTCAGAAGCTCACCTCGGACTTCAAACTGGCTGTACTCTCTGGATCTGAGCACAGGGTGCGCAAGGCAGAACCATGGCAGCTGTTTACGGAGCTGAGGCAGGAGATAGTGTGTAACGAACCCTACAACTCCAGCCAGGATGTACAAGACGAAGCTGAGAGCAGGCTGAGGGTCGAGCGGGAAAAGAAAAACATGAGCATTACAAATCTGTGAACACCTGTTGCCAAAATCTTGAGAGAAAAGCACTGGAAGAGTGAGCTCCTGCCTGGAGAGCGATGAAAACGGTGCTGGCACTGATGGCGAAGGTAATCACAGCCATGAGCGGACACATGACGAGGTCTGAATGAAGGATCTCGCTCTGTAAAGAGACGGGACGGTTTAACCACGGAGCATGGAAACACCTGGAAACATGCCGCTGGAATCAGTCGGCCCGTTTTTACCACAGAGTTGCGCAGCTTCTCGGGGAGAGGATCTTTGATTTCCACAGGGGGATCTTCTGGTGTTCTGTTCTCCAGTTCTGGGAATAATTTGGACCGGACCAGTGACCTAAAGCAATAAGCCAACAGCTAAATAAATCACAGAAGAACTAATCTGCATTATAAGTCTTTACTGGCTGCAGTGTGGTGAAAACAAAAAAAGGTCAGCTGTGTTTGGCAAGGATTCAGTACATTAATCATTTAGACTCAAATTTCCAGATACCAGCAAAGTTGTGGCGAGTGTATTTAAGTTGAAAACTAAAATACAAAAGACAAAAAGCAAATGAAAGCTCTGTAGTGTCTAAATCCACTTTTTAGAAAGTCAAAATTTTGTGTTCAGTCAAATGAAAAACAGGAATAATTAGAAACAAAACTGTTTCCACTGTCCTTAATTTTTTATGTTCATCCAAATTTACAAAACTAAAAGCAAACTCTACAAATTACAATTTTTTTTAAGCAGCTTACTGTATGGCATACAATTTGAATGCATCATGGTGAAGAAATAAGACATTTATCACCATTTCTGAACTAAAAAAAAACAAAAACTTTCTTCTTCCTTACATATAAGGAGATTTATACATAATCTCTCACTGTTCAATTGCTGACAATAGGAGGAATGAACACTGACCACAGAATGGTTGGGTCACTGCTTTGGCGGCTTAGGTGGTAAGACAAGGCCAAAAGTAGACCACAAAACACAGAGAACAGCACTGGCACATGGGCATCCCCCCATGGGGCCTGTTCCAATTAAATGCATATTCACATTAAATATGAACTAATATCGATAACAATGAATCTAAATTTCAGAAGGACTTACATTTATGGCGCCGAGGCAAAATCCATAGAGCAGAGCTGCCACCACTATGCTGCGTATGAGGCTGAACAGAGATGAGAGCGGGCTGGTAGTAGCTGATGAAAGAGGAGACAAAGTTCAGGAACAACATATGGGAGAGTCAAACTACATCAACAGACAATGGATTTTTAAATATTATAAATACAGGGTGAAACACACTGCTGTTTGCATGCTGGGTTTTGAAAAAGAAAAAAAAAAGCTATAACAGTTTTTCAAAATAAAAAAAAAATAGCATGATCATCTGAAAATATTCCCCAGCTGTTTGCAACAAACAGGAAGAAGCTGTTTCTTGTCGGGGCAAGCGTGGTCTTACCGGTTCCACCAAAAATATGCATGTCAATCTGCTCCAGCAGACACATCACAAATGTATTGACCTGAGGTAGCAACCCAAACAGGAAAATGACTGGAAAGCACAAGGCAAAAACTGTTGAACAAGGGAAGAAAACAAACAAACATCAATTACTCTCAAAGACATTTACTTTTTAGTATAATCCCAAGACACATCACCGAGTAAAAAGTTGGTTTTTAAAAAGCGATTGATAAAAACTGACCAATAAGCATGTCCCTGACACACAGCAGGAAGTGTCCAGAGAAGAAAGTGACCCCATAGAGGGAGAATGGCTGCAGACTTCCAGCTCGCCCAGACAGGTCAAATATCCAGATCATCCCACAACACAAGCAGAAGTAAACAGGCCGACTGTACACAATGATCCAGTTATGGCCCTGGGAAATAAGACAAGAAAACACTTATTTTAGTCGTACTGGCATGGTTGGCTCAGGTTTGTGCTTTAACAATGAATGATTTTCTCTTCTATCCATGGATTGAATCTACAACAATCGTAAGCTTCAAATGTTCTTTATGGTATTGTGGAAAATCAGAGTAATGAGTGATGCTTCTTTAGTTTTATGCAGCATGTATGAAGACACTATGAATCAAATTCAAATGTTATGGAGACCACTGAAAGGTCAGAAGCCTTCTTTCAGCCAGGTGTCCAGCACTGCAAAGCAACAGGTGGGGGAGGGGCAGCACTGTTGCTACGTGCTCCATATGCCTGGAGGAAACTCCAGTCTCTCTGGGAGTTTTTCTTACCTCAATAAAAGCTTGTTAAAACCTTGCCTTACTTGACAGCGGTAACTGGCCCATGCCTGATTAAAACTCTTCTGCTCGTCTCATCCTTTGCTATGAAACCATTTCTCATTTCATCATTTCTTCCTCTACTCAAAGATCAAGGTGGAAGGCAGTATAAATTTTGAGTAAAGTATCTAAGACATTTCCTTAAGACCTCATCAAATGAGCTCAACATGAAAGCATTTGCTCCCCCATCAAATGATGAACATAAATCAATACTCACATGCATTGGGGAGGCGGCATCCGGCTGTACACTCTGAAGTAGAAGGAGACGATTTTATATTTCATATTTATTAAATCATCAACATAAACAATAAAGATTCTACAACTTGTAAGACAAAAACAAACATGTAATCCTGGAGGAAAAAACATTTGAATCCACATATCAGAAAGATACATGATTAGTGTATATTTAATACGTTTTTTCTAAAATATGCAGGTTACCTACCTTCAGTAGAGAGTACTGGCAGCTGGCAATGACCAAGCAGAACTGGAAGACCAAGATGTCCCTGAAAAAGCCCTGAAGCAGGAGCAGAAACCCCAGGAAGGCCACCAGGCTGGCCAACAACACCGAAAACACGTTCTCTCCCACACGGCGATTCCTGCACGCAAAGTCCAGAGAAATTATTATTTTTAACTCCATCAGGCTGCAACTCCTTCATCTAAATGCCTTCAAGGTATGAAGGCTTTTTTGAAATAAACTGACTTGTATGCCATAAAAAGAAAAAGGCCATCAATTATCATTTCTTTTCATTACGTCAACATTTCTTCCCACCTGTCCAACAGAGCCAGAAGAGCCAGTCGATCGTATCGAACCCTCAACCACTTTCCAGGCAGCACCCAAAACCTGTAGTACTGCTTAGGCTTGGCTTTCTCCTCAATCATCAGAGTGTTCTCATGGGATTCTTGGAGGGATTCGTGATCGAGATCAAACTAAAAAAAAAAAAAAGGTAAAAAACTGGTACTTAATTAAAAAAAGGACTAACCAACATATTCGACCAGGAATAATCTGCTATTCAAGTACTTAAGGTCGGCTAACCTCCGGCATTTCAAGCGGCACCCTGCGGACCTGCATGCCCTGCAGAACCACAGGTCTGGGCTGGAGGATGGACAGGACTGGCGCTCCATCCTGAACCTCAGTGGAGGTGAAGCTTGATGACTGGGACTGCCTCTCTCTTTCTCTGCAACATTCACATTTTCACAACTTACTGTGCTGTATGCTTTTCAAGAAACCAATTCACTCAGTAAGATAAAAAATTAAAAACATAATCCAGCCTGTCAAGTCTTTACGTACTGAACCGGGTCCTCATAACCACCTCCAGCAGGTCCAAAAGTGTATGATCTCTTCACTCCTGAGACACAACACCCAAAATAAAAGTAATTATGATGTATGTATTGATCTTAATGTATTCTGCCTTTGTATCATGTCTAAACTTTCTTTATCCATATTTTCTTCAACTTATTATCAAAGTATTTATTAAGAACAAACAATATTTGCTTTATTATTTTTTCCCAGCTGAATGTAATGAAAAAATCCCTGACTGGGACAAAAGATCGGCTGAAGTAAAGATTAAACGCATCTAATGCAGCATAATGAACAAATCCAGTAAAACGGTAGGTACATTACTCTGTGATGAAGCGATATTTTACTGAACTTTAAAACTGTCACATTTTCAAGCACTTACAAGTTACTAATTTTATTAATTTGATTGAAGTATTAGACCGGGACTGAAATCACATATACATCCAAATTGCCTGACAACTCCTCTTCCCCACCGAGTTATTCCTTCAAACTCACAGACTCACCACTTTCATCGTAGAAATAGTGCACTGCTCCCTCTGATGTGTCGTCGAAGTTGGAGGCCTCGTGGATGCCGCTGCGGGGGAGTAAGAGCGAAGACGCAAACTGTAAGGCTGATGGAAGCGTGCGGGTGCGGGAATGAGACGAGGTCCGAACACGCTGAAGGTCTTGGAGGCTAAAAGAAACCAAAAAAAGCACGACTGTAGCTATCCTTATAAACTAGTTTAATAAATCAGATTTATTTTGTATTTAAATTTAGTATTGATTTTGACACCATCATAGCAGTTATTTTTATTTTTTTTACAGATTTATTAAAGATCAGAGAGATCAAAGAAAAGGTTGATGCAACCTTTTACTCCTGTCTACCACACTAACCTGGGAGGCGATCCCATTGTTGAAGGTGGAGGCGTGGGGTTGCTCCCGGCGTTGTGCCTCCGGCGAATCGCCTGGGTCCTCTTCACGCTCGTCATGCATTCATGTTTGCTTCCGTCTTCTGGACCTAAAGCTGGAGAAGAGTTAATGGGTTCATCAGTGCAGTGGCTTCAATTACACCATTAATTACGCAAATAACAGCAAGAAAAAGCTGCATCAAAACTGGTTATACATTCAAGTCTGTTAGCTATTAAAAAGAAGCAACATCCACTTACTGGTTCTTGTGGATAACACTACGTTAAAGGGAAAGGCAATTCTTCTAAAAGCAATCTATGTTGTATTTATGATAGGCAAACAGTGAGGTGCCTATCGTCACAACAGACTCATAACTCTGACGGAAACCTGACACTTTGGCCTAAAAATGTATTATTCGGCTTTGAGGATGAAACGTACACCATGCTCCCAGCTTCGAGTAGAATAAATCATCCTTCCTACGTTATATCAACCCTTTATATCATAAAGCATTAGCTTCATCTCAGAAGTGGGAGTGTAAATTCTTTTGATCTTACCGTTTTACATATCAACAGCAAATTTTCATCAAGACAAACTAACAAATCTTAAGCAATAATGTCTGGAACACTTCACATCCAAGTTAGAGTATTTGACTTGAGGTTTGTTATTTGATTTTTGTTTCTTTAAGTTTCAAACTTTGTCAATAAATTCGCTGATGGCAAGAAGTACTAGTAAGACCTTACACCTATCAGCTTTAAGATTAGCTACACAAATTAATTTATCGAACCGCAACAGGACGATGTGTTTTAACCTTGTTATGACAACGTACACTAAAGTCTGTTAAATACCCATTGCTCCTAAGAGGTGTGAACTGAACAATTTTTTTTTTTTTCCCAGACGTTTTGTGCAAAGATCTCTGTGGAAAAGCCAAATTTTTAAATTTAAAAATGTAATTCATAAATCATACATAATATAATCCAAGTCCCCCTTTCGACATACACTTCCCTTCGATTTATTTATGGACAAACTCTTTGTGCTTATTAAAATCTTCTTTTGAAAGGGAAATCATGTTTTCTTTCCTTAAATGCAAGACTTAAATTAGCGCCATCTTGGAATTTTCTTCAACTTTAATCTCACATCTGCTCAAACGTCTTCAAGCAAGTTTCCTCCCTCCTAATCAGTGACAAAGCACCAGCAAATCTAGTTGCTCTACGTCGGTCATCAGGAATGCAATACCTACAAGCTTATAAAAATCAGCAGAGGCGTCATGGTTTTAACTTCTTTCTTCAGAAAGTGAAACAAAGAAACACTGCCTATAAGCTGCTGGTGCTATTAATAAAACACAATGCTGGCTGTTTGAGCCCTGTGTTGTCTGGTATCAGAACCACATTTTCAGGATTTAATCTACACCACATCTGACTTGCCCTCATGCTACAAGAAATGTTTTCCTCCTTGGCAACTCGTTAAAGTTTACAATGTGGAGAATAGCCATAATTAGATTTTAGCACTGCTTTGGGGATGTGATGTTAAGATGCTGATTTACAGTTTTGATGAGCAATAAATGAATCCTATACATTTATCATTCAATTACTCACTCCCAATAAAGAACGTGTTTTTTACTAATTCCAAGTCAAATTCTAGGTCAACATAATTTGATCTATTAATAATCCAGGAGGCAAAATGCAAATGTAAAATGCTACGTTGTGAAAAACTAATGTTGTGCACCACTGACCCCACAGTGAAACATGGTAGTGGCAGCATTATTTTACGGGGATTATTTTCATCAGCACGGACAGAGAAACTTGTGAGAGCTAAAGGGAAAATAGATGGAGTTAAAAACAAGCAATTATGTAGAAAACTGACCGGGAAACAGCAAAAGACTGCAAAGACAATTAAGAATGAGTGGCAAAACTTGAAAATTTATGTTCACAGGTGCTTGAATTATTTTTGCAAAAACTGAGACCAAAGGTTGCAGCTAAAAGTGCAGTGAAAGGTGGTCCAACAAAGTGAATTCAAATGTATCCCACACTACATTTTACTTTTAAAATGTTAGAACTCGTTTATTACTTTCCTTCCCCTTCAAATGTATGAACTAATTTGTGTTGGTCTGTCAAATAAAATCACAATAAAACATTAAGATTTCTGGTTGTAATGACAAAATTAGAAAAGCTCCAAAGTGTAGGTACAGCATAACAAAAACTAAAAAAATATGACCTTTCAACTTATGACATTAACCTATTTCTAGATTTGATAGTATTAAGAATAAATAACACTGACAGAAATAATATTGACTGATAAATAGGCACTGCTGCACCATATTACAAAATTATTTAAACTGCAATATTGTTGCTGAAAATTGAAATGGTAACACCTATTATAATTAAACAAAATTTCCCAGACACATTTTGAGTCTTTCAAATTATACAATGACCTCAGCACTTTCCATTAGCTTTAGCATCCCAGCTCCTAAATGTAAACATCAGGTTCTGGGATTAATGGCCACTGTAGCCTATTAAATGGTCTTGAAACGTTTGCCTTTAAGATTGCAATACAACAATGATATTGTGATAATGACAGTAATTTATTATATTGTGCAGCTCTATGATTATTACCCTCATTTTCCTCAGTACTGTTTCTTTCCCTTCGACACAATGTACCCATAACGCTTGGTGAGCTCTAGAATCTGAGTTTCTCAGATCAATACCAACTGAGGAAAGTCAACATCTATTCAAATGGCCAAATGCATCATCAGAAAGCAGAACCCTACTGTATTGCACTTGAAATGGCACACTTGACTTAATACTGCATCCAAGGAAGGATCTGATATTAAGATTTGATACATTGTGCAGCTCCATTATCAAGTGCTTCTAAGACTAAACCATAAAACTTGGCATAAAATCAGGGTCTTAATACTTAACTGGGTAGTCAAAAACATTTTTAAAACTGAGTTACTTCTCAGAAAAGATTTTCAGGTGAACTAACCTCCACCCACGGCTCCCTCTTCAACCAGCTCTCCTGCCCTCCAACCCATCTGGTTGCCGGTCCAAGACCCTCCGAGAGAATCCAGCCGATGATGACGATGGCATACAGGGAAGCCGTCGGTGTGTATAGTTCGGGCTTCAAGATCAGACTTAGACATAGTAAGGATGCGAGGAGCCGGGGTGGACGTGGAAGGCATTGGAAGAAGCGCGGAGGGCGTGGTCGCTGCGTTGCTCTGGCCCCCGCCAGCTCCATCCATACTTAGTACCCTCGCATGAGTCTTAGCGCTCGCTGTGCTAGAGGAGCGCTGAGCAGCACGAGAATGAGAGGGGGCTGAGGTTTCGGGTAAATCGCCCTCCCTTGGAGCAGGAAGTTGAGAAGCAGTGGAGCGAAGGGATGTAATGTTGATGTTGGCGAGGTCTGAGGAGTAGCAAGAGGTAGAGGAACTCGAGTCGTCATCGTTGTCGTTGTCCTCGTCTGAGCTGTATCTGCGCTGGGAGCCCAGGCTGGACCCGGCGCTAATATCACTGCCATCGTCCTCGTCACTGGAGTCCTCAAACAAACTTTCGCTGTAAGCTTTAGCCCCCAGCCGGCTGCGCACCGGGATGTAATCTCTGTGTTGCCTGTGATTGTGGTGACGCCTGTAAGAGCCGCAGTCGAAACTACTGCTGCCCGCTCCTGTTCGCCGTCTGAGAGCTTTCCTTCGGCCCGGCCTGTGGCCCATGTTTCCGCCTCCGGCCCGCAGCAGCTTCAAGTCTTTAGGACGAACGACCTGCTGGGCTTGGAGCGCAGGCGGGTCAGACAGTAACAATGGGGTGGAGGATATGGGCAGAGAAGGCTCAGAACACACTAGACCCAGGGCCAGCCCTGAAGGCACTGAATTGGCCTGCCGAGGTGGGGGGAGAGGAGGACCATGAGATTTTCTGTCCAAGTCACACACCTCTGAGTGGCCACTACTTGAAGGGGAAGAGTTCTGGAGAGGAGGGGGCTGTGCAATATCAGAGTGTGCAGGGGGTAAGTCCTCCTCAACAAGGGTCCGGTCTAAGCCCTGGCTGATGGACAACTCTTTGGAAGGGGAGCGCAGGAGCACACTGTCTGACAGGTTGTCAGTGTCACTGCCACCCTGTCCGGCTGCATCCTCTGTGTTTTTCAGAGGAATAGAACCTGACACTGGTGCTGCAGCAGGCATCTGTCCATCCGCAGGCCGCGACTGGCTCAACGATGGACTTTCTAACTGAGTGGAGTCCGTTTTCTCTGAGCGGTAGCTGCTTACGGTGCTTAGTGTCTCGCGGTCTGTGGTAGCTCCACCTGCACTGAAGCAGCTGTCTGTGGACCCCGCAGCCAAAGCTACCCCGCTGCGGCTGCCTGGGTGCTCAGTTCCTGGAGCAAAAGCTCCAGGGTCCAGACCCAAACCCATGAGGTTTTCGCTTAGCTCCTCGCTTAAGCTGTTCTTTATAAGAGGGCTGAGGGGTGTATCGCCTAAGCTTTCAGATTCAGCAGAGGGTCCAAGTGGACAATATGTTCCCAACCCATTATCCTTGGGACTCTGATGAGATGATTGTTTAGGCAAGTCTTTCGGCTGCTCCTTCTCGTCTCCATCTTCTTGACTTAAAGGTGAAGGTGGGATGGACAGGCATCCTCCAGGGTCTTCAGGTCCAGATGACACTCCAGGAACTCCAATGAGACCTGGGAATTCGCCTCCTGGAGAGTCAGAGATGCAGGACTGGACCATACTGGAGGGCCCTGAAAAATCCCCCAAAAAACGACACAATCAGACCGAAATCCATCAACTACTTAGCATTCTACAAATATTACATGTAAAAATATTATTTTTCAAAGTCCAGTATATTTCATGCAAAATTTAAATGTAAAATACAAGTGTTCTTCATAAATTTATTGGAGAAACATCCACAATGCTCAGAGTTTAGATTGAAGTAAGCTCAAATTGAGAGGAAACCACACCCAAGGACAGAAGAAGGGATACAAAGACAATGACGACAGGGAGGAAGAAAGATTAGCAAAAAGTAGCAAGGACACAAAGAAGACTGAAAGGAACTGATAAAAAGGAGGAAGGACCAGGAAAGACACATTGAAGGAAGGCAGTAAGAAAAACAAGGAGGAAAGATAAGGATATTAAGGAACACAGAAGCTAGGATGTACAGAAGGACACAGCATAGAAGCAATAAGATATTGAATAAAGTTGGAAACTGATCAAGGTCTTGGAAGATACGTCAATCAAAGTCTATACTTTTCCAATATTTTCCAGACTGTGTAGGAATCCTGGAATGCAAGTTAGGCTTAAGAGGAGCAAACACAGTTTCAAAATGTACTTTTTATTCTTGAAAGGATTTATAAGAATGTGCATCTGCACATGCTTTGAGGCACAGTTATTTTTATACAGGCAAGGATTAGACACCACTCAGCATGCAATAAAGCTCACTGCAGATCACAGAAAAAACAGCAGCCTTACTTTGTGCGTCCTGGGAGCTCTGACGTAAAATCGCACGATGGGCCGAAGTCACAATTACATTATTGCTTCCCTGTGCCTGTGTTAATTCTTTGAGATCTGAAGCAAAACAAAAGATATTGTCAAAAAATGTGAATCAAAATACTTAGTAAAGAAAAGTTTGCAAAAATCAAGCAAATAATTAATGAAAAAAAGGAGAAGACAGTTTAAATGCTTACCAGTAGTTCCTCCTACATCCTCAAGCTGGGGCAAAAACTCCTAACAAATCAAAAATATATGGCATATTAAAATTCATGAGTCATATCAGTAGTTATCAACCCTGCACCGACAGTATTGTTAGATGACTGAAAAGGTTTTGAAAACTAAAGATGAAAGATTTGTCAATTCACAAGGATTACAGGGCAAATGAGTGAGGCCAACATGCAACTACTGAACCAAGCAATCCTCACCGACACTTGGTTCAATCCGAAAAGAGAATGCTGGGAGCTGCAGCGAACCGGGGGAGTCGAGTTAACCTTCCGAAAAACGGTCATCTCCACACCAACATGACTATCTCTGGAAGAAAATAAGTACTGGTTAGTATAAAAAAAATGCCATTCTCCAACATCCCTTTCAATTATATCTCCACACCTGTGTTGATTTCCATCGTGAGCCCCTGACCCATCATCTCCTTCTTCTGTCCTCGGGGCGTCAGCTGCGAGAGAAGCCTGCTTCTTCTCGACAATCTCACCGAGGTCGAACATGGCGTGAAGTCGGTAGTTAACCACCTTAATGGCGGTAAAGAAGACCGCTACCACAGCAGAGTACACGCCTGCCACCACCAAGCTTGGAGGAAGAGCCTGAGAGCGAGTGGAAAAGAAACCGGGCGGAATTAGAAACCCAGGAAATGTTTTGTCTAAATGGACAACTGAAGATTTAAGTCAAGCTAAAACGGGTTGATTTTGGAGCAGCTTCTCTTTCCTGGTCTAGACCCTTTTATCCCATGGTTAAGCAAAACTCACTTCACTGGAGTGGTGAGTAATATTGGTGTTTCTGTAGTTTTCAGCTTGTGATCGTCTTGAGACTTGGTGGGTCTTGGACTGTTGCTGAACATCCCAAGTAATTAAATTTTTATCTGAGGGTGATAGTGTAGCTCAGATAGTTCAAACTTGGATAATGAACCCCAAAACACATCTATACTGGTCTTGCAGTAGATAAAGCAGGAGAACATTAAGCTTCTGGAAGAAGGCCTGACCTCCACCCTGATAACTTATTATACAATTGATGAACTCTGATTAAAAGTGGGTTTGATTTCTGTGCCAAGAAACTGACCAATTTAACTTGGCTATACAATTTGTTCAAACATCCAGCCAGAATTATGTCAGGGTTTTATTGATTAAGTTCCTCTGCATCTTGTTTAGGAACATTTATCTCAATCTTTGAAAACTCCAGATTTGTCCAACCCCAAATAAGTTATAAAAGGAACGTTTGTATTTAAACTACATAAATATAAATAGGCAAAAGAAACGAAGAATGAAAAAAGTCCACCATTCATCGAAGAAGAAATTAAGGATGAATTTTAAGGTCTCCCCTCCCCCGGTGTCTGTACAGCCTGATCTGTTCTAATTGTTCTAGACAGAGAGTCACTCCCTAATTATACCTGGGTTATCAAAAAGTTTCTCACAGGGAGTTTGGGAACCAACATTTCTGGCTCAGCATTAAGACATTAAAGACCTTCAAAACCTTTGAAACACTGAAAATGGAGGAGTGTTTCATTCTTATCTAAACCCTCCCGAGGTTAAAGTAGGATAAAAACACATTGAGTCTCACATAAATCTGGCTACAGCTGGAAGAATCTAAGTAAACACCTTTTTGGGTTTATACACAAAGTAGCAGAAGCTATATTCTAAAATCCCACTAACAATTTTAAATAAGACATAACATATTGTATTGACAGAGACAACAATATTTATGAGGAATTTTATTAAGTGGGGTTACTCATTAAAACGTGAGTTAAAACTCATTCTTATTTAGAGCCTTAAAATTTGTTAAATTGTTGTAGGAGAAAATTGATCTTAAGCAATCCTCCCTTGTTGCCAGAGATATACATTTGTCATATGTGAAAATTTCAGTCCAAGTGCGAGACATAGAAAATCCACAATAAATTCACATTTCTTACACTCAACATTTTTTAAAACCTTCAATATGTACAACTATTCCTCCCTGAGGTAAAGAACAATTCAAATGTATCTAAAATTACTTTGACATCATTGCCATGTTGAGTGTATGAAAAGTTCTGACTGACAATTTTTGTGTTGATTTCATGCCAGGTTGCCACATCAAATAAAGAAAAACTCAGGTCAACAAGACATTATTTGTAGAAGAATGATTCTGTCAACGTAGCTGCCGTTATAACTGTGGTCTTACCATGTACAGAAGAAAGGGGAAGGCCAGGAGAAAGATCCACAGGTACAGGTGGATGCAGTTGGAGAATGTGCTCTGATGGGGGTCCACATACCAGCCTCCTGTGAGTGAAGCCCACACACCCTGCCGCAAAATCTGTAGAGCTTGGGAGCCCATCTCCACCGTTTAGGGTTAGACAAAAGCTGGAAAGCTTCCTCCGAGCCTGGAGCTCAAAAAACCGTGCAGCAGATTGAGGCACGGTATCTTCTCTCTATGATGGCACTTCCAACATAGACAGCATGGTGACCAAGGCTGGTTTGTTGAGGACAACAGTTCTGTATCGTGGATATTTATAGATCTCAGTGGAGGTTGAAAGTCCTTGCATATTCTTGTGCCCTTTCTATACCAATGCTGCTTTTCTCTACCCTAACCCCAGCTGGGTGTTCAGCTGTTTGATCTTTTGGCACTTTGACATCCCACTGAAAGTGTGAAATGGCATTCATCTGAAAGACAAATCAAAGATAGTCACTTGACAGTTGATCTGTTTCTGTGATTGACATTGTTTTAGCAATGCATTTAGGGGAAAGCCAAACGCCACAGTACTCTGTATAACTCATTGTTATAGTACTTTGTTATTCACATGTTTTGACTATGAATGTGTCTTTCATTCGTTTTATTTTACACACGTAATTAAGTATTTATTATTCAAACAGTAGCCAAGCTGAAGCAAGAAAATTACTAAGCACCCATTGACCACAATATTCCAAAGTACACCCATTCACGCCATTGTGGGAGGGTACGTGACATGACCAAAACATCTTTCAATTTCAAAAGACTGAGCTTAAAACTTCAAAATGTTAGAGGTAGGCCAGGGCTATGCAAGCGAGATTAAGTTTTAGATTTGCATTAGCAGGCTAGCAGACACTTTAGCCTAGCTTTATGGAATCGCTTTGCTTTTCTAAATGATATACGTCGTAGACGCATTGAGCCACCAGCGTGGATTAGCCTCTGCAAACACTTACGATACAAAGAATAAAATTGCTACAAGTACAAAAATCGATGGCCAGCGTTTAACATCCGAATTCTTAACGTTAGGTACCGGCTAATGCTAGGCCGCATACCATATGAAAGGTGAATGTAACGTTTTTTAAACTAACAAAACAGACCTAAGCTATCCGCTGGTGGATGCTTTTAGCTATGTAAACTCAGGTTAGGAGGACAGTTTTAAATAACTGCTCACAGTAAACAGCTTTCCAAGTCTGGACCCAAACATAGCTTACAGTTAGCATTAGCTGTTGAGCTTGCCTCATATCTTCCTTCCGCATCCAGTCCTTGTAAAATCTCAGAGCTTTCCTCCTCAGGATGCAGCTAGCAGAAGACGGCAGTCCAACTGTAGATTACCTGGAGCTTCGCTGTTCTATTGGGGCTGGTTAATTTATCTTGGTTTTCCTCATAGTCCGTCATCCTCTTTGGTGTTAAACATTGACAGACATAAAACAAGAACAGTGAACCCCTCTGTACACGAACGACAGCTGTTTCCTGGCATAAACGAAGTCTGTGTGGGACTGTTACAGGTCTGGCACACCGAGGTCCTGTTAGCCCCAGCTAACAGCTAGCTGACACACGCACGCACGTACGTAAGTACGCACACGGAGACGTTCCCATGGTCCCGATTGGCTAAGTGAATGTCAACGTCACGAAGTGAAATCTGTCCGCTTAAAGTCTGACTGGGGCATCTTTTTTTATTTGGGACATTTTACTTTCAAATAAAGGCCACTAGAGCCGACAAAACCTTTTAAAAAAATCCATCCATCCATCCATCCATCCATCCATCCATCCAGGTTCTATCTATCTATCTATCTATCTATCTATCTATCTATCTATCTATCTATCTATCTATCTATCTATCTATCTATCTATCTATCTATCTATCTATCTATCTATCTATCTATCTATCTTTCTATCTATATACATACATACATGCATTTTCACTAATGCCTCAAAGTTATCTCTGTCTTGCTCACTGTTAAGCTTCACTATTCCATCTGAAGAAAGGTATCTCCACAGCATGATGCTGCCATCAACATGTTTAACTGGGTGGATGCTGAGCTCACATAGGGATTTTGCGTTTGTGCAAAATGGTTAGATTTTGAAGGTAATCTGACCTGACCACCTTCATCTTTCACATGTTTGCTGTGTCTCTGCATTGTTTTTGGTAAAGTTTAGGACTACTTAGCTCTCTTCAGGAGTCTTCCTTAATGTCCTGATCTGTGAAGTGCATGATCAAAAGCTGTCCAGTCAACAGTTTGTCCTACCTGCAAATGTAAGTAGGACATTTGCAGGTAGGTAAATGTCCTACCTACATTACGTATAATCGAGATAGCGTATAATCTCAATTATACGTTACTTCCTGCAGTGGGTTTCCTTCGAAATACATTACGGTATTTAATACAATCTAGAAAGGTTTAAAGAGTTTGAATATTTTTGCAATGCATTGCACATGCATTTGCAACCCGCATATTTATTTATATCTTGGAAAATATAGAAAAAATAATCCTAAATCACTTTAAAAACATTTCTTGCAGGACCAGTGCTTGGTTAGACAGCTGTAATCTGCTTTTGCTGCTGGAGCCGTTTTGTCGAATTAACCTCGTGACATCTCTGCAATTCTCAGGAGTGGCTTATTGTGTCCTTTAGCTACCCCAGTTTGATACCTTCTGTCAGCACAGATCAGTCCTCACCTGCACCAGACCTGCAGTGACACCACACCTCTGCAGCCTGAAGGACTATTCTTTTCCGTCTCAGCACAAAGGGACTGACGGGACAAGTGACCCCCGCTGGCTTGGAAAACAACCGTTCTAAATTCTTGTCTTTAGTGATAAACCTTTGGAAAATTGATGGCTGCTTTAAAACAGGCAGCTATTGCCTCAGTCCTAGAAAGAAATGTGTGCACAGTGGACAGTTCCTCTTCATCTCAGCAGGGGGGGTCCAACTACACAAGTATGGAGCATACAACAGCATGCAGTTCTTCCTCAGACATTGAGAGGCAATGCTATTTTCATCAAAAGTATTACATCGGACATATTTTACTTTTGCCATGGCTTCATTTATGACTCACTTAGTATGCAACCTTCTTATTCCTACTATAAAGATTATATGCAGCCAGAGGCATCTAGAAACCTCAATTTGCCTTCTTAGCTATTTAATATCATGCAATTTAATGAAGCAACCAATAAACCAGCGTCTCTCCTGACTGGGAAGTAATTCTTTCCTATGGATTCATCCATTACTATAATTCATTTTTTCATTTATTCCACTTGCAACTAAATTATTGTGAACTGCAGTGGAGTCCAGTGGTTACCCAGAAGAGCCTACCAGCACGGTAGACTCTAACTAAACCAAAAATGGCTTGTTAATTTGAAAAACTAAACAAAACATTTGTACATAATTTAGCTCCATATACCAGTCTTGTAAAAAAAAGAATCCTATGTTTGAAATTTAAGTTTAAAAAAGCTGTATTCTTATTATGTTTGGGTAGATTTATAATTAGACTATTAGTAGGTACTTTTAATCTCTAACTATTAATGAAAATGTATTTATTGTCATGCAGTGATGTCCTGACATCCTCTGACATCTATGTCATTTTCAATAGCTTACTAAAGTTCACAATTACATTATAACATAAAGCTGCTGGCCAGCTTTTATGCTAAATCAAGCAAGCCAATTTTAGATTTAATTTGTCACCTAATTAGCAACGTGCCAGTGTCAGTTTTATACTATTTGTTTTATTATTATTAGAAATCATTATTTAATCAGGGAACAGTCTATTCATGATTCCATTAGAGCAGTTCTCCGGGGATTTCACAGAAGGTAACTGACCACAGTTTTTTTTTTTACTATGTTCATTTTTTAAATTGTTATTTTCCTCTTTACTTGGACGCTCTTTACAGATCTTCCTCTATACTTAGTAGCCTGAAATTATGAAATGACTATGTGCTGGTATGGCAGATGGTTGTGTTGGCTGCTCTAATATAAGGTCCCAAGGTGACAAAAATGGCTTTTCCTGAGGTCCAAGGAAATAACATTGATCCAATTGTGATTCAAATCACTCCCCAGAGTAGAACCAAGCACATTGGATGAAGGTGCTTGAACAAGAAACAGACTTATGGAGCTCTACAAAATCAAATGTAGTTAAATCCATGGGGTGCCATTCATGCTGCCCAAACCTGAACAAATCTAGCAGCTATACATGAACTGGCTCAGTTAAACGGAGTGTAATGTGTTGCGCTTCTCCTCTATCACCCTGAAAGAATTGGCCATCTGGGTCGTCTTCGTACTTGTGGAAACATGATTGAGTCCTGATTCTATCACATTGTGCAGTGATTCATCATCCCAGACAAAGGAGTCAGCTGGCTTAAGGCTTTGTCATATTTAGACTTAATAGTGCTAAATTAGACAAATCAAGATAAAGACATTCTGTTTCAACCAAAAAAAAAAATCTTTTGTTCCATGATGAATGTTTGATATGCGGGAGTTACTGTCCCTACAGAATTATGCTGCCTCCAAAGAAGAGAGACCGGGAAAGAGCAAAGGATGAGCGAGAAAATGATGATGAAACTTAGGTGTAATGCACACTTTTCTTGAACTGTGATTTGTATGAAAAGCTGTTTCTTCATGTTAACATTTCTTGTTTGTATAGTGTGACCCTTGCAGATTAAATCAGTAAGTATTTAATCTGCAGTAGCATTAAATAGTAATTACAAAAGAAAACAGTCAAGTTAAATACAAAGGATATTCCATTTCAAATGTAAGGTCACTTGCATTGGTTCTTGCATAAATGTTGCCCATGACACGGCCCTCATTGTTCACCTTATAAATGTATTCACAGTCTACTTTACTTGATACATCTTATTAGTATAAGGTTCACCACCATTTGGTTCAGCGTTTCTTGAATTCTTTGTGACAAGTATTTAACAAGGTGTAGAAAACATTTCTGAGATTTTGGCATGATGCTGCCACACGGTTTCTGCAGATTTGTTGACTCTACATGTAAAACTTTAGTCTAACTGGTACTAAGCACCACAATAATATCTCCCACTCCATTACACCACATCTAAAATGGTTCCTCATGCACACAATTGCCATTTACTGGATATTAAATTTTTTTAGACCTTACTATATAAACTATAGTTATTGTTGTGCATGAAGATCTAAGCAGTTTAAACTTCAACAAGACATCTTAACCTTCTATAGATGCTTAAATGCATATAGTTACCTCCATGTGATTGGCCGAATCACTATCTGTGCTAATAAAGAAAAGAACAGGTGTGCCTAGTAAATAGTTCAATGAGTATATATAAAGAAGCTTCTTGATGCTTTATTGGCATCGGAACAACCTTAGATTGATAAAAAGAACCAATCTAATTGAAGTCACTCTTATTGTGTTACAACTTCTATACTTTCTTTTTGAGACCTTGGTATTTCTTATGCTTCTGATGTTCTATGTATCCATGTTCTTGATGTTCTGTCTCTGCATCTTCTGAGAAGCTGGACTATTGCTGCAACGTGTTGTTGAACATAGACAACAATTTTCCTGATGCCAAGAAGGCATCAGGAAAATGCTGATGGAAGGGAGGAGAGACTTCTGCATCTTCCAGGAACATAATGCAATTTTGTACCACAATCACATAAATATGTTACCTTCAGTTGTGATAAAATTGCTATATAAATAATAAAAAAAACAACTTTAGAGAAATTTAACTTTGCATCATGGCAATATTTTATGCCATGATGCAGAAATTGGCCCCTGTCTCTTCAGGAGACAGTTCTTTGGAGTGTTGAACCTAGAAGTTGTTCGAATTTGAGGATTTCTCAAACATGAATGAAAGAATCAAAACAACTCACCAGGTATGTTTTTGATGAGGGAATATTATAACATGATACAGTATGATGCTCAAAAAAGTTGATTTTGCAGAACACATTCCTTTTTAACTACAAAGCTGTATTTTACATTTTGATCAGTTTTCAGACTTCCTGAAAAAAGCAGACATTGCCTTCTTGTTTAGCCCCAAACAAAAAATCTTGATTCAAGACTCCAGACTCTTGAGCCATTTGAAATAAACAGGGGAGTGCCTATTCCTAATTGACATGACATCAAAATAAGATGTTGGGGAACAATTGGCAAGTAATTTTTTTTCATCCAAGCACTTGTGTCATCCAGAGTTGTGCCCTGGGCTATGAATTTCAACTCACATTTCAAAACCTGATTCTCATCTTCATTTACTAATACCTGGAATCTTTTCTGCATTTGGTCTTACCTTGTATTTTACTAACATGATAACTTTGCGAGTTTCTTTGTGAATGTTTGCAACACACAGGTGCATGTTGGTAAGTTAGAATACCATTACAAGGTTAGATCAAATCAGTAATTAAATACAAAGAGCAAAGATTTCATATTATAGATTCATTAAACCCTGATTGATGTATTTTTAAATGTGTATTTCTAAAATTTTTATTATCTTAGTTTGCAGCTAATGAAAAACCCAAATTCAACGTGAAATCTAGGTCAGATCAATGTAAACATTTTCTTAGTACAAAAATGCTCCCAGTTGACAAAGGAGAGTAACCAACAAAAAGTAATTGCTGTAGAAGTTGGCTGTATGCAGTTATAATAGGTATATTATAACTAGAAGATAAAGTGGAAAAAGAAAGTACAAAAAAAATGTTCAAAGGTTTGGAGAAAACATGATCCAGTACTGTGAACTGGACTAACATTTTTGTATTACTTATTTTTTGACAAAGTGAATTTTGGGTTTAAGTTAACTGGAAGTAATCATAATATGAATTTCATTTTATGAACTGAATCAGCTGCAATGTCAGTAAACAGTTTTAAGTCACAGAGAAGCATCACATGACACAGGTGTGTACAAAGTATATAATCAAGTGTATTTTCATCTTTATCCACGTTCTGTACACATATTAAGATCCATTTCACATGAACACTATACAATAGCAATGAGTGAGGAATGGTATATTTTCTGAGCACTGAGCAGCTCACATTAAATGGCACTTTCATAAAAAAAAAAAAAAGAAATCACACAGCATGAGCAGATAACTGAAAACAAAAAGTTATCATCAGATTCACTGAGATTCAGCACATATAAAAAGCACAACAAAATAAAACATTGATTGGTTCCATCCTTCTGTTTCCTCTGCATAACCTGAATGGCAAACAATGGGAAAAAAAAAACAATGACATATTTGCAGCTATCAGAGGAGAGTGTGCTTCTTTTATTATTTTTTTGTCCGGATTAAAGTAGAAAGCAATCTAAAATGTGGTGTGTTAAGAAGAGTGGTAACAAGATACATCGAAATATCAGAGAAATATTACAGTTCACAAATTTAATTATTCATCCCACAGAATAGTCTTTTGGATAACTGATAGAAAACAAAAATCAATACTTTTGGCTGCTTTACAAGGATTATCTTATGTCTCAGAGCTATGCTTCCATTTTCAGTGTGCTTTTTAAATTCCCAATGACAGCATAGAGGAAATAAAAGGTTGTTAGTGAGCCGGCCTTTCTCCAAAACGCTCTTCAAAAGTGGGATTCTGCGCTTCTCAAAGCTCCATCGAACTGCAACAGTTTGGATGTGGTGATGGAATCAATGGTGGGAGCTGGACCAACAGTCCTGGATGTGATCACATCCTGGTCAGTCCGCTAACCTCTATATGTACAGTACATACAAGCAGTGCTTGTAGAGGAATACCTTCACATGTTCACCATTATCGCCTCATTATATCACACAATTCCTCAGATTCATCTGACTGAAACATTCGAGGACTGCTGTGTAGAGGTATGAATAGTGATTTCATGACCACTTTTAGACAGAGCTAGATGTCCTGGCTCATTTACAGTACAAGTATCCATCAGTGAAAATAATCCCATCTCATGAGGACGGATGTACGCAGAGCGATCGGGGTAGTTAAAAAAAAAGAAAAAAGGAAACACATAACATAACACGAAGGCTGCCGATGTGATGTCTTCTCCAAGTGAAAAGGGCTTTCTCTTCGAGTGCGCTCGGGATGACTGCCGGGGCGCTTGCTGCTCATATACCATAAAAATTCAATAACTGGCCTGTTCTGCCTCATGTATCATAATGGGGACATTGAGACTCAGGATAGAGAATTATAAAGAAGTCCAAAGAAACTGGATGTTCTCAGCACTTTCTTCACAGTACCATATCCATGCTATGTACAAAGCCTAAGTGGATGTTCTCTTTTCTAGCTAAGTTAAAAACATGAAATAAAAATCGTACACCAACAAAGAGATGGTGAATACAGAGTGTCCATTTTGACACAGATGATGTGTTAGATCTTGTGTCATTGACGGGGAATATAGCACTGCTGGGGAACTGGGCATCCTTGACTGTAGGGAAACCAATATCTATTCGCTTCAAGTGAATGTTTCCTTGCAGTCTGGGAAGTTTTTCAGATACCTGATGGATTCAGGTTGCAAAAAACAAAACCAAAAAACCCAAAAAGGAAAACAGCATCCTCTCTCATCCTCCAGTCTCAGTCCATGGTTGCCTATTCTCCTTCTCTTTCAGACATAATATTCCTTGTCTTTGTTCTTTTTGCCCTTTGTGATGGCCTTCGCCACAGAGGCGGTGGCTGTGCTTTTGTCTTTAACCACTGCTCCGTTGCCCTCCACGGTGGAATTGTTGGCAAAAGTGTGACCCTGGTCTGCTGGGTAGGAGCCTTCATCCCGGTTGCGGTACTTGTACATGGCATAGAGGAGGATGAGGATGCAGAGAGCAGCAGCAGCCACGATGCCGACCACCATCCCTGTTGTGCTACTGGACTCCCTGATGACTTCTACGGCGCCTGGTTGGTTCTTTTCATCAGAGGCTGTGGGATTGGCTGTGGGCACATGGGGAAAATTGGGGGGGTACGTTAGTCCTGGTGTGTTACGGGAGGATGGAGGAGCAGGGGGCAGGAGCACCTGGTCGCGGGTGTTCATTTTGCCTGCGGGAATGTGGAGCTGGTCAGGATTGGTTGTGGGAACAAAAGGAGGTAAAGGGCGGGATTTCTGAACTCCACCCTCACCAACGGCGGGAGGTGGAGGAAGGACTGTCCTGTCAGTGACCATGGGGGAGTTATTATTGTAAAAGTCCTCATCATCGGATTCCGTCATCTCCCCCGAGCCGAAGGCCGAGACTTCCACAGGGTCACCGCAGTCCTCCTGGTCCGGGGGGCAGGAGGGATGAGGAGGGAGGATCAGGGACTCTTTGGTGGTTTCAAGAGGGGAGAGGAGGGTGGGAGGAGGAGGGATTACAGGGTAACGAGTGGCGATAGATGGGGGCTCAAGGGAATCCACTGTTATAATAGGCAACACTAATTCTCCTCCTAGAAAGGAAAGAGAAAAAGTAAGGTATCCCAAATTAGAACTTGTCTGACTAAACAGCTCAACATAATATTTTCTGGCATATATGCTAATGTCAGTGATATTATTATATTGCATTGCCTTGCAAAAGTATCGATGTTCCTTGAATAGCCTCAAACTTCATTGTATTTTATTGGGAATTTATGACAGACCAAAACAAAGTGGCTCATACTTGTGATCTGGGAGGATAAATATTGAAGTTTTTTGTAGAGTTTGGTGTGCATTTATCCCCCATTTAACTCTAATCCTTCAAAATAAAATCTAGTTGTAACAGTTGGTTAAAAAAGGTTAAGGCCACTGAAAATAAAAAACAAAATGGCATCTTCTAGGACCCGTTCGACCTTGTATACAATCACTTAAATCAGACATGTTCCTCCACAAAGTTAGTTCTCCTCCTGCACAACTCACATCTCTGTCATTGAATCTGGTTGCTTCCAGTTCACCATCTATATTCAAGTCAAAATCCTGTCAAAAAAGTCATGAATCAAACTTTTTTCACAGAATTCTGAGGGAAAAAAACAACAACATTCAGTGAGCCTAATCATCAACTATACTTCAAAAATCACCTGTTTGGTAAGTTGTAATGTATTCTCAGAGAGAAATCCTTAATAACACACAGCGGCTGCATTTCTCAGAGTAAATACAGCCACTCTGAACTCTTTAGGCTTTCTGAAGTTTAGCCCTTTCTGAGAAAGAATGGGCAACACCTTCAGTGTCTAGACCTGCAAAGCTAGTAGAGACACACTTCAAAAGATCTGCAGTGAAGGAACGTTCCACAAAGAAACCTTTAGGATTTTTATACTAAAAATGTTAAAAACACACACATCACTGAATGCTTTTGCAAGACATTGCATATAACACTCTTAGAGGTGTGATTCGTAAATGCCTGGGTATGCAAAAGAGAAATCCTTAATAACACACAGACATACGATAACCAGAATGCAACAAAAGCTTAATCAGGACACATGCCAACACACAAGGACCCCTAAGAGGGTGAAAGCTCAATGAAAGGCACGTGACAAATGGATGAAAGTGCAAAAAATTAAATGGCCGTGCTGCTGTGTGCACATCTGTGGGCAGAAATTCAGGGATGACAAGAGAGGAAACAGATTGTTATTTGAATGAAACACAAACATATCTCAGAGGTTCTATCTATCTATCTATCTATCTATCTATCTATCTATCTATCTATCTATCTATCTATCTATCTATCTATCTATCTATCTAATATTTCTATTTACAGAGTTGTACAGATATTTATGGTGACTCCGTTCCCTTTCATCATTATCATTTGAGTCACATGTTGCAGAGCCAGGCAGCAACAAACAATTCTGATAAGGTCATATTAATAATGGAGGCACCCATAATAAGGTCAGACTCGTTCTTGAGTTTCAAAGCTTGTAACTGTCACAAACCTGATCTACTGTCATCTTATCTTAATTACTCTGGCATGCTCTTAATTTTCCACACTCATTTTCATTAATTCAGTCCAACTGAGTGATTTTCAAATGGGTATATGATGGGTAAAAATTAGACGGGGCTTTAGTGACAATCAAAATGAGGACAGCTGTTTGAGCAAGTGGTGGAAAGAGGAGCGGAAACACAAAGAAAGAATTCAACTGCGGTGGAAAACAACAATGGAACCAGAACACTTTGTCCGCTAACAATCCTGCGCAGGAGTTGAGTAGCAGTCCAACAAGATGTTTTTCTGGTTTTCCGATAGGCTACCCACCTGTTCCAGGCTCACACTCTTCCAGATCCTCATCGTCACTCGGACACTCAGCTGATGCCACCAGAATATCATCAGAGCTCTGAGGCTGGAAAAAAAACCCCCAACAGAGTGAATGAACAATTAACACATTTCTAGCTAGATTTTTTTTCCACCTGCTTTTTTTTTTCTTGCTGACTGTTCTATTTAAGGAATATCTGCTCCACACAGAGCTATGCCACAGAAGTGTTTTTATTGTTCTTTGGCTTGGAGCAACTCCGGTAAGAGTGCATGTTCAAAACAAGCACATATGCAGCTGCTCTTTATCCTTTAACCCCTGTGGCGGTTTTCATGCACTGTGTGCAAACAAAGAATAAACATCACTGATAGATTACCTGTAGGCTAAATGCCTTTTAATACTTTCTATTTTATTGTGAACATGTTTGTTTTGTAAGCAATTATCTTGGATGAATTTCCACAAAAACATGCTGCTTTAAGGTAAGAAGCAGAATGCGCGGAGGACTGTCCTTTTGATACATTGACTGTACTTGCATGACGTTTTTTTATTTGGCCCATCTGATTAACTCCATCCATCGACATCAATGGTTGTTTTTATATAGAAATCTTTTAACTTTTCACCTCTAACCACATCTTCCCATTGGTTCGAAGTAAGGCAGTGTCGTTTCCATTTCTGTTCAACAAAGTTTTTCTGCTCAGGGGTTTGGTCATGGAAGCAGTGGCAGTTTCTGATATGAGTGGTATGGCTCGCCACCCAGGGTGCCATCCAATCAGGAGTGGCAAAAGGGCTCAGAAAAAATACACTGAATCATGCAGACTGATCTTGAAACAAGTTTTCTACTGCTTGCGTGCTGTAGTGGGTGACTCAGTTAATATGACTGCATACACTGGATGCTAAAAATAATCAATGGTTATTTTGCTCTTTTTCATAAAATCTGGTCTACTTTTTGTCATCTGTAGTTCATAATATTAAATAAGTCAGTTAAAGAGACAGTTTAAAATAGTTTTAGTTTCAATTTGTACAACCACATAAAAAGCATGTGGAATATTTTTTGGCATCATATTTTTTATTTAAAGTCCTTTTAATGAAATGCTAGAGAACATGGAGTATAATGCATCAAGGTCTGTTCTCTAGCAGCTCTAGTCAAAAGGCTGAGGCACTTTGCCCGTAGTTACAGGAAAACAAACTGGGGAGTTTGGAAACATTTCTGACCCCAAGTTAAACAGGAGTGCTTCTACTATGTTCTTACATTAGTCTCTGTGTAAAAATCTATAAAGCAAATTAATGTTATTGATAAAATGATCATAACGCTAATGAATAGAGTATTATAGTAATTTAGCAGGATTGATCATTTGAATTATGATGCTGGTTTTTGTTTAACAAGCTATCAAAACAATAAAACTGAATATGATCATATCATAAGAATCTCACTCTGTTTTATGCGTAGAGAGCATACCCAAATGGTATTAATCATTTATAAGTACATCTTTAATATGTTTGTCTTCAGGGAAAAAAATCGAACAAAAGCACAAATGTTTTTTGGTCTCAGTAAGGACGTTTTCAAATGTAAGAAGCCAAGGTTCATTGTTCTAAAATGTCACGGCCTTTCCAAGTGTACGAACCAAGGAGCCTAATCTATCATCTGATTTCCCTTCGTTCGTGTGATCGTGCTCTTTTATTGGAGCTTGAGAGACCCTGAAACCTGATGGCTACTTTTAAAGGTTTTTATTTTGTGCTGACTTTTTAAGCACAAGGCTCTTCTTCAGACTTGAATTTATAACTTTTGATCTTCTCTTTGCACTGTTCTTTATCTTACATTTCAATGCATGTGTATCAATAATGCATGAAAAAGGTCCCTCCGACTAAGAGCACAACGTGATACGAGAAGTAATTGGAAAGGATCTAGATCTTTATATTATTATTGAGAAGCCCCGCTTTTGGTTGGCTGTGGAACTACTGTAGCTTTTAACAACCGTACACACAACAATTTATTGTTTGTTTGTTTTTTGTTTTTAAAAATATGTCAACGAAACATGATGCGTTGGTTAGCAGGCAAGTGTGTTCAAACTGGACTGGGATTAAGGTAAAAAAAAATACAAATACAAATTCAAATTCAAAGTAAACCAGAAAAATAATAGCAACTAGCAACTGTAAAAGTAAATCAAATCAACACAGGCAACAATATTAAATTAGGTGAGCCTTATCACGCATCGTTTCAAACCATTTTGAAACAAGTTTGGCCATACATATCTGATTCAAAGTCCGATTAAGTTCCTTTTCTCAAAAATCAGCCTTCAACTTGTTTTCATTTAAGCTGCCCAACCTTTGAGATGCTCTCCCTCAAGCTGGGAGATCGCTGCCGGCGGGTGGTGGTGGTAGCCATGGTGGTTGTGGTTTCCATAATTGTGGTGGACATGTCGGACACGGCCAGCGGTGTCACAGAGGTGGTGTCCGTAGTCAACGCAGAGAGCGAGTCTCCGACCAGGCGCAAGTTCCCTTCCACCTGAACGCTCGGGTCGTTTTCTGCAGCCAGTTTGAGCACCTGGAGGCCGTTGTAGTACAGCCCAGAAATCTGACCCTGGAAGGGCCGACCCTTGTCGTAGCCGCCAATTTTAATGGCCGCCTGGCTGTTAAAGATGGTCAGCTGTCTCCCTGATGTCAGACAGAAACATGGACAAAGAAAAAGCAGGAAAAAGAACGCAGACATGACAAAGTCAGAGAACTATTTTTTTCTTTTCTTTTTACTGGTAAAGCATTTGAACCAGGTGAGCTTTAAGGATTATAGTTTTTAAAAAAGGTTTATTTAGATGTTAACTTTAGAAGGGAAGCTTAAAACTTTGACTTCACAGTTGGTGCAAGAGGATTAAAACTTGTTTAGGTGTCGTTTTGTACGTGTTTAAACATTTTAACTGAACTCTGTGGGATTATTAATCTCTTAGCTTTAGAATAAATTTTGTGTGCAGCTCTGTAAAAAGTATTCCCCCTTAGATATTTCATTTTTCTCTTTATAATTATTTTGTATGTTTCAGAACATTAAACAAATTGTAATATCAGACAAAGAAAATCATATGGTTTCCAATTAGGGCCTTCTATTTATAGAAAAAGCCCCTCTAACTTAACGACTGCTTGTGAATTTCTGGCAAACGCTCCCACTAAGTGATAGCTGTTAATGTTTTTTTTTCCATCATTATAGAGAAATTTTAGCCCACTATCTGTGGATTGAGAATTGCTTCAATTCAGCAACACTGCAGGGCTTTTAAACATGAAAGGCTTTGTTAAAGTCATGCCACAGAAACTCAACCTCGTTATGTCTGGCATGAGCTGGCCATTCTCCTTCAGGACTTTCTACCAAAGAGGAGAATTAATGAATCAAACAATTATAGCAAGACACCAAAGTCCCAGCTTGAAGATAAAGCAGGCTCAGACCATCACTCTACCACCACCATGTTTGACTGCCTTATTGTCTTTTTCTGAAGATTTAACAGAAGACACGTCTTCCAAAAGGACCTGCTTTTTTCTTGTTGGCCTATAGAACATTTTCACAAAGGTTCAGAGGATCAGTAGGATGTTTATGGTAAATGTGAGACAGCCTTTGTTTCTTTTTTGGCTTTGACCTTGGCGCTCTTTTTACCAAGTCTCTATTATTGAACACTGACCTTAGAAAGAGAGGCCTGCAGTGGTTGATAAGCTCTATGCTTAATCTGAAACCCTTTGATTAAGTCATTGACGAACTCTTGAAGTAATTTTGTTAGGAGGTTTTCCACTGTTCCATCTTTTCTCTATTTTCTTTTGGATAATAATGGTGTTGGGTGGTTTGCTAGAAACCTTCGAAATGTCTGTGTAACTCTTTCCAGACTGATAGATGTCAATGATTTTGTTCATCTGTTTTTGAAGCACTTTAGATCAGGGTAAAATGTATTATTTATTCTGACAGTGTAGCCTGCTTCATGATGTTAGGCAGGCACCATTTAACTAATTTCTTCATTCTGTACGAAGTTATGCTTAAATGTGAACTGTCAGCTTTCTAAAAAATGTGGTTCGGCTTATTTTTTCACATGATTGGATAGCTTTTTAAAAGTGTTTTTTATTTATGCCCTTATTCAGGTTATCTTTGTGTGATATTAAAATTTGTTTGATAATCTGAAACACTTAAGTGTGACAAATGAGTAAGCAAAACAGAAAATTGTAAGGGGCGAGTACTTTTTCACAACACTGTACGCCGTGTCCATTTTTTATTCATTTTTTTAAGAATTTAAATCTCCCGACTGTTAAGCTTCTTACTATGTGAAGCTGACTTCTCCTCCCACTGACCCCTTCAGCCATTAGGCCTTTAAAACATGCTTTGCTAGGGATTTCAACACATCCAGCTGTGTCCACCCCCTGAGAGGGGCAATGATAGCCCACTGCAACATTGTCAGCAGCCTCACTGATAAGCCGTTACATCACAGGACTGCAGTAATGGGCCTAACTCAGGAGAATACTTATTAGCAAAGCTAATGGCTGCAAACAGTGAACTGCTGTATTTAAACAGCCTGTCAGGTCCGCTCTGTTGTGGTAAAATATACTTAGCGTGGGAGTTCAGTGTGACTGCAGAACAATATGAGGAAATACAAGGTCACAGGGAAAAAGTAAAGGGAGAGCAAATTCATCTGTGTGATCACATCCAGAAGTTAGGGTTTAAAATGTTTAGGTGTTATGAAAGACATTTATATCACAGGTTAGTTTCACTTGGGGTTACCGAAAAGGTTACACAACATTTTAAAGAGGTTTTATGTTTAATAATTAGACACAGCATCTATTTATACACACTGGTTAACAGGGATGAATGGGGGTTAGACAAGGGTTATGAGCTTTGATTAATTTATTTTAAAATGTTTAAGGTGCAGCATCTCCACAAGGTGTAAGGATATAAAAATAAATAGCAAGGCTGATATAGCGTTACGCTTCAAAATTTATTTTAAGGAAATGGAGGCCATCCAAATTCACTGCCAATAGAAATTCAAATTCGAGAGGAAATTGGAATGAGGCTAGCTAGATCCCTCTCATCCTTGTGTCCTGGCGCTGCACCTCTTATGGGGAAAGGTTATTTAGTGGTTATTTCTAGGGTTAATTCATCTAATAATTTTTACCTTTATCGTTTATCCACTCGTCAACTACCCGACCAAGTCTGTACGGGATTCTTTGTCTAGCAATAGCCAGTCGCTCATTATCATAGTGTCCTTCAAAGAATTTGGAGAGACAGGTTAAAGGTTAAAGTCTGCAAGCTGAAAGATCACAAGGTTAGCAACAACGTTCTAAGGTCTAACAGGGTTAACAAGTTGGCAATTTTCCATCCAGCTGTGAGTTAAAACAAAGGTATGCTTTACTTAGAGCCATCTAGTTATTGTGAGTTACATTCTTAAAACGCTAATTAGAGAAATGTTTAGGCTATTTATAATTCACTACACTAGTTAGTGTGATTTATCTATTTATTTAAGCAAAGCATAATCTTACATCAGAGATCAATTACAGCAAAAATCATTTTATGCAAATACAGGTTAATTTAGGCACACACAAGAAATACATAACAGCTTAATGATTCAAACAAAGCCAGTCAGAAAACCCCATGCAATTAGGCAGTAAAATTGAATTGCAGAACCAAAATTGAAACCCCAGTTAGTATAGAGAGCTAAAGTCTCAGGCCTCTTCTGTTACACAATATATGTACATTGCATGCACAATTATCAGGAACTGTCAGTATGTTTTTTATGACTTAATTATTGGAACACTTACAGTCAATTTAAAATGTTATTGAATTCAAATTTGCACGTTATACAAGGATGTTTCATCTTTCTCCACTCCATGTTAAGTGGTAAAAGTTAGTAGATCAGGTTTAGGTTCAGGTTTATTCAAGTACCAAAGGGCAATTAATGCTACAGCAAGTATAAAAGATTAAAAAAAAAAAGGAAGAGAGAAAAAAACTCATTTAAAAAAAATAACAACAAGCAACATTATTAGTTCCCAACTGACTCCTTTATTCTCAACATTTATATAACTAGTAGTGGGCCAAATTTTTTAACATTTTTAAGTGATCACCTGTACAACTGATGAATAAGGAGACTTCTAAATCTTACATGATGCCTGCTCTCAAGCTGGGCACCCCTGCTGTTCAAAGAGTTGCCAAGTTTGATATGACTCTCTCATCTGGATCCATATAAGATGAGGAAAGTAAAAAGGTAGAGCTCATTCTTCATTATTTTTTAAGGCCTTTGTTGATTTGAAGGATGACAGTGATGCACTGATTAAACAAACTTCTTCCTCAGCCACTACAAAACGGATCATCTTCCAGGAGTTATCATTGTGTTTGGAAATGTTATCTTCAGTCCATCATTAACCTGTAACACCTGTCCTCCACCTGTGTCAGCTCTGACTTTATCAATGATCGAGAAGCAGGTTTCATCATGACTTGCTCTGACTTCATCAGCCAATAAAAACCTAAGAAGAATCGGTCTGAGGTTATCTCAACACATCTGGTTGCTAATCGCACGCTACAGCGTTGCTTCAGTCTTATCATTGTACATTTTGACATTACATACAAGAGGCATTTCTGGCAGCTTTATTTTTAATTGTATGAGTACTTTGCCATTAACATGCAACATTTTCTTTTACTAGATCTCATTACTTTGACTTTTCAGCATCATCTAAGCACATTTTTAGCCAATTCATATTAAATTCAGTCTGCTTTTAACTGTAGCTGCTTTGGGCTAAAACGATGTTATGAAACGTAATGAATTTAGTCACAAATTTTCAATTGGATATCTGCGCATAAACAGTGGATGATTTACTGCGCAGACTTAAGAGGTCCTGTTAGCATTTTAATATCTTATAATTAAGATATTAATTATAATTAAATTCTGAATTACCAATGAAACATGAAGAAATAATATATCACTGTTGTGTGTTTGTTAACTCTACAGTATTTGGATACAGATGAGCCACCAAATACATTTTAGCTTTAAAAAAATCAATAAGCCGAAGAGAAAGATGACTTTAGCTCTCTATGTACCACATGCAAGCACAAAACATAACATCTACAACAAAAATTATGGTATAATAGATTAATTACTCTGAAAACCACAAGAGCAAGGTTAGCATCTGAATATGAGGCAGTGTGAATGTGTTTACTTCATTCTGATTCAACAGAGAGTAGGTAGTAAATTAAATAAAGCTGAACACGTTTTAAACCGTTGGTGTGTCATAAGATACACCTGCATTTTTGATGCTTTATATTATCACTACTTCATGACATTTAATTTTAATTTCACTGCTTTACAGTGGTCATAATCGTCACCTGCAGCACGTGTTGCACACTCTTTTTACAGAAACAAAGCCCTCCTTTATGATTGCTCCGGTGAACTTCAATCATTTACTTTTGCAAATGTTTAAAAACCACTGATTACTGAGTGGGAGCTGAATAAAAAAAAATGCACACATGGTCGTCCATATTATACAATTCTGATTTTGGCACAACTGTGGCAAATGTGCATGTGTGTGTGTGCGTGGGCGTGTAGGCATGTGTGTGTGTGTGTGTTTTGAGCACCAGCTGGAGGCAGAGTGGGGATTTGCTTTCCTCTCGCTCTGCCAGCTTGTGCACCTGTGCTGAATGATGTTAATTACTTGATTGCTTCAGAGCAGGTTAAAGCACAGGCAGCAATGATCACATAATCTATGGGTTTTTATACCATTCGTGGCTCTGTGCATAGTTTATATTTATGGAGGTTAGTGATTTCCCTTATTATGTGTTGTGTTCCTCTTCTCTGATTGCATCAGTATTTTTTACATTCTTGTGAACATTTCACTGACAATAACGTAGTAGAATAACCCTGATAATTTATGATACTATTGCAATTAGTTTTGCACGATGCAAAATATCTTATTTGATCTGAAGTTTAAATGTTGGTAAACAAGTGCTTAAAAATGTGCTTGAAAATTACTTGAACCGACTTCTCCTTGAGTGGTTGTACGTTTAAAAAAAAAAAAAAACATTGATTAAACTTCTTTTATTGATTTTCTGACCCTGAAATTTTATTAGTTCATCTTTCATATGTGTGTGTACAAACGTAATAATTTGCAGAGGTAATTATATTAATAAAATTGGCCAATAAACAATATTACTTCCAGTGGACACTTGCAATCTCCTGAAGCCTACAGAGAAAAAAAAATCCATGCTGCCCCTCATGTTAATCACAGTTTACGCAACATGCGGTCTCGCTTCCCTTACCTGGTGGGTACCGCTCAATGACTGGCTGGTTGTCCACCTGGAGAGTGGCATTGCCACCACTGCGTGTGAAGCGCACAACATGGTACTTGCCATCATTTACAATGGCGGCAGGCTCGTCAATGGTGATGTCATCTGTTCCCACATTAAAGATGACACCCACTTTCCCTTGATCCTGCCGGAAAAAGACCGTGAAGGAGTTAGGCAAATGACTACAACAAGGGATACGGTTAGTTACCATGAGAGAGAGAACAAAGACAGTGACAATCACTTGTAAAATTAACATCATTGTTCATACCATCATTGTTTTTTACCCATGCTGATTTATTTATTCAAAAGTAATTCTTTGACTATATTTACTTATGTTATTTACAAATTTCTAAATTTGTACATGCCATTTCATACTGAAACTACACAGAGATGAGCTAAAACGATTGTTCGAACAAAATCCATCCATCCATTTTCTGTACACCCTTGACCCTAGTAGGATCGGGAGGTGCTGGTGTCTATCTCCAGCTAATGTTCCGGGCGAGAGGCGGGGTCACCCTGGACAGGTCGCCAGTCTGGGCAACACAGAGACAGACAGGACAAACAACCATTCACACACACTCACACTTAGGAAGAATTTAGAGAGACCAATTAACCTGACAGTCATGTTTTTGGACTGTGGGAGGAAGCCGGAGAACCAGAAGAGAACCCACACATACACAGGGAGAACATGCAAACTCCATGCAGAAAGACCCCTGGCTGGGAATCGAACCCAGGACCTTCTTGCTACAAGGCAACAGTACTAACAGCTGCGCCACTGTGCAGCCCTGTTCGAACAAAATATTCTATCTTTTTAAATCTGAACAATATGCTAAGCTTTTTCTTTAGGGTTCAGTGAAAGTTCTCCTCTAGAGTCAGCTCAGGTTTCCTGATTTTGATCAGTCTTGACAGAAACCTGCTGTTTCTCTTTTGGTTGACCAGCTTCTCATGCCTTTCAGTCTCTCCCAAGTCAGACCAACAAGCCTCCCTGAAAGGTCAGAGCTGCTTCCTAATCTACAGCCTTTGGGTGCTGCTATTAAGAAACATTGGAAAACAAACAGTGTGGTTTCTGTGCCTCTTTGATTTTCGCCTTATTGCCTTGAAGTCTTTCTAAATGCAAGGGATGGTGGCAGTGGTAGTTGTAGAGCACATTAGAAAGAAAAAATGCCAGGCACACCAAAGGTAGAGTTTTACTTCACCATTGCCTGAGCAATGCCTGAAACTACGAAGAATATGGAAGAATGCAATAAAAATATACTTTTCGTGTCAAATTATTTTCATTTCAGCTTTACTATGAACAAACAGCACTGAAGTTTTTATTTATAAAACCGTAAATCCAGCAGACTGTACACCCATAACCTGAGAAAAGATGGTAAACAAACAATGACATTGAGTGGTGCTTTACTGAAATGAAACCCTGCAAACTGCTGCTCCTGCATGCCACATTAGGATGACAAACCCAGCAGGCCTCAGAACCGTTATGCGACTGAGGTTAACTTTTCTTTTAAAAACAAAGTTCTTGACATGTCCCACTTATTATAACTGATTGTTCCTACACCCCAAATTGCATTAATGACTAAAACATAAAAGAAATTCTAGAATCTAGACAGAATTTTTCTTTTCTTTTTTAGCCTCAGTGACAGCTGCTATTATGTGATGCAAAATCTGTAAATTAAAATCACTCATGTAGGCTTTTGAAATAAAAAAATGATAATTTATGCAGACACATTCGGTTTTAAATTTAGAGGTCTTCTCAGAGACCTTAAGTGTTTCTCTAATGATGTAAAGTTTGTGATTGAGAAAAAAAAAACCTTGAGACTATTCTTCAGTAAAGATGGGGACTGTGATTGAGACTCGAGGTGCATTTAAGTTACCCAAACAAAGACTGAACTACAAGCAGCAAGCTGGTTGGTGGAGATCCTTGCTACCAAAGATCATAAATGACCTCAGAGATGTGGATACTCCCTTGTAAAATGTGTGTTTGATTTATTAACCACACTGTGTGCTTGTAATGGTTCATAACAAGCTTTTCATTTTTGCTGTAGCGTCATAATAGTGACCACAGGGATTGCAAACTGTGTATTAAATAACTTAGGATGGTTTACTGTACCTACCATTGACCAAATATGTTCAAAAATATTTTTTTCCAAGTATGAATAAACTCAAAAGTTTCAGTCCTTCACTTTTTAATGACTGAAATAAACATTTTCTCATCAAAAGCATGCCATTTACTTTTCTCTGTAACACTGAATCGCTGATCTAATCGTTAGATCTAATTTATCACAACATTTAACTGTTGTTTTTTAACTTTTTAATGTGCAATCCAACTGTTATAAGCTGCTGTTTACTATCACAATATCCAATCATAAATATAAACATAATAATGCATTATTTCATACAAGAAAAACATATAACTATTTTTTAAAACATTTGTTGTCAAGCCTAAGCATTAAAAGTATTTCAAGGTGACAGAATCAAATCTCGTAAGTAAGTTAATTTGGTTTTCTCCAGAAAAAAAACAAACAACCCCTGAAGTCATTTAATCCATCACTCGTGTGCAGAGCTATCAGTGTGGCTAATATTATGAAGCTACAGCAACAGGAGCAGAATCTGGATGTCAGTAAAAAATGCGTTGCCTGAGCATAGCAGCTCAGTTTAACTCCTCATTACATGAAATAAAAACTCAAGTCCCAGATTACAAGAATAAGCAAAGCCTGAAATTTTCCAACTTGCAAGTGTGAGTTGAGTCAAATGCCATCACCGTCTTAAAGATGATCAGCTAGATCAGCTAAGTGTTATTATACATGGGTTACATCCACATTACCAAATTTTACACTCAGAGTTCTACTTGTTTTCATTGTCTGCTAAATATTGTACCTTATAGCATTGTGGTGCTGTTAGCACTGTTGACTTGATTTAAGAATATCCTAGGTTCATACTGACCTGCTATTCTTTTGCATGGAGTTGCATTGAGGGGTTCTCTCCTGTTTCCACTCACAGTCCAAAAAGATGACAGTTTCACATCTGAGTGTGTTTGTGCATGGTTGGTTGTTCTGTGTATCTCTCTGTTGCCTTTTGCCCAATGACAGCTAATGAAAGGCAGCAGCCCCCAACCTCACAGCCATTAAGACGGATGGACTGAATTCAATGTTCAGTAAAAGATCCAGACATTAAATGCTCGCTGTCAAAATAGGCTTAGAGGTGTTAATGTGAATCTCTACCTAATATAACGGTTTTTTTTTCAGGGTTGAGTAATTAAAGAGTTGAAACTTCGACAGTGTGAACATTTCTGTCATTTAACTAGCAGGTTTTTGGTTAATATACAGATTATTTTGAATAAACTATAACAGTGGGAAACACAATTGTCAATATTGTTGCTTTGTGGCGCAAAAGCACCAGCTAATCTAAACCACACAAGTCAGACTGAAGACGAGAACCCCTGCGGTCAAAATATTCACCCCTCACACTTAGTTCATACAAACCTGTCAGCTAATTAAAGTCAGTGTTACAGATCCTCAGTGGGAAAGATCACCTCACGGTAAAGAACACCTAAGTCACACAAATGCACGACTAGAAACCCTGTTATCACCTTTTCACATATATAATTAATCACTCATACAGTATCTCTCAAGTTCAGCCCTGCACGTTCCATGTTTCTCTATATTCCACAGGCTTTGTAGAAGGTTACTTAGACTTTAATTACTCTACTGATGAGGCCGTCTGACAAGTAGTCATTAGACAGCTACAGGGCAGAGCGACCTAAGGTTAATCTAACCCTTATGTTGGACAAAGCAATTAAAATCTCTTAGGTCAAAACAGTCTGTTGATGGTCTCTTGCAGCTCCATAGAAAGATTTGCATCTACTTTGATTTCTTTCCGGCTTGACAACAATATAGCAGCGAAGCAGCTTGTGATATCTGGTATAACAACCACCTAGCATTCTAGCTTGAACTAAGCCAAAGTTCCCTTTTTTTTGTTCATTTACTGTTTCTGTCGGTTGATTTGAAATAATCTTCCATCTAACCCATCTGGTGAAGTATTCTGTGACACCATCAGCTCAATTCTCAGAGCTGAGATCAAAATTTAATCCCATTCCAAGGGAGAAGGATTGATTATCATGTAGATAAATTATGATCATCAGAATTTATCTTTGATTAGTTGAAAAAGAAAAATCCTTCAGGGCTCTAGAACTGACAGATCCGTGATGAGACATCATTGCCACTTGATACATCTTTAAACAGAGCTTAAAGTGGACGGATCATTATTCTTTTAAGAAGACCGGCAGATCTGTCTGTCTCAGTTTGTCATCAGCCAACTGTCTTCCTCTGTTCTGCCTGGCTTTACTAGGTTCTTTGCTGTAGACGTCTCAGTGCTGCTGGGGATTCGGAGGCTTCTTATCTTCTTTCATTCCCACTGGAATAAAGAAAGTGTCTTTTCAGCAGCTCGGCGATAGCTATGGCAGACGGTAACGGATACAATTGTTGGTGAGCATGGAGAGCTGATTCTTTTTCATTTCGGAAGATTACTTGATGGAAATGAGACATCAAAAAATTAAAAAAAAGCCTTTGAAGCGTTCATCCTTTGAGCTTTTACACATTTCCCAAATGATCAAAAGAAAGTATTTTCTCTAGAATGACATCCATGTGCAAATAAATTATTACAGTAAACTTCATATCAGATGTTTAATATTACAGAAAATGGTTCAATTTTAAACATCAGGCTTTGGCTTTTAATGACCAGTGACATATAGTCTTGCACAAAGAGGTTGTTAGTCTTCTGACACACAGCACTTTGCATACAAGCTAAAAGGTTTAATTTAAGCCCCACCTGACCTGAGTTCCTTCTCCCATGTTGCTGTTTCTCCTGCTTGGCTCCAGGAAATTTTCAAACAAATTGCAAACAATCTAACAAACCTCTGAAGCTTTACTAGAACAGCTGGATTTATTCTGATAAAAAGCTACACACTACACGATTCTGTTTACTAATTACATGATTTTTGAAGGCAATGAGATGTGATTCATTTTATTTAGCATTATCAGAATAAATGGGGTCTGAATACAGTGCAGAAATTCCAGATTTTTATTTGTAAAAAAAAAAAAGAGACAATGCATAATTTTACTACAGCTTCCCAATTATGTGCTACTTCATGTTAATATGTCACATAATATTGCAATAAAATACATTGTAGTTTGTGGTTTTAATATGAAAACATTTTGTGTGCATGACGTCTACCTCACCTACTCATCTGAAATAATCAGGTTAATAAAAACATTTCTCTGCTATTTGAAATATTACTCAACAATTTGGCCATGTACCTGATAAATTTATAATGAAAATGCATAACAAAGCATCTTCCAAACCTCATCTGGTTACCAAATAAGTACATATTTTGCCTCTCTGCGGTTTGACGCATAGCTGTGCTCCGTAACTTCTTCAGCAATTCTAATCAACATAATTTTCTGAACAGTGAGAGCTTTGTAAGTTGCATCTTTTAGACACTCATTAAAAACATGATCATTTGAGACCATCATTAGTTCCTCTAATATGCTCTCTGGTGAATGCTGGGATGGTTTGTTCAGTTTGTGCAGAGTAATTGGTCTATGGAGCTGCTGCACAGGCCATGTTCTGAGTAACAGTTGCAGTGAACTGTGTGACTACTCTAATATGGCACTCTTCTGTTTCACTGCTATTATTTGTCTTACTATAGGTCTAAATAATAAAAAAAAAATAGATGGGTCTGGAGCATCGAGAGAAAGGGCTCTTATCTGAATCACCTATATGCGTGCAGCATATAAAAGTCATAAATCATCTGTTTCCTTTACTATTTCCAGCTCTCCCTTGTGGCCAGTATTATTTTGGCCAGCAGCAAGCAGTTTCTCTTTGTCTTCCCAGAGTTTCCACAGTCCTTTTAAAATGATAATTAAAGCAAAGAAACAGAATGTGTTCAAAAAGGAAAGCTAGAATTTTACGAAGTGACAAAAGGCCTCGACACCCTCTGAAATCTTTCTGGATTCCTTTCCACAAAGTGGTAATAAGCTGTCAAACTAAGCAATCTGTCGCGTTGTGAGAGGCTTGGCAGCTTCTGAAAAAAGGAAGAAAAAAAAAATTGCCTGGTTTGCACGTCGGCAGCAATCAAGGCATTTATGTGCAAGGCAGGCTAGGTCGGCATCACACATTTAACAGTAAAATAATTTAAACGAGAAATGTGGAGAAGTATGTGCCCTTTTGGCTGAATAAAGAGACTATTACAAATGGATTAACTGACATTTATTTGAACCTTGTAAAAGGTAAATCTTTCTGAGATTTACCTCCAACATTTCACTGGGATATCTTAAAAAAATAGTCAATGTCAACATAAACTGAGGGAAATTATTCCTCAAATTTCAGTTTTTAAATGCCTGTCTTACTATAACCTACAGGCACAATTTGATTTATTTTATTGATTTTAAGATTTAGTGCTTTGTTACAAATTAACAGTAGTTTACATGGTCATCAAGCCTAACGACTCAAAAATATACATTTTTTTTACTTGTAACTCGAACAGGCTCGGATGTCTTGAAATTAGTGGTACATGCTAAGAGGCAATCATTGAATTTGTAGAGGGTTATTTTAAAAATGCTAAGCATGTTAGATAAAAAACCAACACAAAACAAAACAAAAAACAAAACAAAACAAAAAACGTGATCTTGTAGATTGTATTTTAGAAGATGAAGTGTCTTAAAACATGAGGCAACATGCTGATTTGTGCGTAGAGACCAGTAGATGTTTTACTCTTGTAGGCCTTGATGAATTTTATGATTGATATGGCCTTCATTCATCATCACAACATTTGTGTATTCAGTTAGAAGTGACTTTAAATCAGCAGTAGATGTGTCCCTGCATCATTTTCACCATATACAGCACCATCACAGGATGGCATGTGTTGTTCTACCAAAGAATTATTCAGGTTTGATTTATGACAGGATACATAATATGCTTTCAGTAAGCATGTGTTCACAACAAACTACATACACACCAGTTTTTGTCAGGTGCTTTGACAACAGATGTGATTTTAATTATTACACCACTCAGATATTTCACAGATTGTCTGCCTGGTTCCACATCCTGCTGCGTCTACACACCAAAACAGACCTTGAAAAAATAAACTAGCATCTGCTGACTCACTTGGACTCAATCTATGGAAGAATATATTTTAGGAAACATCGCATGGCAAATGTGACGCTCTCAATCTTCTTCCTGTTCTTTGTATTTTTATTTTTTTTAGCTACTAATTTACTTCAATGTTTGGACACCGTAGCTGAACATTGGTGAATCATATAAGCTGTGGTGTCTTAGAGCCAAGAATAAAAGCATTAGTAGTTACAACCTAATTCACAATTTATTACAACAGGTTTTAGGAGTATTTTGTTAAAATGTGGAGCACAGTGCATTAAAATTGGAATCATGCACCTTTTTAAACATTTGGAAATGGTTTTCTTTTTTCCCCTGCATGAAATTCTATAAAAAATGTTCTATTTTTGCCACTGTTGGGAGTTTTATTTTAAAGTTAGATTTCCCCTTGACTAGAAATGTTTGTAAAGTGACCCTCTGGTCTCTTATATTTAATCTATCTCAGCAGTTTGTTGCTCAACAGCTGTAATATTTACAGATAAGTTGCAATTTTAAAGGATATAAAGGTAAAAAAAATTAAAAAAATACTATCCAGTGCTGTATGTTCTTTTTTTAACTCATGATGTCAGGAAATACATTTTTCAAGTAGCGCAACTAAGAAAAAAAGCTACAAATATTTAGGTTGATGACATCACAATGACCAGGAGAACTGAGCTGATTGGTAAATTAATAAATACTATGCGACTCACCCTATTTAAAATGAATTTGATCAATTTTACATCAACATTTTTTTTGCCTGCAGCCTATATTGACCAGAACATTTTAAAAAGTATTTCCCTGTGGTGTACTTACAATGTGCAGTTGGAGATAGTCTCCAAGCCCATGGGTGCTCTCCACGCGCACCAAAATGGCCTCCTTCTGTTGAGTGCTGAAGCCCACGGCCAACCGGTCGGCCCGGGTGCTCGGCCTTTCATTGGGGGCCCAGGTGAATGTGATGAGGGCCCCTCCTTTGCCAAAGATGTATGTGGTCCCAGCTGGGAACAGACAGAAAAAGAAAACATTAGAAAGTAGTCATCGTTTGTTTTTTTTTTTGCAGGTATTTAATAATAGATCTCGTCAAACACAGAAATTCAGACTTTACATTTGCCCTTTTCAGCTTTTAAAGCACCAACCCTTGTATGAAGATGAAATTATGCTTTCTCCTCTAACCCTCTCTTAACAAGGCCACCTCTGTCCTCAGCTGTGCTCTCCACTTTTTATGTAATTCAAAATAATAAAAAAAAGCAAACCAAAAGCTTCCATCGGACTGCAAAGAATGGAAATTAATTAGGGATGAATTCTTTCATTTAATGGTTACTAAAAAAACCTTAATTTAGAAAGTAGAATAAGGGTTTTGAAAGTAAGCAGTGCCAATCATTAGCTGAATGATGCAGCCAAATAACTGTCATAAGATTTTGGGACTCACACATAAAGTTGTTTCAAATATTAAGTTCAACACTATAAAATTTTTAAATTCTCAATTTTGAACAAAACCAAACAATTTTTTGATTTATGTTTTATGTAAGATTCATTTTCTTTCTGAGCATAGTCATGCTTATTTCTCAAATCTGACTGATTCATTATTTTAATTGTTTGACTTTCACTTTTACTTATTGTGCCATATATGTAGATATTTAAATACTAATCTTAAACATCTGCTACACCACTCCATGCCTATCTTTTGTTTCAGTGGAGTAGGAAGACTCTAAGCCACAGGGAAACAGTTCTGTTTTTGTTGCTAGTTTACTTCATATTTACCATATAAACTGACTTAGAAATAAATAAAACAAGTCGTGACGTCACAGCAAAAGAAAGGTGACCTGTTCTAATGCAGCAGAGCACTGTAAATTTGACATGCTTGACCCAGATACACATGTAGTATTAAGACCTATAAGTCAAGAGTAATATATGCAATTTAATGTCCTAACAGGACTTCAGACTTAACAGAATCTGCTTCCTCTTCCGCCTAACATTTGATTTTTATTTTAAACAAGAGCACACAAGTCAAAACAAGAAGGGTGACTGGAGCTTTAGAAAAGTCAAAGATTAAGAAATGCGCAACACTATACATTAACTGTCGAATGTGTATATATATATATATATATATATGTATATATATATATATATATATATATATAAAGATGGGTCGTATTTCAATGTGCTTTTTTTTTTTTAAAGCATTAATTCACGTCTGATTGAAATTCCTCCACCTGGTCCTTCAGAATCTGGCAGGTGCGTGGAAAAGCGATTGCTTCTGCCTAAACTTTTTATCCCTTAAGTTATTCCTCTCCACTCACAACGATTCATGTCTGTCCTTGAGATAAATGAGGAAACGTTGAAGCTAATTTTGTCATTTACAAGTCTAGCTCAAATTACAGAAATACCTGAGAATATCCGCAAAGTCATGTGTTTAAATTCTTTTGCTTGTAAATCACACCTTTGAAAGATGTGAAGAGATGTACTGTGCCGGTTGTTCGCTAAACCTGCTGCAAATTGCTAAATTCTGTAATTTGTTCAAGGATATTGTGAGAAGAGCAGTAATCCATTTATTCACCCCATGCATATGTAAATCATGCCAGCTCAAAGTTAGGACTTCATGTGGTGACTGCAGAAAGTGCCAGATAATATCTTATTGTGCAGCGTGCAGCTGTTATGCAGCTGGGAGCGGAAACAACAATCACCTTAGAAAGAACACAGCTCTGTGTTTATGGCACTGTTGTCACACCTGAAAAGTGTAGTGTGTGCGCTGGGTATTATTCAGTGAAGCTGAGGAACACTTGAGGAAAAAAATTGTGGCCCCATTTTCAACAATCTGCAAAGGCTCTTCTGCTGAGTGCATAAAAGGTCTCCTATTGTGGAAAACTAACTTCTGGCTGACAGCTAAAAATAACATTAAACGCTTCATCTGAGGGTTCAAAAAACACCTTGTGCTGACTTTGAATTTAATTCAAAGGGTGAGCTCTCCAACGGTGATTGTTTCCGAGTTAATTATTTCTTATTGAGTTAATCTTAATTAATGTCTGGGATTTGCAGTCAAATGTGAGTCAGTGACATTAGTCACATCAAAGAGGCTCACTGAGTGGTTTATTAGTTTCTTCCTTTCAGTGAAAGTTATCTACATCTGGCCTCTAAGTTTCCCCCCCTTTTCTCCACAATTAAATTACTTAACAGAATCATGAGCATAGCCTTAGACGTGGCTTTTCACTTTTTCAAGTGTTTTAGATTTCTGCCCTAAATTTAACAATCTTTTAGTAAGTTCTAAAAAGATTTACATTGGTCATTGAAAATATGCATTTGATTGTATCTAAAACATGTTTAAGATGCAAATCAAATTGCAAAAAAACAATTGCAGCCTTGCTTCTGTCAACCTGCCCCAGGGCAGGTGTGGCTACAAACCAGTAGCTTACCATGATCAGTGGGTGAATAAGCCCTTTGAGATTTAAATTACAGATATAATGGGTTTTATAAATAATTTTTAAAATTATTATTATTATTATTACATGATTCGGCCGAGATGTTAAGAAACACAAAAGTTTAGTTAGTTCAGCTGGATCTGGTGTCTATGCCAATGCAAAATGAAATGAATATTGACTTTCATCTGAAAAGAAATTAATGCAAATGGACTTAACCCCAAGTTGCTTTACAATTTTCATATTGGTGTATGAGTAAGTGTGGCTGGGTGAATGTTCCTCTAGCCTAACAGCTCTTTGATTAGTCAGTATGACTAGATAAGTGCAACACATAAGAATTTCCAACTTCGTTAGCAAAGACCATTTGTGTCTTACCCTCCTTGTGGAGAGTGTCTCTAGTGTCTGCTAAGCAGCTGCCAAGTCAACAGTTTTAACCTTGATTATTTAGGCCACAGCATAGCATTTCTGTACGTATAATTAAAATTATATGAATATAAGAGAGGGTGACTTTTAACTGTGTTGAGGGTGGTTCAGTTGATAAAGTTGTTGTCTTGCAACTGGAAGGTTGTAGGTTTGATGTTGATGTCTCCTTGGGCAAGGCACTTAACCTTAAGGTCTTTGTATTGATGTATAAATGCGTGCATGTCTGTGCTCTACTGGTCAGTACGGATGGAAAAGTGCTACATATGTTCAGTCCATTAATCAACTTAGGATTTTTTCCATTGTCAGAGAACAACTGGATCATCCTGTTTCAGACTTCAGACATAATACTGAAATTTCCTCAAGTACATCAAACATTTACTGCACTCCAATAGCTTTCCTCTGCAGCCACTGCATACTGGTTTTTAGAAAGCAATTCTCAATTGATTTTTATTTTGGAGAAAGGCTCCAGTAGTCTAAATTACCAAATCAATATTTAACTGGGCTCTTTACTGTGAAATCTTCTGCACCACTAGCTGGCTGACCTGCAGCGTAAATACATTTTTTTTTTTTTTTAATATTCAAACTCAGACAAGACCTCAAATTATTCTTTGTGGACTTTAAATCATTCATGAGAAAAACGAGGTTTTGGGGAGTCTGAATTGGCTGAAATTGAACATTGCCAGCTAATGCTAACCATGTGATATTCTGAGCTGTGCATACTGTGATCTGCAGCAGAAGGCTTGTTGCAAACCTTTTTTCTATCAAGAATCTAGGTTGCTGAACTTACTAACAGACTTTACAATAATGATACACCCTTACAGTTTTTTTTACAGTCCTCTAAAAGGTTTGCAGCTATAGCTACCAGTTAGATTAGGAATCTGACCTATTTTAATAAGCCCTGACTGATTATACTTTACTGTATTCTCCTGTATTATATGGTCACATCATCCTGCTGCTTCAGGGGTGTTTGTCTTTTCAAAAACATTACTGTGTGGGTTGCTTCTTTGTTGATTTGCATGATTTGCAGTTGGCCAATCTCAACAAGCAAGCGAATGACTCAAATAAGACATGATTTGTTTGTTTCTCCTTTCTAGATGTTAATTTAATCAATTCACACAAGTTAAAGTTAATTCTAGCTATGAGGTTAAATATATTTAACTGTGGAAACTTTAGTTTACATTTTCCTAGGGCAGCAGATATTGTACGTGGCATGAGTTTGACAAAGTAATCAGGAAAAGTTGTAAATTGTTGATCTACAGGGTATCCATGTTAATTGGGTATGAGCTGTAATAGTAGATGATGAATATACAGGTCATAATAAGTATAACTTTTAGACAGAAGTAATTTGATTGATAAAATACTACTCAAAGGTATTTCAGTTTTATTGTTTAGCACCAAATCAAAACAAAAAGCCATCTAAGTGTCCTAGTCAAATCCAACTGTATGCAATTCATTTCATTCTGCTGGTTCACGTCAAGGCTTTGAACACATCAGTACATACTAAAATGAGTTTCTGTGCATTGTAAATAAAGGTAATTTAATGACTTTTAATAATATTTTGGGAAAAAAACATAAATTTTCGAACTACTGTGAAAACCTCTCGAAAAACAGCCTATGAAATGGAGATTTTTGTAAACAAGCAAAGACAGACAAGAGAAAAAGTAGAAGGGCGAATGAGGTTAACATGCTTCCCTGCTATGCGCTTCCTGAAATATGGAATATTAATGCACCTGGAGGAAAACATGGAGGCATCTATCTATAGACAGCAACACCATCTGCATTAGTAATGACATTAAAGCGTTTCATTACACCTTTCTGCCTCGCCGCTCCAGCTCTACCTTTCTAAAAGAAAGACCTGCATTGAGCCGAAGCTTGTGGTAAATCAGCTTTATTAAAATTATTACTAAAAACCACACAGTTTACTACCTTGAAGCACCTCGGTAACGGGGCTTTGTGGAACGTCTCATGGGAGCTGCTCTGCTCGTCTTTTTTCTCATAACATGAATAAAAAGGCAGCCTTGAGATTCTAAACTGCACGATCAGTACTGTGTCATCATTATCCCTCTATGGCATGGCGTTGCCCTCAGGCAACAAACCACATATCTGTACCTCACATTGCTCCTTTATTTTATTTTTTGGGGGGCATGATTTTTGACATATTTTTGTCCAAAAAAAAGTTTTTTCATGAATATAGTTTTTGTTTGATTTGTATTTCATTTCTCATAATCAGTGTAGAAAATCTTGGTGTTCTAGACCAATGTTACCCTGAGGCAACAAACCCAAATCTGGTTCCAGGAGGTGTCAGAGTCCGATTTTATGATTGACATGTAATTAGGGACCACCAAGCTCCCAAAGAATGCAGGAAAATATTTTTTCCCCCCAAAAATAAAAAGTCATGCCATAGAGGGTTATTAGTTGGTAACCTTGAAAATTAAATCAAGCTGCACAGACATTCTAGTAACACTTGCATCTGAAACAATATACAAGAAGTCTATGAAATATAGGTGAACCTCTGCATGTTTACATACAAAATGAGCAGCATTTTTCTTACCCCCCTCAAAGCCCAAGAAGACTGAGTTATATTAACGATGTTCGTTTTTTAAATTAATAACAATTCGTTTTGGTTAAGCTCTCAAAAAGTAATCATGACACTCTATCATGTCCTAAAGGATCTTTACACAACAAATGCAACAGTATGGAGGGTTTACAGTATTTATGCCAAGATGAATGCTACCCACACAAATATTCTGTCCTTCTTTCATATGTTCTCTAAGACAGCTGAATGTGAAAAAGAAGAAAGGTTGTAGCCATAAGACATGAAAATACAATGAGATCCCAGAATTGATTAGTCACCGATGCAACATTGTAGAACATGAGAATAATAAGAAATGAAATTAAATGAAATTACATCAGACTTGTACGTCTGCTTTTCCACCCTCAAAGGGGTTCTCAAATTTGCTCTACAATGAAATCAGTTATTTCCACTTACGCACATATTCACACACTGATGATGGCAAGCTACTATGCAATACAAAATGCAATAATTGGACATATTAAAACCAACTGGTTTACTGGTTACTGACTTTGGAGATGACAACATCCACCAGCAACATAGTGGTAGAAAAAAAAAAACACTCCAAAGAGCATTTATATAATCGGAGGCATTCATGTCTGCAAAGACACTTCTCAGTTTCCCATCTCAAAACTTTGTTTTTATATCATTATTACAATACATAGTATGCCACTGGCACATAGATCTGGGCCCGGCGCTGCACATCAACTAATGAGTGCGATGTCATGGAGACCAGGCAAGCGAGCAGTGCACCACGCTGACCAATAGCATCAAGTAATTGTTACTCCTAAAATAAAGTAAATTTTTACATCTGGCTTTGTTCGGGCTCAAAGAAAACATTGTCTAACATTATCTAATATTATGATCTTCTGAATGCTCGAACAGCGAGGACAGCAGACTTTGTTTTTCCAATTCTGGAATAACAACAGAAAGAGTTGGCTTTAGATCAAGTCTGAAAAATACAGTTAATCTATTAGTATTTTGTTTTAAGTAGACAATCAGATCATATTGTGCATAGCTGCTTCAATTTTCATGTTATGACACCAGTGATACCAGTCAGTCACTGCCTGTACAGGTTTTCTGATAATTATTTTCACATTGTGGCAGTATGGAGTGATACCGTGCCCTCCAGTGTCGGTTTTAGTAAAAGCTCAATTAGAAATATGACTGAACACATCTGTTGCCTTCTGATTCATTGCTTGAATAGAAAACTTTTGCACAGATCCTTAAGGAATTGGGGATGCCTTTATCATCTTTTTCTCAAAATCTAAAATACTTAGATTGTGCAACACATAAACTAAATTACTCGACCAATTTTATATAAAAATACTGTTTGCAACCTTTTCCATTTATGGAAATACACATACTGTTTTGGCACTAAGCCCACACTAAATTGTGGTTGGGAAGAGACTCGTTTCTGTAACACTCAAGTAAGAACCACCACTGCATGAAATTGTAGTATTGCTATTAAATTCATAATATGATGTCTCATACTTGAACTGGCCGAGAGCTGAAGGAACAGGTTAGAACTAATCTTCAATTTCATCTGCGGCAGTAAAAGCTTTTATTTTTATAACTTACACAGGATTTTTAATGGTCGTTTCCTTCGTTTCTGAATTAAAGCGTTTCGCTGTCTGGAAATATTTCTGGCAGGGCAAAAGTGGCCAACTGTGTACAGTGTTGTGTGGACGCTTCAGGAAAGACAGTTTGTGAAGGGCAACAAGGCCACATCAAACAAAGCTGTTCGATTTAGACTTAAATTCTCTAATGTGAGCAGTTCTGAAGGAACGGGGAGTCATGGAGTTCAAATTTCTCATCTGGCTTATAGCATCTGAGGGAGACTTGCACCATGGTCTATTAAATTCAGCTTAGTGAAATGATGAAAATGAATACGCAGGCCTGAAGCCTGTCAGAGAGAACATATGGTTCTCAAGCTAAAATATAGTGTTCCAGTTAGAAAGCAGCATCACACACTTAGAGCTGTGTGCAAAGACTCAACAAATAAAAATCAATCACACCAATTAAATTTGGCCAAGCGAAAGTGGGCTGGAAAAGTCTTATGAATCTTAAATAAACCACACATGCAGTCGGCACACGCTGACTTCAGCTTTATTATGGTCGAACTGCTGTTTCTGCGCCTTTCAGCAAGACGCATTCAGACTGCCAGGTTTCAAATTGAATGTCTGCAGCTCGCGGCACCTCAAACAGCCCTTTCTTCTCCATTATGGCGTTCAGGCTTTCTCCCACTCAGATTTCAGGTGACTCGGGGTTGCGATGAAATTGTGCCGATGCGAATGCAGCACATGAATTACTGTGCCGAACGTAATGCAGCCCCGTCAAGTAACATGTCAGATAGATACCGTATGAATGTTTCTAATAAATAGTAGGTTCCTGCATTAGTATTGGGTTTGTCACATCAGAAGGATTTTGATAAAATATAACAATGTATCAGTCCAGTCCTGAGTTTCTAAATTGTTCTAGTGACATGTATTTCTTTCGCTTTTTCTTGTTGGTTCTGGCCACCAAATCTTCGAGGTCAGGTTTTAAAAAAGGCCGTGGCTTAGTGTAATATACACCATCAAACCCTGAATGTCCCTCATGCTGTGCGACTTGCTGGGTAAGATGATGGTGGCTCAGAAAGACTGAAATGATTCACAGAGATTTCTGGAACAAAGAAATATCCTAAAAATTGAGCTCCACTTAAGAAAATAATAAAATGTTGGCAATTTTCTTGGAAAAGTTATTCATACCTTGATTTCTTAGAAACTGTGACTGTTAAGAACTTGTGATTCAGATAATGTAACCCCCCCCCCCAAAAAAACCATGCTTAAAAAAAAAAAAAAAATCATTTTGCTATGTCTTTAATGCTGTGTATATTTTCTGTGAAGTCCCAAACATTAAAAACAAACAATATTTGACTCAGGAAAATGAGAAAAGAAATATTTCATAAAGCAAAACAGAAACCAGAAGATGCAAAGACGCAACCAAAAACACACTTCTGTTTTGCAAACTTAAAAATACCAGAATCTCAGGTGCACATGAAAGTTTGTTGTGCTTTGTGGAAATATATCTTTCATACTCTCCAATCATTTTATACATTTTAAATTATTATATCCCCATGTTTCTTAGCAACAGGATTGTTTACTGTTATCCTTAGCTGTACCTGTTGTGTCTCTAAGCTAAGACGTCACTACATATTACATTACGATTTGGATGAGAATGTTAATACAATCAAGAGCAAACTTGATTTTAAGATCCTGACATGTATGAGACACGGTATGCTCATTATTTGTGCAGATCTACTGTGAAAAAACTTCATCTGTCTGACATCATAAAGACAGATTGCTTTATCAGGAATGTTCAGGGTTTCAAAAGATTCAAAAGGGACCTAAAATAAATATTAAAGATGTTCTCTTCTACATGAGCACCTCGTTATTTTATCTGCCATTTTTTTTTAAATTTACAAATAAACAATATATCTTATTTAATCTCATCAAATTTGTATAAAAGGGTTTATTATCTTCTTGTCCAAACTGGTTGTAACAAGTTATCCATCATGACAGCAAAAACATATATAGCACATCTGTCTGCGTCGCTTTATAAAGATCACCGCGGATTCCTCTAAAATGCTGCTGATGCTCAATGGAAAATCCGACTGCTTGTTCAAGTCCAAAACATTACAGGCAAGATTAGAAAACTAGACCGGTGTTTTACCAGCTGCCACAAATATCTAGAACAGTACAGATGGTTCTGCTTCTTACTGGACTCGTTCAAAAATAAAAAAAGGAGGAAAAAAAAACAGTTTTCATTGATTAACCAGAAGCAGTAAAACAAATGTTCGACTGCTTATGCCTTTTTATATGTTTTTCTACGACCTTGTTAGATTTCAATTGGCAGTTTTCTGAAAGATCTCATCTTTATGACTGTCATAAACAGTGATAGTAATTTTGAAAAGGCATCAGCTGTGTGAAACTACAAATAGACAATGAAAACTAAAGCCTTGTTTGTCAGTTTGTGTTTACATTTAGCTTGTTTTGGTTTGCAGCACTTGTGCAGTGGTGTGCTTGATCTGTTTGCTAAAACACTGCACCTGTAAACCCTCAACAGCTTTTCCTTCATCGTTATTCTTATTATTCATTTTTATTATTCTTTTTTATTTTGCCAAATACCAATGAGAAAGGATTTCATGTATGAAAATGTTATAGTATGTTCTACACGATCTAAGGAAAGACTGATGACTCAAAAGTCAGCCAGACATTCAATGATATCCTCCAAGAGTCACAAAATTTTATTTGTGAAGAATCTGGCAGTTCAAAGCAAGAATGTAAAAAGGAAAATCAAGTGGAAGGAAAAAGTGTGGCAGTAGAAAAGGTGTTCAAACTGCAGCCTTGAGAGGATTGTGATTAAGAGACAATGTCAGAACGGTCCTACTTGGGCTAATGAGAAATTAGACTGGACTGTTACTCAGTGGTACGGAGTCCTCTTCACACATGAAAGTCAATTTTTGGAAATCAAGTTCTCAGAGGCTTGGAGGAGAGTAGAGAGGCAAAAGATCCAAGTTGTTTGAGGTTCAGTGAGAAATTTCCACAGTCAGTGATGAGTTGGGGTACCATGGTGTTGGTCTACTGTGCTTTATCAAATCCAATGTTAGCTTAGCCATCTAATAGGACATTTTAAAGCACTTCCTGTTTCCTTCTACTTTCAATCTTAATGGGAATGTTGAGTTGACCTCTCCACATTGCCAAAGGTACGAATACTTGTATCAATGACACACTGAGTCTGGATTGTGAAGCAAATTTGCCTGATCATAACTCATCGAAAATCTATATTTTAATGAGAATACAGACAAACTCTTCCTAAGGAAAACCATAATACCATTCAGAAGGCCAGCAGTTTTGTTCTCAAACACCTTTTTTAAAATCTGTTTTATGCAATATTTATTTCTGAGAAACCCAATTTAGAGTTTTCATTAGCTGTACGCCATATTAATTGAAGTCAACTGAAAAAGATGCCTGAAATTTATCACTTTTCATGTAATGATTGCATAAACATATCAGCATCAATTTTTGAATTCCACCACTAAAACAAATGAACTCTTCAAACATATTCTAATTATTGCACCTGTAAATACGGATTTAATTCTAATACTTAACCAAAATTTACAGATGCTGGCGGGTTTTTGCTGTTTGTTTTTATGAAGGTCAGTGAAAATGTGTATTTAAGCCAGTCACCATCACTCATGAGGTAATGCAGTTTGTTACCCGGGGGGGGGGAATTTGAGCCCTCTTGAACTGACTCAATGATGCCCATGGCCCTTTGTTCTCCAATTTTTGAGATAAAATAAACATTGCTCCACACATTACTGGAGAGAGCCCAGTAGAAAAGCATTTCCCAGCACTAATGCATTGATCTAAGGACAACCTGTCCTCTGTTAAATTCAATTTTTGAATCAGACTCAACGGATACATCCTTCGAAAGATGCTGCCCCCTCCTTCCCCCTTTCAGACGTCTCTCTGGAGGCATTAGTTGCTCTTTGCTTTGCCACAGCCAGACAGCCCTAACACTAACACCGAGGCCCTGGAGAATGAAGTGCAGCAGATTTTTCATGAGTGTGTTGATCGGGCTGGTGTGTTGGGCTTGTGATGAGGGGTCAGCAACAGTGCAAGCTTTTTTTATAATCCAGTTGAGAGAATACAAGTTCTTTGGTTCTGTGGTCATGGTGGCGGCTGACTCTCCCTTAGCGTTGCGGTGCAACACAAGTACAGAGTAAAATGTGCGCTGAAGCATCACTATCTTTATGAAACCAGACACGCCGAAGGATTTCTCTGATAGGCCTTTTCTAACTTGTACAGATATGGCTCTTTACTTTATTATGGGCAGATTAATTCTGAAATATGAATTGTTTAAGTCAATATTAGCTGCAAACCTAATATTTGAAATATGATGCGGGATTTAAGACTGTAAGCTTTAAATAGAAATCTGATTGTCTGATCTGTATGCAAATTACAAGATTTTAATTTCATATCATGTACACAGTGGAAGAAAAAAAAGGTTTCTCTCACTAAATTCTTATTCACACCAACTGAAGCATGTCTTATACACTGATGGGAAGATTAAGAGGGAAATTTCAAAGCAGAACCAGAAAAGTTTGCAGGGCTTTGTTTTGATGTATTTGTTTATTGAGGAATTTTATTGCGATTTTTCCATATTTGGACTGCTGCTCAGCAATCTGAAACAATTGAGCAAAGAGTTGCCAATCCTATTTCTGGCCAGCTAATTACTACATGTTTAATGTATTATTACATTACTTTTATGTGGGACAATTATTAAAAAACTTTTTTGGAGAATTTTTTTTCAGAGTTACTTGATTTCTTTTGAGTGTAAAGAATGAAATTGTTTAAAGAAATTAAACATTAAAGCATAAAACAGTATAATAAACAAAACACATATGATGCATTTATTGAACAATATCTAGAAATCTTTGCAGTCAATTATTTATTTATTACAACCTTTGCAACAACTTTCCTTAAAAATAAATATTTTTAGCCTGGATTTCAGTCACTTTAGCCATGCTGTCTTGGTTTTTATCTTCTTTATTTCACTTCCTTTCACTTATTTGTTTAATGCAATTATTTTTCCATTTCAACCATGATACCCTAGTGTTATTTATAATTTTATTTTAGTTTCAGTGACATTTTTTTTTAGATTTCATCATTTACATTTTGCTAGTGTTTCATACTCTAGTTTCAGAGTTTAAATTCTTGTGTTCATATTTCAGCATTCATCACTTGTGACTGTGATTCCCTAGTTCTATACTAAATATAACACCTTTTTATAGTTGCCAAGAATTATTTTAGTTTCTTAGCTTAACATAAATTTGTGTGTTTATTGTTTATAAGTTTAGTCGTTCATTTGAATTTGTGCAAAGCAGTTGAAGTTTCATTTAATTTTGTGAAAAGTGTCTGAATAGTTGACATTATTCTTTCGTGTGTTTTTTGATGAACTGTCTGCAGTCCTGATATTGGAATAATGTAACAATCCATGCAGTAACCTCTGTTTTAGATGAGGAATGAGAGGCGCTGCAGCAGGGGAGGTGAGCTATTAATAGAGAGTTGCCCAGGGGCGCTCAGAAATCTTTGGCCAGCCTTGAAACACTCATGCACACTTATACAGTTGTGTATCCATGACGGAGGGCATCACAATGACTCACATCCATTTCCAGGAGTCCGGAACTTGATTTATACTTCTGTGCTAACAACCAGCTCAGGCATGCTGCAGCCTATGCAAATAAACCGAGTGCCTGCATCAAGCAGTCACAGCATCAGACTGCTACATGGACGGAGATGTTTTTCCCTTTGCATAACAAAGGGAAAAACATACAAACGTTTGCTTTGGATAGAAACAAAAGAGATGCATAAAAGAGATGTCCAAATAAAAATAATGCTACCAGCTAATAAGCTAACTGGCTTGGTTGACAGGCTTAAGTATGAAAATCAGGGTAAACCAAAAAAAAAAAAATCTAAATGTTGTGTTTTGATCAAACAAATCTTTAGACATTTTGAGATTCGCACTTGTTCCCTCTCAACTATCACATCATGCTGTTTGAGTCTTGCTGCAGAGCCAACTGACTCAATGTAATTTCTTCAGACTTTTTGCCATTTGGCATTTCCTGATCCACTCAGTTTGATTGAATTGCATTTTAGATAAAATGAGACTCTAAAGTACAATTCGCCCAGAATCCTCCCAGTGTAGGATTTGCTTGAATTTGGACCAAACTGGCCTTGCAAAGATATTGAAATTTGTCACACTATGACTACAGACTTCAATGCTTTTGATTGTTCAATGCGATAGACGCACACAGTGCAGTCAATGTTTGTGGGAAACAAAATAGTTTAAGCTTAGAAAGATTGAGTGGAGTGTGTCTGAACAGCAACATTCTTGCCACTAATGAATTTAGGTCTGGAGTTACTGAACTAATTTAACATCTGAACATGCTTTGATCTAAGCAGCTGCAGCTCTAACTGTACCTTTATGGCTGTTATCCTGCTGGAAGGAAGACCTCCACCCTAGTCTTAATTATTTTTCAGAATTTCATCCAGAATTATTCTATACTTGGCCCATTTCAGCTTCCCATAAACTCTGACCATGTGATGGTGATGCTGGTCAGAGCATCATCCCTAACATGAAACCATCCCTTTCATGTTAGGGATGGTTTATGTTAGGGATGTGTAGTGTTCATTTAAAAAAAAAAAACTTCAGCTTTGACCTCATCTGAACAGTTCACATTCTTTTACATGTTAACTGTGACAAACTTCAAACGGGACTTCTTGTGAGTTTCTTTCAAAAACGGATTCTTTCTCATGTTATTTTTCTTTCATGAAGATGAGATCTGTAGTTCCCACCTGAACTGTGAATCTTAGTTGCACCACGCTGTTTCTATTTTAAGATAATGTGTTGAACAGAGCTCCACGACATGGTCAAAGCTTGGGATATTTGTTTTTATTGCCAACTGGGCTATAAGCGTATCTAGAACTTTCTCCCGAGCTGTTTGATGTGTTCCTTCATCTTCATGATGCGGTTTGTTCACTAATATCATCTAACAAGCCTCTGACGCCTTCACAGAACAGCTCGATTTATACTAAGGCTAAGTTGCAAACAGATGGACATTTTGTGGAATTAGGTGTGAGAGTAAAGGGGGATGACTACAAGTATATGCCATTCTTTCAAGATTCTTACTTTTAAAAATGTTTAAACATCTACCATGGCCTATCACAATAAAAACTAATGAAGCATTAAAGTTTGAGGTTGTAAAACGTGACCAAGATAAACTGAGTACAAGCTAGAAGGATATGACATTAAGCTAAATTGAATTAAGAATACATGAGATTTTCTGTTGTTGACTGTGGCAATGTGATGCAAATGTGTCAAATTTCCTTTTGTCTCTTCTGACTGGAAATGGCCGAATACATACAGCTCTGGAAAAAAATTAAGAGACCGTTTAAAATGATCGGTTTCTCTGATTTTACTCTTTATAGGTATATGTTTGAGTAACATGAACAGCGTTTTCCTATTCTATGAACTCTTTACAACATGTCTCCAAAATTTCAAGCAAATATTATTTATTTGCAGAAAACGAGAAATGGTCAAAATAACGAAAAAGACGCAGCGCTTTCAGACCTCAAATAATGCAAAGAAAACAAGTTCATATTTGTTTAAAAACAACAATACTAATGTAACTCAGGAAGAGTTCAGAAATCAAGTTGGTGGAATAAACCAGGAGGTTTTCAACTGAGTTCAGTGCAGTGGGCTCTTAATTTTTTTCAGAGCTGTATGTTTGTGTTGCTGGAACTGCATTTGTATTGAGGGTGAATCTAATGACATCAAAAGGGCCTTTTTTGCTTGCAGTTATTTAATTTATTGAGGTTGGGATGCAAGTATGGGCTTACGTATTCATAGTGTAGATTTATTTCATAAATATAACCCTAAAATAAACACCTTAAGGAAATGAATACATGTATCTTCCTGACTTATAAGAAGATGTACAAAAAAGCACGAGAGATTTGTGACTGTTAAATTCAAAGATAATTTTGCTTTTTAGATCCATCGTGCTTCTGTAAACGTTGTAATTTGACTCACTATAGTAATTACAGCACCAACAAATGTTGAACAAAATCAGAAAATGCACTCCACACAGAGCAATAGAGCTTTGTGTACATGACTTGTAAATCATAAGCGCTGTCTGTATCATTTATGTCAAAGGAAATTGAATTTCTTGCTCTGAAGCACATACTTCATAATAATTCACAGCAGAAAATCTGCAATACAGGTAATTGAAAATATATCAGTGAGTTCTTTGAAGAGTATTTTATGGTCTTGTTTAATCAGAGGCTTTGCTGTGCCTGTAAAAGTCTGGCCCAGAATGATACGGCTGTAACAGCGTCGATGTAATTCATCACATTCTTTTTTGGGCCCTTTTTGAAACTGACAAAACTGCTGCGGTGGAAAAAAAAAAAAACATCACAAATCCATTGGGCCTCTTTTTATAGAACATAAAAGTGAGTCTTAGGACTGATTTTTCAAACTGAGATATGAAAGAGAGAAACGACTTGTGTCAGTGCTTTGATCGAGCCATTTTGAGTAGCGTAACAAATTTGATGTAGATTCTCCGGGATAGGTTGATACTTCACATTCCCCAACCAATCGTAGCATGAATTTTTAAAAATTAAATACAAGATGAAGTTTGGTAAGAAGAAGGACTCAAATATGGAGCATTATTTCAAGTTTTATTAAATGTTCCAACACCAGGATATTAAGCCTATAAAAGCAATGACACCACAGGTGCCTCTCAGTTAATGTATTTCAATATTTTAGTTCAAAAAGGGATTTAGTATGCACAGTGATATATGAAAAACATTTATTGCTCAGATTTTGATGCTCATGACTTACACATAATGAAAACCTAAAATTCATTTAGATCAGAAAATTAGAATAACCCATAAGCTCTAATTTAAAAAGCTTTTTTATTAAAGAAATGTAAGCCTGTTGGAAGGTCTGTCCAGCCACTAGATAGTATATGCACTCAGTACTTAATGTGGCCACTTTTTGCCTGAATTACTGCATCAATGCAGCATTGCATGGAGGCAATCAGCCTGTCACTCTGCTGAGGGCTTAAAGAAGCCAAAGTTGATTTAACAGCAGTCATCTGCATTGTTGGCTCTTCTTCTCTCACTACCTCTTGACAGTATAGCTTCTCTTTGAGCTTAGGTCAAGAAGATGTGCTGGTCAGTCCACCACAGACATACTAGGGTCATTAAACAAGGTACTGGTAATTTTGGAAGCTGCCAAGTCTATTAGTCACTTAAAAGATTTTGCAGATGCTGCACTGACTTTGGAGTTGGTAAAATAAGTTAACACCATCAGAAGACATGGGAGTCCAAATCCTCACTGACTGTGATGATTCACATTTTACCTCAGGCAACTTCCTCAATACTCTGGGACTTTTATTCCAAAGGGAATTGCAACATTTACTGTCATCTGAAAGGAGTTTGGACCACCGAGCAAAAATATGGTTCCTTCTTTTCTTAGTCAAGGTCATATTTTTCTGAACCCTGGTTCTGTCAATCCAGAATCTGATGGTTCTGGGTTGACATGCAACAGTTGTCCTGTCCGTCTGTCCTGTGCATGGAGGGCCGTAAAGATATTAAAGTTTGAACGGCCTTTGCTTCAAAATCCTCTCAAGTACAGGTATCCCCAGTACCTGACCCTGCTTTTCTACCACACTTTTTTCTTCCACCTAACTTTCCACTAATGTACTTAAATGTGGCAGGATGTGAAAAGCCAGATTCTTAAGAAATATCCTTTAAAGTTTAGGGTGTAAATGAATCTTTCAATAACATTTATGTAATAAAAAGCATCTTTTATTGCTGTAATGTAATATTATAGTTTTATGATAAACTAAAGTGTTAAAGCATACCACTTTGTGTGACGTTAATGTAAATAATAAGTTTCACTTGAATTTGAATTACTGAACTAAATTAATAAGTTGTATTAAATGATGTTTCAATCTATTCTGACTGACTGAGATCCAACTGTAAACTAATTGAAATATTCTGAACACCACTGCCACAAAACATCCTAATTAATAGATCAGTGCTTTACGCTGCTCAAACAATCAGATATGTCACTGAAAAAGGAGTAAAAAACCTCGCGATGATGATTCATCCCACTGCTGGTGTGTGTTTGTACTCTGATGCTGTAAGCATGTGAAACAGCAAACGCCACTGATTCTAATAGACATAAGATATTTCATGGTGCACAGAGGCTGAAGCACATACACAGTTGGTGAAACACTCATCTTTTCAATGCACGTCACAAGAAAGCCACCAATGTTACCACCAGTATACACTACGCATGCGATAACTAATTCTTATCATTTCTACCAATCTGCACTGTCAGAACCAAAGGATGCAAGAAACAGGAAGCTGGAGGGGAAATGTCTTACCATGCCCCGCTCTCGTAAGAAAAGGCATCCTGTTGATCGCAATGGGGACGGTACCATGCTTATTGTGGAAGTGGTGGACATGGTGGGTGGTGCTCAAACTCGAAGAAACTCGCGCCGTACCGGTCTGGATTGGGAGCAAAGTAATCAAGGTGAACCAGAGTATTTGCCTCGAACAATAACTCAGACCCATGCTGAGGCTGAACTGGGACCAGCTGCTCCTGTGTCCGAGCACGGGGGTGGCTGCAAAAAGTCTACCCATGTGTGCTGATTCCACGAAGGCCCAGGAGAGACAACGGGGCCGGGCTCTGGCCTCTGATCGTTCAGCCTGAAGACAGCAGGGCATCTCACTGAGAGGCTGGATCCATTTCTTTTCAGGATCCCTTGCTGGATTAGTCACTTAGTTTTGGCCTGTACTCTGGTAGAAAAATATCCTTTAGATTTGCACCAAAAAAAAAAAAAAAAGAATTCAAAAGAAACAATCCAAACCCAGAGCCACACGCAAAGATGTTTACTCAAACAGGATAAAACCCCCACAAAATTTCAAAATCTATCTGGAAAGCTTCCTCGAGAACATTCTTCCAAAACTGAGCTCCAGCATGCAGGAAGATGCAGATCCAAACAAAGCTTGGGGTTCAGTCCAACAGCCATGTTGTCCAGTCATTATATTTAGGCATGAATGCTGGCAGGGCAGAGACTCGTGTGATAAGAATTCTGATAAGAGCCTCCATCGCCCACAGGTAGAGCTTGAGGGCAGCTGAGCCTGCCCACTAAGAAGAAGAGAGCCCCTCCACCGCAGTAAAAGATGAAACACGTTTCCGTGGGAAAATGAATCATTTCATTAAGGAAATAAATAAATAAATAAATAAATCTCGAGCAGATAAAAATACGAGGGGTGCAGCTACGGAGGATGACGCTGGAGCCAGAGCTTTTGTTCCCTTTAACCGGGGAATGAAAAAAAAAAGAAAAAAGAATAGAGACAGGGAGGAGGAGGAAGAAGAGGAGGGGGGGGGGAGGTTAGAAAGCCAGGGAGCAGTATCTGCAGCAGCGCGGTAAAGAAGAAAATCCAGAAAATAAATAAATAATTTGTCAGCAGCTCCTCTTCCCCCCAGTCCTCCTCTCACTGGCGCCGCAGATCTGGCGAACCGCAACCTCTGTCGTGCTCAGAGATCCATCAGAATGCAGCTACAGCAGCCTCTGCTTCAGACGGACGTAGGCTCCATCTCTCACGCTCCACCTGCTCAGACTCATGCAGCAACGACTACTGCTGCATTCCCCTCGCTGCCGCTGCTGCTCCTTTCCCCCCCCCCCTCCTTCGTTTCTTCCCTTTATCCTCTCCGGTTACCTTGTCCAGATCCGCTAGCTTCTGGTGGAGGACATTTAAGTGGCGGCGTCTGGTCTCCGGAGGAGGGCAGGTGATGCTCGACTCGCTGCAGAAAGGCTTATGCTAATTAAAATGAAAGACTGTGATAAATCCCAGGAATGACTGAGATTCCAGGACAAGCCCAGATTCCCGGTGAGGACGATATCCTCGCCTTGGACTGGAGGCGAGCTAAAGGAGCTCTTCTGAAGGCACACTGTAGTCAGGGTGCTCTGATCCAGCGAGGCACAGCATGTGCCTCTGTGTATGTTTGTGTGTGTGTGTGCGTCTGAGGAAGAGTCTGTGAGCAAGTGAGCGAGGAGGGTGAGGGTGGGTGGGTGAGGGACAGCGGCAGAGAGGAAGGGAGGGAGGGAGGAAGGGAGGGCGACTCAGGAAGAGACGGCGAAAGAGAGAACAGGCAAACACTCCGGGAAATAGTGAGGCAAGTAAATGGGTTGTGTGAATAAATACATGCTAGAGAATTCGCAGCGCGCTGGCTTGCAGGTCCTGGCAGTAACACGTAGGAATCATACTGCAGAGGAGGAGCTTGATTTAGGTGAGCTGTCAGAGCTGTTGCACAGGGAACACAGGGGGATACAAGCAGCATAAAGACCCCAACGCTACAACAGGTAGAGAGGAGAGGGGAACGAGAACGCATGCCGAAAACAAAGCAGGACGGAGGAAGTCAGAGGTTGGGCGGTGTAATCTGTCTAGAAGAAATCAAGAAGAGCTGCATCAAAATCCAATCGAAGACCTGTCTCTTCGCAGGAGAGCATCGCCATGCTCCCAATCTATTTGCCCACAATCCCTCCTCCTACATCTGTATACCAGTCACCTCTCTTGTTTGCTCAGGAGCTCTCATGCTGCTTAACCATGCTGAACTCATTCACAGCCACGACCGATCCGTGGGGTCAGGGGCTCTCCGGCCATGCCTGAGCTGCTCACAGGAAAAATATGTGGCGCTCTGGCACAATGGAGACGTTATGAGAAGAAGGTAGGGACAGGAGAGAAGGGAGAAGAGGAAAAACACAAGGGGAGGAAGACATCGGGAGAGGGAGGCTGCAGCTGTATCAAGTGAATCACGGTCGATAGAGATATCAGCCGGGATTGCCTGGTCGGTTGAAAGGACACGCATGGAAACAGGAGGACAGAGGCGAGCCATGCAGCACCACCTCTCACGGTGACAAGAAGCCGACACAGGCCATTACTCAAGAGAGGGAGGGAGTGCTGCGTGTGGTGGAGCGAGGCTGATTGAACTAAAGGAACTGAGGAGAGATACGCGCACGACGCTGTGAAATCACAAGTGGCTGAACGGCGTTCAGACATTCATCCGCGGGTATTGTGGACATAAATAAACCGATAGAGGCTGTGGATCTGCTTTCGTTTTCCCATCTGAGTCAGAAGGAGATTTAAATCCTTTATGTGTTCCCTTCTCTTTGTACTTCTCAGTAAATCGTAATGCGTGTCAGCTCTCCCAAACAGACACTGCCTGGCTATAACATGAAGATTAGTTTATGGCAAATGTCTATTTGGTGACAAAACATACAGACACCTCATCGGCAATACCTGCACAGATGCACATTTCACTCTCCTAATAACAGGTCTGCTCAAGTTTTGCAGTGCACAATAAAAGAAAACATTATGGACTTGTATGTCAGGTCATTTTCCCTTTTGCTATTTTGCATCTTTGCGGTTTTGGTCTTTTTTTTGTAGCAATCATGCATCAATTGGGACATTTATGCCTGCTTTGAGAACTACTGATTTAAAGCAATTTTCTATAATCTACAAATAGTCTGTTGCAAGTAAATTATAGGTTGTTGTTTTATGGCTCCAATAATTGGTAACAACCCAAGAAATCCACACGCAAAAAAGACACCGTAAAAAGTTATCATAAATTAGGTTGTGTGTATTAAAGTAGAATTGCAAAGGCAATAAATTATTGAACATATGAAGGTATAAAAAGGCAGAGAAACCAAGTGGAATCTGTCAATAGTTGAAGCACAAACCCTTCAAATAAGCTGATTTAATCCAAATTGTGGCTAGTATAGCAGTTTCTCATTTCCAGGGTGTCACACAAAAAGCATCTTGTGATAGCTATCAGTACAGCGCTCTCCCAAGACATTCACAACCTTTCACCTGAGGAAGAAAATGATGGCAGTGGTCACAGATGCATCTCTACTTCTGAAAATTTCAGAAAGCATCACTGGAGTCATATTCTGTCAATGAAAACATTATTTCACCGTAAACCAGCCGTGAAAAGCTACACCCCACAATATTTTAGTGGAAAAAATAACCAGAAGAGTTGGCTCATTTACAGTCGCAGAAAGACTTTAGCAGATCCATCAAACCACCATTCGACCATCAAAACATCAAGCAATGCAATTTCCTCTGTCTACTCACAAGATTCACTGCAGGAAAAAAAAAGAGGCTTAAACTTGTTTATAATTTACATCTGGACAAGCCAATGAACATAGCAACCCTTAAATATCAAAGCAACAGTGGAGTTTGGAGGTTGTGGTATCACGATGTGGAAGTCCATGTCAGAACATATGAATTTTCTATAATTTAGATGAGGACATTTACAGAGATATAAACAGTGGAATGATCCCTCGCACACAGATAAGGAAACTCCAATTACTTTACATATGAGTGTAACGTAATTGGTTTATAAAACTATGTTTACTTGTACATCATTATGAGCATACAATTTGAAAAAGGAAAGGAAAAGAGTAATTGCATTGATCTGGCGCATGCAAAAACAAAAACACAAAACAGTGAAAGAAATTTGACAACGCAAAATAAAAATGTCAACAAAAGTTCATAAGTTGTTTTTGTAAATTATATTTTTTCCATTCTTTAATGTGAATATTTTTTTAATACTGTAGTGTGGCACATTATTACTGTTTTCTAGCAACTGTTAAAGTCAGCAGTTTTTTATTTATTTAGGGGCTTATTCTATTTTTTTTACTTGTCTATTTTTCATGTTATTATTCTTAAATCAATTAGGGAATATATAATATTGTCAGCTATGAGATCACATAAGAAAACTGTGAATAAGTGATTTATTTAATGTGTGTGGCATGTGTTGTTCAACTTTGTTTTATCTTATAGAAGAGTAATATGTCACACTACAGTATTAACTACATTATGTTACAATTTTATTTTTTATGTTCAACTTCATGTCTGTAGTATTTAATCCTCTATTTATTAGCTTGAAATGTATCATAAGCATTAAATCTACTTCCACATACATCCTTGGTTAAGATACATAAAAAACCCTGAAATAAAAAATTTTTTTACTGAAGCACTATTATTTCATGTTGAACAATTTAGAAAAACACAAACTTTAATTTGAGTACCTTTATTTAAGGGACAAAAAACTTCTGATCTTGGAACAATTGTTCCTAATGAAATCAATGGTGGCAAACTTAATGACACCCCAACAACTCATAAATAATTATAATAGAAAAACATTTAGTAAAATAAAACTTTATTCGATTTAAATTGATCAGAGCATCTAGAAACTTTTAATTATTAATAAATGCCCTCTTGTTTCCCAGGGAAAATATGTGACAGCACACTGGTCACTGGGCTGGACAACTTTATCTTGTCTCCATTGGCAAAAGGACAAACATGGGGGAGAGAGGAATAAAAAAATAAATCTCTAAGGCTCGTTGTCAGAGAATGACAACAAAGAGTGGCAACCAGAGGACACAAAGTCTTCAAAATGGCATTTATGGAATAACTGAGTGTTTCCTAGGACAAAACCTTTTTTTAAATGCGATGTTTGTTGTAATCTAGTGGGATTTGAGATTTAAGCTTTACAGTCGCAAACAGTCAATTAGGTTTTGGTATACGGTTTGTGATGATGAGGGCCTCTTTTCATTTCTCAAGAACCTGAGCACTTTGTTAGAGTAGAAAACACCATGATGTCTTAAATACCACCAGATCTTAAATAAAAATGCCTGTAAACTCATAATAGAATATCTCAAAACTAGACATAAAGTCAAAGTTCTTCCATAAAACCTCCTAAATTTGGCTCATTAGGGAGCTGAGGGGAAGAGAGCATAAAAAGAGCGTGCAAAGATCCCTCTGTGTGCATGCTTCAACTTTGTTGAATCTGAAGAAATCTGAAGATACGCTGTTCATCTATCTACAGCAGGAATACCATTAGCTGTAGAATTTAACACAATTGTTATACCACAATAAATATACTCAAATTAAAGGTTGTATTTTTCAGAATTTTTATGTAAGCATCTGTTCTGCTCCAATAAAAGGTGATATTATTTAATTTGTGGTGGATGCTGTAAGCTGGTGCAATGTCATTTTCTTGACTAGTTGGTCCGGGAGAATAAAAAGGAATCCTGAGATGCTTCATGTTAATTTTACTTTGAAAATATGTGTATGCTTTTAGCTTGAGCGTTTAGTTAAAGGTCATCATGTTTTCATTTTGCTTTTGTGAGATTTTAATTTCACATTATGTTTTTAAAATTTTTAATTGTATACGTGTGTTTTGGATTTTGTCTTTTCACTTTCTTTCTTACTGCTATTTTTTACCTAGTGGATGAACTACATTAATAGCTATGAAAAAAAACACTAATGTTGTGTGGGATTTCACACTATGAAAACACACAAGTATAAAAACAGCATGTAATTTCCAATTATAGTGAGGTCTGAGTACAACAGAACAGAGTGGGGTGATTTATAATGTGCGACTTGGACTGTCAGGCTGTCCAGCATGCGATCATCTTTCTAGGCAGTGATGATATCTTGGTGGGAGCTGTCAGCAGTGAAAAGCTGTCCTTAATCAATTTATAGGCTCGAGGGTTGCTCAACATGAAGGAAGTCTGGGGAGATGGAGAAGCCTGAGACTCACTAGCTGTCCTTGTGCTGTCCTTGGATATTCGATAGGCTGAGCATCCCATGTAGAACTTCCGACAGACCACAAGAGATGTACGGATAAGCAGTATTTGAATGCATATTTGATTCATTTATTTAAAATAAAACTCTGGTGAAGTTGTCCAGATTTAAAGAAAATAATCACATTTAAATTTTTGAGAAAAATCAAACAAATTTTAACATAAAAGATAGCATAAGAAAATACAAATTGCTGATGATGATTTCATTTAATAAGAGAAATTTTTATCTTAACCAACCTGGCTCTTCTTTGCAGAATTATTCTAATTGAGTCACATGTGAGGGTTTTTCAACCCAGCATCAAAGTCTGATTTAAGCCTGGACCATGACTTGGTCTCTCCAAAAATATTTATCTATTAAAATCTTTATCTATTGCTTTATTTATGATTCATCCAGAGGTTGAGTTGCTGGTGTGCTTCAGATCATTGTGCTGCAGCAAAACCCAAAAGCACTTGAGTTTTAATGCGCCCTCTTTGTTCTTAAAGGTGGATTTTCCACGTTCAGAGTTGGAGATTCAACAAGAACACCCGATAAAGTCTGGATTACGGCTGGGAAAGTCAGTGCTTACTGAGGCACCACAAGTTTTTTTATTCAACATGGCAACCATGAACATAGAATGAAGAGGAGGTGACTGATAGAAACTTTTTAATAGCACTTTTTAAGTTTTGTACAGTGTTATACATTGCATTGTGCAATAGCTATTTGTGAACTTACTCTTGTCTCTTAAAATAAATGGGGAAAAAATACATTAGTATCAGTTTATATTGCTAATAGTAGTTAGGATCACAATAACTAGCCAGTCCCACTGTTTTCTGACCTTATTTTCAGCTCCTAATTAGCTGGAATTGAAAATCCTATGGAATTTTCAATTGAAGAGAAAAATTAAATTGTAAATTGAATTTACAGACCTACAGCTGAGCAGGCCCAGGAATGGTACAATATGGATCAGCTGTATGGGTCACTTTTAAAATGTAAACATATATGGCAAAGTATTTGCCATATATGGCAACAATATATGGCAAACAAACAATATTTCACTGTTGGTATGATGTTTTTTTCTACAATTCAATTCAAGTTGTAGTGTTTTAGTAGACTAGACACGCCCTTTTCATGTCTTTTCCTTTTGAGAATAACAATTCTAACTGTGTTACGTTGGAGTGGCAAAGCTTTAGAAATACCTTTGCAACTGCTAGTAAACTTATAAATGCCACTGAGTTGGTTCTTTATCTGTTCTTAAATTGATTCTACAACAAAGAATAATGTTTTGCTTAGATCTGGTCTATCTTCTCAAAGCCCCAGTCAGCGTTGGCAGATGGCCGCTTGCACTGAACCAGGGTTTGCTGGAGGTTTCTTCCAGTTAAAGGGAAGCTTTTCCTCTCCACCGTCGCTACATGCATGCTTGGTACTGAGGGGTTTTTTTGCTGTGAAGAGATGTGAAGTGCTGGGTAAACTTTTTTAAATACTTTGAAGAATTAATTGAGCATACTGTCCTGTTTGGTAACTAGGATTCATTAATTGGAATGTATGTGTGATTAAATTGAAATGATATTTTTGTAAAGTGCCTTGCAAAATCATTTGTTGCGAATTGGTGCTATAGAAATAAACTAAATTGAACTGAATGCTTTTGCAGATGAGTCAGCCTGTATCATCTTTTCTGATCGGCTACATTTAATAGAATATTGATTCAATGTTCATTTTTGTTAGTCTGGGTGTGGCTAATGAGAATGACCTCAACTATAAAATGAAAGTTTAACAAGAGGCTTTCACTGTATTTTTATTTTTACATAGGGCCAGGACAGTTTAGACAGTTGATTCAATTAATGCATGAAATCAACATTTGGAAGTTGCATTTTGTATTTACTCAGATTATCTTTGTTGGACCATTTTTTTTGATGGTCTGACACATTCAAGTGTGACAAAAAAAAGCAAAAACAAAGATATATATTTGATGGGGAAAATGTTTTTGGATGGGATCGTAACTGCCCTAGATTTTCCATTTCTGCAGCACCGTCCAGATACTTTTTTTACATACATTTTTTACATTACAACCAAATCTTTTTCACTTGGATCCACTAAGCCACTCTCTTTTCCTTGTGTGTTATAATATAAATATATATGTTATGAGGAGAGCTTTGAATATCGTAGTAAAAGAAGAAGCCAGGAGGTTTCCCGTAAACTTGCAAATGACATGATATGAAAGGACGTGCACGGCGTTTTAAGGACTTAAGAAAGCTAAATGTGCATGTTTTTTCTCAGGAGGATTGGTGAGGGGATTTTTTCTGCAGACATCCAGTCTCGCCCCAGGGGGTAAAGTAGCAGGATTAATCATAGCACTTTCAGATTAATTACTCATAATGCCAGCATCCTCTGTAAGGCATGGCCTGCAGTTGTGATGTTTGGTTGATTTCATTAATCTCAAAGCGACAACACCTAAAATAAACCTGGCTCAGACGGTGGAAGAGTAGGAGACAACATGCAGCACGATGCACCACAGCTGCACCAAAAACCAGCAGAATTGCACAGAATCATTTTGTTGCAAAAATGAAATCCAACTTGCTTGTTGTTTTATTTTATTTTACTGAGCTAATACTAATTGCAGTTCCACAGTTGGGAACAAAAAGAATCTACGGTTCTTAATTCAGAGTTGAAGTAAAGGAGGGCTTAATGATGCACAACTTTATTAGCACTTTTTTCTTATTAAAATCCATACTTTCAGTGCACATTGATTTCTCACTCTTTGCTTGAAAAAAAAATCAACTCTGGTGTCTTGGCATCCCGCAAAACTCTCATTCGAAAAGACATCCTTTGCAGAAGTGTGTTGCATATTGCCGGCTGCACAGGGTGCTGGCAAAAATAGACTCCATTTGCTTGTTTAGCTGAGCCTGCTAGCCCCAGCATGGTTCCTGGAAACGAAGAGCGGCAGCGATGCATACAATGCAGACAAATGCCAATGACAAGGGATAAAGAGCCACAGTCAGCCAAATCTGAATATCCATCATTCTAAACTGCTGTGGCTCAGAGGAATAAATTAAACATGCTGCCATCATGGAAATCCAAACCTGAGAAAGAATCTCAAGTCTTCCCAGCTTAATGATCTGATAATATTTTGACAGTAAATCTAGGAAACTATGAGTTGGAAGCTCATTAGGGAAGGAGCTTTGGTTAGTTTTGATCAGCTGGTTTACTCATTATATAATCACTAGGTAGAGCAAGCAGGCATGCAGAGGAGATGGTACCTTTCAGCTTGTGTACCGATTTAACGCATTTAGAAATCACTTTAAGCATTTGAAATGGAGTTAGAAATGTTTCAAACCCACTTGTTGATTTTCCCTTTCATCCTCTATCCTTTATTATGTAAACCCACAGCAAAATCTCACTGAATATTTTTTACTGTGTTCACAAATTCCCAGCTTGGAAGGTTTAGTGGATTGAGACGGTTTGTTCTGGTTCCAGCCCAAAAGCTCCCAATACAATAGATGATCAAACCTGTTATTTGCTGATAATCAGTTTAATTACTGACACCTCGCTGTTATGTTCCATTTTCTCTTGCATGAAATTAGTAAAGGAATACATTAGATGTGTCTTGAGGCTTCAAGGGATGAGATTTCAGAATGCTAAAATGCTCCACTCTTTCTTGTGAAACAATTCAGTTTGCTGTCACCGTTTGGTTTTATCTGTTGAAGTATAAACTATGTTTTGTAAGTCTATAATACAAGCATCTTGCAATAGAAAGGCCTCTGCCACTTTTAGACTGTTGGTGTAGCAGCATTTTAGGCTTAGACGTAAATTAATTTAAACGTCACAGTGACATGCATTGGTTCTGCATTTTGATGTCTCGGGTAAATAACCAACCAGCATCCTTTTCTAACTCATTTCATACTCTAGCACAAATAATTTGATCATCTACTAAATCGTTTTGGATGTTGAAAAATCTACACATGCCAGGTATACCACACATCCACAACAATACCACTTAAAAAACTGCAGTTGTCTAATTGCCTGCACCACAATGCAAACACTACAAACATTCGCTCACCTTGGGAAGTGAAACAGATAGCATGACCTACATTCCGATTAATTTGGCCCATAATTATCTAAACATTTGGGGCAACATATTAGGCATTGCATTTAGCCCCCAGGCAAGATGAGCTTATTTGTATGGCAGTTCAATGTGTTTTACATGATGAAAACATAACAGCAAGCAAGAAACATTACATTGCAGTGGAAAAATAAATGAAACTAATCAAAAGTAAGAATTCAACCTACAGTTAATGATGTTCCAGGTATCATCAATCAAAGGCAACCTTAAACAAATGGGTTTTTTTATTCTTGGTTTAAAGGAGCTGAGTGTTTTATCATTTTGGTAGTTTTCTGGAAGTTTATTTCAGAGCTGAGAGGTCTGGGAGGAAGACAGGACAACAAATCTTTTACGTATTTTGGTTCTTAGCTATTCAGTGATTTAAACTAACGACAGTTTTTTTAAAGTCTGTTCTCTGAGCTGCAGGGAGCCAGTTTAAGGACATTGTGATGTGCACTCTATTTTCCTCGTTTTAGTAAGGAGGCAAGCAACACCATTGTGGAACAACTGCAGCTGTCTGACTTTTTTAGCAAACCTGTGAAGACACTGCAGATAAAGGTACAAATGAGTTTCTCTACACAGTACTGGGAAATTCGTCCTTTAAGCCAAGAAATATTCTTCTGGTGATACAACGCAGACTGCAAAGGTTCAGGTCTGGATCTATCACTACACTCAGATTTCAAGCCTGATCAGTAGTTTCTAGCTGTAATAGTAGTTTCTAGCTTTGTCCTGACAAAAATAAGTACCTAAACTTGGTTTCTATTCAGATGAAGAAACTTATGGCACATCCATGCATTGATTTGCTTTAAGTATCTGCTCAATGCTTGAATGACGGCCAGATGGCCAAATGATCATTAAATATAAAAAAAAATACAATGATGTCTAGTCATCAGTAGCGTGCATCACACTGACACACCTGAACACTGTAAATTACACTACACTATTCAAACTGAGAGGAGTGTTAAACAGGAAGAAAGTCTGAACAAACTCAATAAAAATTGTCAAAAAACCCCCAAAAATGAATATGTACAAAACTGTGAAACTTTACAATTTCAAAGTGTCTGTTTTCTATATGAAAATATGAACATTTGTTTTCCTTTGATGTAATTACATGATATCACTTTTCTTTACACTTTTCTTTACAATAAATACTACATTGTTACCATAATACTGTGAGGAGTAAGTACCAGTTAATTATATGATAACTTTAATAACTATACAAACTTATAAAACTTTTATTTACAACCAAATAATTACTCTAGTATTATCACAACATCACTGCTGTTATTACGAGAATACATGATAATTTTGGAAAGTAAATGGAAATATGCTACATTTTATGGTACATACACAAAATTTTGACTGTAACATCAAAACATCTTATTACCTGGTACAACATCGGTACTACAATGTACTACATTGTACTACATCTTATTACTGGTACTTATTACATATTTCTTATGTGGAAATAGTGTAGGTTACACGATGAGACTGCATTGTTAATTTGTCTCTACAATTATTATATTATTTTTGAGCAAGAAAAAATTTGGTGTTTTAATGCAATGAATGTTATTTTAATGTCACATTTTGTCCATATTTGTTTCACTACCAAACATTTGAGAAAGTATTCATGAATTAATTTAGTAGTGATTCAAAACTATACACACATGAAACTAAATTGAACTGTACCTTTAGTTTACAGACACTGAACATTTTGGCATTTTTGTTCCATCAGACTCCAAATATCTATCTATCTATCTATCTATCTATCTATCTATCTATCTATCTATCTATCTATCTATCCATCTATCCATCCATCCATCCATCCATCCATCCATTTTCTAACACCCTTCACCCTAGAGGGGTCAGGATGGTGGTGCCTATCTCCAGCTAACGTTCCGGGTGAGAGGCGGGGTTCACCCTGGACAGGACGCCAGTGTGTCGCAACTTGGGAAATTTTAAGTGACAAATTTTGTTTGGGATGCAAAGTGGTGCAAATGGTAGGAGTGATGCCTTGCTTCTATGAGATTGTGGGTTCGAATCCCAGTCTGAGTTCTTTCTGCATGGAGTTTACAACTTGTAAAGATTTAAGAGTGGAACAGCTAAAAAACTGCTGAGAAGATTACAGTGACAAACCATAGAAAGGGGAAGGATATGTTGAATTCCTGTTATACAACAGCATATGTTCTAGCTTATTACCAGGGAGAGGGTTTTGTTTTGTTAGTTGTGCTGCAGGGATTTGTAGTGATTTGATCACGGAGTCTTAAATTCAACAAGTTCAAATCCGTACATCATATTTGTTGTGTTTTGTAAATGATAAAGCAAACAGAAGATCTGTGAACTCTTTTCCTTTTATTATTGTTTTCATCCTTTCAGCATCAAGACACTCAAGGGAAACAGAGACAAAACAATGAAATATTCTTTCTTTGTTGCTCACACACTGCTGATCTAACATTCAAACCTTGGGCTGCATCTGAATTCACTGCTTTGCTCACCCTGACATTTTGGATCATCGCTGACTGCTGAAGTGCTGCACAACTGAATTTTTCACACCATTCACATGTGATTCATTGAATTGAGGCAAAGAAATGCACCAATAAGAAATCTAACATCGGAAACTGACTAAAGCACTAGAGTGTACATTTATTGCAATAGGTAGTAAAGATAGGGGTTTGTTACGATGTCAATATTTAGTTGTCGTACATTTTTACACACTTGAGCTCGGCTCTTAACAATAATTAACACCATAATACAAGTGTGTGGCCTATGAACGAGTGATGAGGCAGACTCCAACACTGGTGGTGGTTTTTCAAAGAACAACAGCTGAATGAGAGAAGCAGAAGAAAAATGCCTCCTTCTGAGAAAAATCATGTAAAACCACATGGTCTGATTATTTCCTGGAGCAATTATACTTCTAGCAACATATGATAGATGTTGAGTAAATCATGTTAATTTAAACTTTAACTTGCAGAGTTAGGAAAGAGCTACAGATAACTTTTCAAAAGGATCAGTTACGTCTGATATTAATTTATGATAGTAAAATTACCCAACAGTAATTTTTCAACTATGAGAATATTGTTTCAAAATGGACTCTGTTAACGATTTCGCTACATTTCACTCTTAACGTTTTCATAATCCTTTTTGCAAGGAAGTGCTTTATTCATAGAGACAATGTTCTCTTAGTTCTAATCCCAGTGGTGGTGCCGCAAACTTTTCAACTCTTTATCATTTGCCAAGTTTCAAAGCTCAGGAAGAAATGTAGAAAAACAACAAGGAGTAAAATAAAACTGTAACCTGCAGCCAGAGGTAAATGTGCAAAAGTGCAGCTGGAAGTAATGCACCTTATCCAACTGGTTATTTAGATAAACCGGTCTAAATGTGCAGTTTGGTTGTGCCAAAAAATTCACCATTAAGAAAAGTTCAACTTTTATGCACTTAAATATTTTCATTCACCAATATATTTATTTCTGATGAGGAAGAGAACTTAATCTCTTAACAATAAGAAATGATCAGAGTTTTGAAATAATAATAATAATAAAAATAATAATAATAATGTCATGGAGTCTTAAATTCAACAGGTTTTAATATCTGCTGAAAGTTAAATCCTTATGATTACCGACAAATTTGTTGCATTTTTAGTATTTGATGATTTATCTTTGGATAAGAGCAAGTCTTTGAGTTGTGAAGGCCTTCTTGCCCACATTCTCATCTCTGGCTGGGAAACTCAAACATGCAGCAAAAAACTGCAGGCAGGCTTTCCACAAAAGCCCAGATTTGTAGAGTGCACAACTGATAACCTTATATTAGACATAAAAACAATACAGTAAAAATACTGAAGGCTGTTTGGTTTTCATAAATCAAAAATATTGTCACATGGATGTCATTAACCCAGCATTGCATTGTGCAGATGAAGAAATGAGGACTTCCATGGGTGAAAAATATAACGAAAGATATAAAATGTTAGAAGTAATTATGAGTATTTATGTATCCCAAATAGCAATTTTTTTAGTTAATGGGAAAATTACAATATTTTCAGGTCAACATGTACAACTAATCATGGATCCCTTTAAGGAATAGAGGCCCTTCCCAAACAATTATGTTAATAATTGAGTCATCTATTAAGACACCCAAGGGTGGCATAAAAATTAGAAATTTGCTGTAAGCAGCAGCAAAGATGGGCTTTGGTGCAAACGGCACTGTGATAAATGTGTTAATATTTTCAAAAATGCTGTTTAAAAACAGAACACTGTTTTCAACACTACCAGTTCTTTCATTTTTGACAAAACAAATAATAAAATCTTGTGTAAGCAACATTTTTTGTAATAATTTTGTTTCTGGAATCTGTTCCTGTGTACAAAGTAGTCTCAAAGACGACTGTTCCTATTCGTAGTTCCACGATGATGGAAAAAGCTGTCAAAGGTTATCAGAGCAGACTGTGCCTTTGAAATCTCTTCTGAGGACACCTCCTCTAACACCTTAACACACCAAACTCACAGTTACTTTGCACTTATACATTCTTGTACGACAGCCATTAAAGGGATGTTTAACTTCTGATTGGCCCTGAACTCCTCACTGTTTTAAAGTTGGCTGTTGTATCTCCAATTTCTGAGAGCAGAGTGTAAACATATGTCACACTGCTGTGCATCACAACGGATGGAGAGAAACCAAATGCACAAAAGAGAGGAAACAAAAAAAGCAAATGTTTAATAAATAACAAAACAGTTAACACCAAGGAGCATTGATCAAGTATGCAAGTGCTAAACCTAGCATGGGGAAAAAGAAACTGTAAAAAAGAAGACAATACAGTTTTAAGAGGAAACAAAGACAAAAGAGACGTGTAAGCAGTGAGAGACAAAACAACACGGCCCAATACAACGATGGGTTATTTCAAAAGATCCTAACCTTCCTTACACTATTGATTTTAGTACCACGAAACATTTTATTTAGCTTTGTTAGTCACTCAAGGATAACTGTAAAGGAATATATGGAAATGTATGTAAAACAGGAGGAGGCATTAATAAAGCTTGTCGAAGGGAAAAAGTGTTCAAATATACATTTTTTATGACGTTTCAAGATTGTAGCCAACCTATGCCAAGAATGTGTGTTATCCCACACCACAGTAACGCATATCTGTTCTTCATTTCAATGTAGCAGGAGGATATTTCGCCTTAGGCAAATAATGCATAACACATTTAACTTGGTAGCATGCATAATGTGATCACTTGATAAGTAAGGCTGCTATGGATTTTTTTTTAAACGTCAGAAAAACACCCCGTCTCTCACGCATCATGTATACCAAACATGCTCCAATGCTACATCATTTACACAGACTGCTGCTCAGCAGCAACAGCGTCTTCACAGGTCTGTCCAACATACGAATAAAACAGCTGCAGCTGATCCAGAATGCTGCTGCTCGCGTTCTCACTAAAACCAGGAAGCTGCTGAAGATAGAGCACATAACACCAGTTTTAAAGTCCCTCCACTGGCTCCCTGTAGCTCAGAGAATAGACTTTAAAATACTGTTGTTAGTTTATAAATCACTGAACGGCTTAGCACCACAATACATTAAAGATCTGTTGTTGTATCAACCTTCCAGACCCCTCAGGTCTTCTGGTTCTGGTCTGCTCTGCATCCCCAGAACCAGAACCAATCGAGGAGAAACAGCATTCAGCTTCTATGCCCAACAAATCTGGAACAAAGTTCCAGAAAACTGTAAAACAGCTGAAACACTGACTTCCTTTAAATCTCGACTAAAGAACCCACCTGTTTAGAATTGTATTGAAACATAATCAATTCCGAATTTAATGATGGCACTGAACTTAATGTAATATTTTAATTGTTGATTCTATGTTGCACGACTTGGTGTTTTGGTGCTTTTTATGATGTAAAGCACTTTGAAATGCCTGGCTGCTGAAATGTGCTTTACAAATAAAATTTGATTGGTTGATTGATTGATGAACATTCACTCACCTCAGGATGTTGGATTCTTGAAACTCAGTAAAACTGGTAACATGAATATAATGAGTAGCTAATAATATGCTAATATGTGACAACTTGGGGAAACTGATAAAGTATTGAAATCTAATCTCCAGGCAGGAAGTTGATCTGTAAGTACGGGGGAAATTATGAAATGGTAACACCACAACATCAGGAATGAGTACTGTGAATACCACATCCTCATTCCCAATACAGAGGCACTATTGAAAACATGAATGCATGAAAAGCAACACAAATTATTTCACTGACATTATAGAAATTGATGTTCCACAAAATCCAATTCCTTTCCTTACATTTAGGCCTGTGGAACAATTACCAACCTTCCAGCACAGGAAACAGCAGCTACAGCAGCTAAATGCTTTGTCATTGAAACAGAGGTACTAATGTGGTGGCCTGGGTAGCAAAAGTCTGAGTGAACACCCAATTTTACCAGCATTTGTACCTATCAATTAAAACACAAAGGGAATTATTATACCATAAAAAATTAACAGATAGTACTTTTAAATCCAACTCGTAATATTTCAGATGGCTCATCAAGATATTGATCTCTGACAATAAAGATACTTTCTGGAATGTTTTGGATAATATCGCAAAGCATGATTCCTGTAACTGAGAGAAGACTACTTTACTTTCACATGGCAAGTAGAGTGAAAAGTGTCAAGAAAGCATGTTCTTCAGGTACTAGGTTACAGAAACTGAATATTCTCTTTTATCAGTATATGACCCTCATAATAAAACTTTGCCAAGCCTCTCGCTACTGGCTGTATAAAAGTCGTATTTCCCCAGTGCACTAAAAATAATTTGTAGAGGTTTTTGTGGCACTAATGGTCTTTATTCAACAGTATATGGACAGGAAGATGTGGAGAGAGAGCGAAGAGAAAGACATGCAGCAAATAGCTTTGGCTGAGAATTGAGGAATCGATTTTCAGAGGATTACATTTTAATTAGAAAATGCAATTAACCAAGTTCTTGGCTTCAGATTCAAACAGAAACAAACTTCAGAAAAATCAGTATCTGTTTTTGGTGTATCTGTTGCAATTCTGCTGCAAGCTCTCGTACAAATATTTGCTGGTGAAAGGAAGATATGACTGCAACATGAGGAGAAAAAAATGGAGACAGTGCCCATACACTGCCGTCCTTTTCCTTTTTTCATTTTCTTGGGTTATTTATTGGTTGAAAAGCAGTGCTTCCATGATCTTCAGCTGTAATTTGGTAATAAATTGCATAAATTACCATGATGACAGACCCAGGCAAGAAGTGAATCAGCTTTATGATACTGAAATTCTTGAATTTAACTTGAAGTTAACTCAATAAACCACTGGTCTTGCTTCATAGTACAGGTCTTATGGTTAGCAAATAGTATTCAGGTGTTTGGGAAAAACAACAAGCACTGCTGACTGAGATTCTGACCATACTATGATATTGTGTGCATTTTCAAGGTTATACTCTTCATCTTAATCAAAATTTATCCTGGTTTCTGTTGTGTTTAACAAGTGGTGCTTTTTCATGACACTGGTAAGCTGGTAAGTAATTTGGATAACAATTAAGGGGACAATAAAAAGACAAGGATGATGTTGACACTTAAAACAAGGAGTAATTATAAAGCATGAACCATGAAGCTTTCTGAAGGACTCTGAACAGCGTCTTCATGTTTCCTCCTGCTTCAAGGACAAAAGCTTTTACACATCAGTTGAAAGGCATAAAAGTTCAATTAAAATTAAAGTGAAATATTATTATTATGACTATATTGATTAATTGATTAATATTAATACATCCATTCAATCTTGCTCAAAAACAAGCAAAGTTAGATAACAATTAGATAATACTAATAATAAATTCTCTCTTATATTCTCTTTTTTCCATTCAAACCAAAAGTTTTCTACTTTCTTAAGGTGTGAGGACTGATGTGGCCATGAAAGATGCTTGATGTTGTGTCTGTCGATCTTAAATATCATGGTAACTCAAACTGTTCATGGTTCTTAAAACATCTGGAAGTGACACACGTGTTTAACTGATGAAGCACATATTCATCCTTTGTGAATCGTTTGTTGCCGAAAAGATCAATCTGAATTTAATGTCACAGAAGCGCATGACTCCAGTCAATGTTTCAGCAGCATTTAGCAAACTGTTTGGGATCGTAGGACAGATAGGGCTTTCGTCTGGCATCACCTACAAACTAAATGGCTTGTAAATGGCATCTAATGGTTGTTATGGAGACTCATTTGCCCCAAGTTGCCCTAACCATCTTGGTCATTAAGCATGGTGGCAAGATAAGTATGGGTCTTCATCCAGCCTTTTTAGCAAAAGGCTAAAGAAAAGGGCCCAAGGGTCACATCATATTTATACCCCCAAATCAATGAATGCTGAGTAGAAGATGCTAGTGACCAAGATCCTCCAGTTAGATTTAGTTTAGAGACTGATATGAGTAACATTTGATGTTGTTTTTTTCTACAGATTTTAGGGTTAAATAATGCCAAAGGTCAACAAAGGTTAATTTATTTGGAGGGTTTTTAAATATTGAGACTATGGTTGCTAACATAATTGTCTGTGTTTGTACATATTTCTTAGAAAGGTATTAAACTTTGCTTTTTTGCATAGAGGTTAGACTGGATATGAATGGAAAACAGTCTTATTTATGCAATTTTAGGTAATGTAATGGTAAAAAAGCAGCTCTTTCTAGAGTTTATTAGCCTAACCGTATTCAAACTGAAATCATAATGCATTGTATCGTTGCAGAAATAACAGGGGCGCCCATTGTGTACTGAAGCCACACTGCGCAAAGAATCAAATCAGATGAGAAATGAATACATATGTGGGCCATGAATATATCATTATCTGCATTACAACTGCATCTGAGGAAAACTGTATGAGGAACAGCAAGCTTACTTCACAATAGAGGGAGAAGCTTAAAAGATCCTTTTATTATTCACTGAACATAGAAGAAAGTGAGGGAACAATTCATCAAAATGAACTGGGAGCAAAAGAAAAAAATCTAAAGGTTTTCTTTTGCTGAGCATGCAGAGACTGGCGCTTTGTTGTGCAATGACCAGAGTATGAGCCGGGAATAGAGAGCAGGTGACAAAGAGACTTAGAGGGGGGAAAATGGAAAGGGAAGAAGTAAAGAGCTGTGTCTGTGTGTGTGTGTGTGTGTGCAAGAGAAAGAAATACACACACAGAGGATTTCCTGGTGTACTGGGAAAATGCAATATGAAATTCAAACCGTGGTCTCTGAGGGAAGATTTGATTTAGCTCAAACCAAATGTTACTATGATGCAAATAAAACCACTTTTAAGTTCACAAGAGGGAAAGATCAATGAATACTGAGTGCTGTAGTGCATACAAGCAGCAGAAAGAAGAAGGGCAAACCAAACCTAAAATGTCGAAGTAGCTTGAAGTGCATTAGCGCTAATAGGTGATTGGTCAGAACAGAAAGATCTCAGACACCAATTACAAAGTGAATTAGAATTAGTGGCTGAATTTCTGCCAGTCTAGACAGCTCTGTCCACAAATGTGCTATGGAACTGACATCAGGGCTTTGCGGTGTCATGTCCTTGTACCACTTTGCAACTAATTTTGTGGTATGATCATGATTCATGTTCTTTTGGAAGACCCATTTGTGCCCAAATTTTAACTTCCTGGTTCATATCTAGACATGTCTTACCATTTCCTCATCCCGCCTCTTACATTGTGAAGAGCACAAACCCCTCCTTTAATAAAACATCCCAACAGCAGGACGCTGCCATCACTGAACTTCACAGTTGGGATGATGCTCTGAGGGTTGCAAGCTTCCCATTTTCCTCCAAATGTAACTATGATCATTAAAGCCAAACACTTCCATTATAGTTTCATCTGGCCCCGGGAAATTTCTTCAGAAATTAATGTCTTTGTCTCAGACTACATTTGCAAACTTTAATTTGATATTTATGTTGCTTTGGAAGTAATTACCCCTTCCTTGCCAAGAGCCTCACAGGCCATATCAGTGCAGGTTTTGTGTTTACCTGTGGATAATGGCATTCCCATACTAGAAAAAGACAATCTTCATAAGACTTTGTGCTTTTAATTTAGGTTAATTGGACCAAATGTACCAAACCTGGAACCAAAGCATAAACCAGGCATCCCAGATTGTTTAAGGACAGTGGAATACTAGTGTTAGCAAATATTTGAATTTGACTAGAAAGGTGTAGTCTGATTTAATGTCAGAAAGTCAGAAATATAAAGTGTATGTAAACATCAGTTCCAACTTTGTTTTGTAGGTAATTTTGAAGATTCATATCTCTTGTTTTTAGCAGCATGTTCAAAAACTGGCACGCTTTGTTTGCTGCAACTTAAAACAGTTTTTTGGGTGTTTAGCTGACAATAGTTTAAGTCACACATCTAACACATCTAAGGGATATTGAATAAACTTAATGTTCAGAACAAGTACATAGAAATTTTTGCTTCTTTTAATGTCCGTCTGCATCTCAGCAGTAAGGCATTTATTGATTATGGTAATTCAGATTTGCGTAGTCAAAATAAAATTCAGTATGATGTGAAAATACCCAAGATGCTCACACAATATTTTGGGTACTCTACATTTACACAGCTATGTGTAGTTCAATTCATTATCAATCTTTTTACACCTGCACTCATTCACATGCATCATAAATTAATTCTTATTAAAACTGTCAAAAAAACAAACAACTGTTTTAAAAAAAGTAATTAAGGTCATGGAGCAGAATATTGCTGTTAATATTGTGCCAGCAAAAATTCAGGCTATTTTCAGGTAACCGAGTTCTTGTTCCTATATTCTCCTTGCCTTTTCGTTTCCCTCTCAGTTTCCGTTGTGATTGAAAGAAACCTAAAGCAAATTCTAATAAAGTTTTTTAAAATGCATATTAAGTGGAACATTTTCTGGAACACTCCTGTAAATCTGTTAGGCTTCTTCTTGGGACTAACATAAATTCTGGTTACTACACTGCTGGACTGGACAGGTTAAAAAACAAAACAAAAACCTAGATCTTAATGCCATGTTCGGTATTATTTTGATATTAAATTACATATGCTTTATTATGTAATTGTAATAGCACCTTAGGCATTGTTTTAAAACTACAGCTGAAAACTAGTCAGGTACATGTATGTTAGGAAAACTGCTTACTAACCAGGGGGTTTGCTGTTCTAATTACTTTTTCACAAATAGCCAGGTTGATTAGTAGGTGCAATAAAATGAAATTGGTTAATCTGATTTCACATTGTGTGCTAGACATTATAAAACTGTTTTTTTTTTCCCCAACAAAAATAAAGATATAGATTTCAAGACACATGCAACAACATTGACACATTGCAGGGACTCACAATAGAGGATTGTAATTTTACTCAGCTCTGAACAGAATGAAAGTGTGACTTTTTGAGGGGAACAGCAAGTGAATGATGTATCACTGAGTATCAGTGTGTCTGAGAGTGTTAGGAGAAAAAAAAACAACAAAAAAACAACAGAAAGTCAAAGATGGAGTCAGATAGAGGGGGGCTCTGTATCTGAAGGCCTGTGTGTGAGTGTGTGTGTGTCTAGCCTTTATGATGTAAACTGAATGTAACCTTTCTCCTCTCACAAAACCCCTGCAGCAGAGACTCGGAAGCCCCAGACTCCCCCGCTTTGCCCCCGCCCCCAGGGGGAGCAGGTATAGACTAGCATTCATCTGAGGCTCAGCTGCTGCGTGGTCTAAGTGTCAAGTGAAACCCACCATGTTCCCATGGAGAGCAGGGCACAGAGTAACAGTCAGCACTGAGCAGCTACCGGCCACTTGGTAATCAAGTCTTGCATAATGTCGGCCCCAGAACTGGAGCCTGGGAGATGCTGCGCTGAATATCGTCCTGGAAATGGGAGAGCGGCACAGAGGCACTAACTGCCAGTGCAAGGCAGCGTATTTTACATCTGAAAACACCCACTGCACTCATTGTGAGCAGCAGCACAGAGCCTCTTGGAGAGCCTCTGACCCCACTTTCACACCATTTATTGCTATAATTATGTGTGCTCTTGGTTACTTCACCTGCAGGCGTATTATGATTGCTGCTTCTTCTTTTGCTAGTGAGAAAGTAATTTTCACAAATGTTTGTTCAATAAATAGCCTTTAAATGGCAATTATTTTTAAATGTCCTCTCTAATAAAGTGTCTGTTATTATAAAAAGAAAACCTCCTCCCTAGCAGAGACGAATCCTTTGTGTGGAACTCAGTTCTTGCTATTGCTGCAATCTTTTACTTGGCTCTTATCATATTACAATAGGCTTCTAAACTGCCTGTGGCCGCTGGAATAAGTCATCATGCAAGAGGTTCTTTCTGGCTGATATGCAGCCTTCCCGATAGCTATTTTCAGGGAATCTTTCAGTTTTATTGTCTGTTTACAATACTGCAATAGAGGCGTTCCACCCTGTAGGTCTACCTCTGGCAAACAAAGTCAGAGGAGGCTGTGTGTTTTCTTTTTTTCCCCAAGCAGATTTTGAGAAGGGGAAAAAATAGTTCTCCTGTTTGCATCAAATATGCATTGTATCAGATATTTATTTATTTTTTTCCCCTTTCCATAATATTATTCAGGGTGAAATATGTGTAGAAAAAGTTGGAAGATACAGTTGGAGGTGCAATGTACAATTGCCCTAAGAATGTAATAAGTACACCGAAGGCTGCAAATTATTATTATTATTATTATTATTTTTATTGGGATTTTATGTGACATTTGAATACAATGTAATAAATAAATGCAAGATTATAAAAATACATATTTTTCTATTTGTTTTATGAAAATCTATGAAATGTAGTAAACTTTTGGAGATTGAATTAAAATAGGATTCAGGTCTCGATCATATGAATAGGCTTTGATACAAAATGTTCAATTGTAAAAGGATTTACAAGCATAAACAGGCCTCCAAAAGTAACAGCATGGAAGGGAGAGATATTTAAATTTGAAGCAATCACACGACCAACAACATGGTCGCTTCACTTAGTTTGTTCGCCATTATTGTTTTGAATAGCGCAGTGTAGGGAGACTAATGACAGATATCATGTGCAGTGATGTCAAGGCAACTCCTGAGGACTATAGCAGTATATGTTTTACAAACTCAAAGGTGGATTAATGACGTATCCATTTTAGAAAAATGAAAAGCCCCTGGGAGCTAGGAAACCACTTGTGTGTCTTGTGACAGAAATGCTCTCCTTTTTGGACAGTTTTGCAGCTGCACTGTGCATTTTCCGTTTTCAGAGGATGAAATCCGAAGGCTTTTTATTTTTAAAGGTGTTCAAAACTTAAAACTCCTCCACAACTTTCTCCCTGCCCTGTCTGCTGTGTTTGTAGGCCTTCATGATTCTGTTTGCTGAAACATGTTCCTTAATTAATCATTTACTGAATAGATGACCTATGTTTTACTAAAACAGCTTGGAAAACCATGTAAAATTATTCATGACTTTAATCCACTTAAAAAAAAATTACTAACTACTTTGTCTAGATCAAGGGTTATGAATACTTAAGCCACCATAATGGTAAAATAAACTGATAATTTTCAATACTAAATGTTATTCTGTCAAATGTAAGAAATTAATATTCTATAAATTGTAAAACTGACTTTTAAATTTGGCCGTCCTTTGTGTTGCATTTAAATTGCAATAACTGCCTTTGAAATTTAAGACATAATTAAGTACAAAGTTTCATAAATAGCATCGTAGCTTCCAGCAAAAAACAAAGCAGACATCACAAGTCAGTTTATAACTATGAAATAACTCACAGTTTTGCTGTTTTCACTTTCGCAGCCAGAAAGCAGTACTTCCTGTGACCTATTCAAAGCTATTGTGTGCTTCTGGTTGGTGTTGGTACATGTTTTAATCCATTTAGAGCAAGGGGGATGCTTCCAGGCAATTTATAGCGCTCTCTATTACAATAATTCCTCTCTGCTTGAAGGAACAGACGAGGATGCTGACAATGAGGTTCAACAACATAATAGACTCCGTTATGTTCAACAAAGCAGTTATTCAATAATAATGATACTTAAACTGGTAACACAAAATAAGCCATGTGTGAATGCAGTGACTGAATAGGTGCTGGTTTCTTGGCAGTGAAACATCAACTGGGTTGAACTATTCATTCTGTGCAGAACCTATTATATTGGGACAACTGTTGCAAACCTCCCTTGGAGTAAAGGTGACAATGCTGACACACTTAGTATTCACCAGACAAAATAACCACTGATTACGCCTGCTGCCTTGAGATGCTTTCTACCACACTGGCTGTCATGTTCGCACAACCACAGTGCAATGAGGTTGCTTACTTTCAATGTGATGCTGCAGAGAAGAGGGTTGCTAGTTTTAGGTCACAGAAAGATTCCCAAACACACCAGAGGTCTTCCTGCTGCAGATCTGGAGCCCCGTTTGGCTCATTAGGGGATCCACAGTGGCTCCTAATAAGTTTAGTCAACTTGATATGGAAATCAGAATTGTTTTGAGCTAAAAAAATATTTTGTTATATTTTATATTGCTGCAAACTGGGTGATTTTTTTTCTCTTTGCATAACTGCAGAACATTCCATTCAAAGTAGGTTTTAATTGATGCTCTTCTTTGTTCTAAAACTCAAACATATAAATAAAACATTAGAGTTTCACAAAATTTACAAAGTAGATTTTCATAAATGATCTGAAAAAGTCACTGGAAGTCTTTCAGATCTAAACACATTTTAATTTTTAGAATGGAGGGCAAAAACAGCTTTTTGAATCATAGGACACGAATTTGCTTGGGAATTTATCATTAAATAAAAATATCTTTTATTCTCCCATGGTGGGGTAAAAATAAACAACGGCAAAATGATACGAGTTTGAGGATTTTATGTTTCCACAAAGATAAAAGTATTAAAATAGATAAAAAAAATACAAATTAAAAATAATGTACTCTATAATAAGAACACAAGAAACCTCTTGTGGTTTATTAGTGATTTTCTGAGCAGAATTTATGCCACATTCATAATTTGTTCTATGTTGATATGAGTTGGACCTTTGAGTCCTGTGAAATATTTTGAGATCACGTTTGTTGCGAATTGGTGCTACATCAATAAAATGAACCAAACTACTACCACAGATAAAAATGAGATCTGAGTTTCAAGATTGAATACTTGTACGTTACACAGACATTTCCTAAAGAATTTCACACACAAATGCATTTTCTCTGATAAAAGGGAAGAAATGAGAACTCACTTGGTTAACCAGAGTGACCACCCTGTTATGGATTTCAAACAAAAGCTGCAGAGAGAAGCTCAATTTCCTCCTGTAAGTTTTGAACCCCTCTGCGGACACAGAGAGTAAAATATGTATTGTAGTGGTTTGGATATTTCTCCTAACTCCGTTAGTCAGTGTGACATCGGCAAAAGACTGAACTCCCTCTCTCCTGCATTCAGTGTTTGGAGGGTGAGTCATAAGAGGCCATGACTAATCATGAAATAACCTGTCGCATATCTGAGTGAGCTGCCAGTGTGGCTCGCATTTTCAAATCTGTTGAACATAGCTCAGCACAGCCTGCGTCTGCTTGCATTCTAATGAGCCATCAGCTCGCATTAAATTATCTCAATCCGTGACACTTCACCCAAAAGCGTACAAGAGGTCAGGGGAAGCAATGTCTAGTCACTGTAAATAATGAACAGGTTTATTTGCGGAAAAAATTTAGATTGCTGATGATATAAGTTCTTGAGGCTAATGAGGAGATGAAGACACCGAGGACCAGCACTGCAGTCGGCAGTCACACGGGCAACTTTGGTACTTTAGAAATAAACCAGTGTAAACAACATCAGACCAAAGTAAACATTGCTTTTACTGGAAAACAATCTTGCTAAGCTATATTATATTGAACCATCACGGCTAAAAGTATAGATTAAATCAGATGTTTACATACACTGTATACAACTTAAGGCAAACTTTTTGTCTCACTGTCTGACATTTCGTCAGACTTTTGTTTTAGGTCACTTAATTTTCCCACGAGTAATTATATTTGATAAATTTCATATCATAGAGAGATCTACGTTTAAGGAATTTTTAAAATACTTTCTTCAGACATAAAACTTTATAAACATTTCGCTAATTTTGAGAAGGATTATCTTTAACAGAATAACATTTTGAGGTATCATTCCTCAAGTTTCTCACAATAGTTTGCTGGAACTCGGGTCGCCCTCCTCCAGACAGAACGAGAGTAACTGAGTCAGATTTGTGGGGTGATTTTGCTGAAACATTTATTTTGTGCTCTGCCCACAAATTTGCTAAGGGACTCAGATAAAAAGTTTATTAATAAACATTCCAAAACATTGACTTTGTTGTCTTTTAGTCACGTTTTGAAAAAAATGTGTGTGCAATTTTTAGCTTTCCGGCTGATATCTTCAATATTTAATATTGAAGTAAATCCCTTGCATAACATTTTCAGTTTTACTACACCAGTAAGTGATGTTGACTGGGGACCTTGTTGTAAAAGCAGATATCAATATGTACAGTTGATTGCTTCATTGTAATAAAGATAGACACAAAAAGCAAATAATGTTTTAAAATGAATCTGTTTTTTGAGACAAACTGAAGTGGTTAAGATGTACATGTTTCATTGTGAATAACCTAAACCTGCAGTCAGTGATTTTTACGCTGTCACATACTGTATAGTAGTAATCACTTTTTTTAGTTTTACTTCTGCCCAAATATCAGGAGATAAAGCATATTTTGTTGAGTTCAGATAAGTATGTAGCATTGATGGGACATTTTCACGACACTTGAGGAGATGAATATCCTTACTTTTATTTTGGCTGGCAGAGTGGACAGTCTTCAATATAATGATCATTTAAATGCATACCGTATCAATAAGAGGATTCATTTTACGTTCTTCCAATTAATGACTTGGTTTATTACAATCCCTATGACAAGCAGTTTTCTGAAATGTGTGGGAAAGAAAACATAGCAGATTTCCATACTGTGTGACCTTTGTTGTATATTGCTGTCAGTGCTGTTTGATGATGTTCTTGTTTTGAAATACAAGTAGATTCAAACTGCAACTTGTGTTGGTGTTTTTGTAGATTCAAGTGATGTAATGTTTTTTAAAGTGAATTCGATGACTACTGACTGCCAGTAGTATTTTTTTTAAAGGTTTTATAGGCTCTAGTGGCCTTTATTTTATAGTGAATTGACAGTAAAATGGGTAATGAGAGAAGGGGGAAAACATGTGACAAAGGACCCCAGGCCAGGAAGAGAACCTGCGACAGCCGCACTGAGAATTAAGGCCACCGTATGTGGGTTGTGCTTAACCCCTGCGCCACCACGGCACACCCTGCTAATGGCCAACCACTCTCCCATCTCTTAGTCATGACGCTCGTGCAACAAAACCATTCGACTGTTCCAAAAAGTTTGTGGTAGCTTGTTTTAGCTGGAGATTTTCCAAAAATAGATGCAGAGAATCAGCAGTCAATCCTTTATGCATCATTTATTTGTCTATCTTACTAAGTAATTTAAATTCAAAGCAGATACAAAATAGTGTTACATAGACTTCAGAAAAATAACCAGCTGTTATGTGCCACTGTTACTTGTGCTCTAAGTTAAACAGTGCATCAACTCATGTTGGATATCATAAAAGATGTATAACAAAGGAGAAGCATAATCTCAAAAAGAAATAGGATAAAATGAGCATTAGATTTTTCCATGTAAACGTTAAAGCAGTTTTAGTTTTCTTTTACTACTGATCTCAAACTTGTGTTTAGAAGTTTTTTGTATTCACGGTCTATTTATTTAATCACTTCAATCAACAAATCCTTCAAGCATATTGCAGAAACTCAGTGCATTTAGGCCTTTACGCATGTGAACATGGCATGCTGAAGTTCAAACTGAGTATCAGAGCAGAGAAGACAGGGACTTTATGTGATGTAGTATGGTTGTTGGTGCCAGACAGGCTGGAATGGGTATTTCAGAAACGGACAATTTACTTGGATCTTAACACAAAAACCATGTCTCGGGTTTTCAGAGAATGGGAAGGGAGAAGGGAAACTGTCCAAAGAGCAGCAGTGTGGAAGAAAATGCCTTGTTTGCCTCTGCCAAAGGTCAGAGGAAAATGGGCAGTCTGGTTCGAGATGAAAGAAAGGCAACAGTTTCCTAAATAACCACAACCAAGATATGGGGAAAATAATCTCTGAATGTACAACACATCAAACCTTGAAGCAGATGAGCTACAGAAGCTGAAGATCACAGTGGGTGTCATTCCTACCAGGTAAGAACAGCAAACTAAGGCTAAAATGTATGAGGGGAATCCAAAATAACTGACAATAAGAGATAGAAAAAAATGCCCGGCTCAGTAAGTCTTGATTTCAGCCGCCGCATTCGGACGGTAGGTTAGAATTTGATGTAAACACGAGAGCATAGGTCCAATCTTCCTCCCATCAATAATTCATGCTGCTGGTAGTGTAATAAAACAGGGGACATTTTCTTAGTACGTTTAGAGTCTGTTTACCACCAATTTAGCCTCGTTTACTCGCCGCCTTGGTATTGCTGCTGACCACATCCATCTCTTTCTGGCTGCTTTCAGCAGCATAAAAATAAAACTATGTCACAAAGCTCAAATCTGAAACTGACAGTTAAGGCAGTTCTGAAGACAAAATCAGGCCTGAACCGGTACTAACAAGGTGTGTTCAATAAAATGGCAGGTCAGTATAAGGTCAAGGTAAATATATAGACTCTGAATCTTAAAAATTGATTCATATTCGTTTTGTAAAATTTACTTTTTTCCCCCTTCGTTCTGTCAGACGTTGCTTTCAGTATTATGTTTTACCTGATCGGTGTTGGATGTTTCTTATACTCACTCACCAAAATGAAAGCTAATACATTTAAGACAAATTACAATCTCTTAACAGATGCTTTGTGAAAAAGAAAATAAATTGTACACCTCTTCACTGTATTTGATTTCATCATTATGAAGTTGCTTCACATTTCTTATAATGTCACACGTTGACATTTGAATTGAACCGACAGGGAAAATCCTCGATTGGCCTTTGAGAAGTAAACTATCAATAGAGAACAAAATTAAGTCTGAGTCAGTTTATCCAATAAAAAGCAACATTAATGTTTTCTATTTGTTCATCTTTCCAACACTTTTATCTAAAATTATTCTGTTAAATTGCACTGTTTTATTATCTTGCCAGCTCAAAATCCATAAATGCAATTTATGGAAGAGCATCATCAGTATCTCTTTAGACAAACTGCTTTATGTCTTTGCCAGTTTATTAAACTGCATGACTCATTTTGTCAGTGTCACTACATGAAACCCAGCATAGTTTCACTTCAAATATTGCCGAACAGGATAAGATATTAATCTGGTCTGATTACTGATGGCACTTTTAATGCACGATTAACATAAAAAACAGATTAGTATTTAATCATGTTTACTAGAGTTTTTAGTGTCTGAGCAGTGATGCTGCTCTTCTGAGAAAAAAACATTAAACTGTGCCACACAAGACATGATGTGAGAGACTACAAGGACAGAAACAAAAATAAGCCGGAAAGGACATTTTCCCCTCAGGTGCTTGACTTCTTCTCACATCTATGTAATTGTCCTAAGTGTTTCTTGCACAAGGCTGAAGGGCTGAATGCTGCAAACGTGTAGCGTTGATTCAACCTGACGTGATGAATTTTATGAAATGATGAATTTGAATGTTTTCCTCATAAAAATAGAATTAGATTAGAGGCTAATCTTTAAGGACCTTAAATACTCTGTTACTCTGTTCAGCTTTTATCCAGTCTCTGTTAAAAAATATTAAGATCTTTATAAAGTTGGATGGTTGGATATTGAAGGAGAAGCAGTGTGGCTTATATTCTGTCCATAGAACAGTGAACCACTGTTAGCAGGGTCACCGGCGTGCACTTGTCAGGTCAACCTTTGCTTTTGTGGATCTGAAAAAGGCAAAAAGTAAAAGCTTTGTCTGCAATCTCAGCTGAACATTAAACTTTTTTCAAATGCAGGCTGGACTCCGTCAGGTTTGGTCCTTGTCCCTGACCATGTTTACATTTTCTTTAAACAGAATTTAAAGAAGGGCACCTCAAGGTTTCATCTTTGTTTTTGCAGATGATGTGACTATGGCTTTTGGTGTGCAGTGTAGCTGCCTGCAGTCGACTGTGGAGAAGCAGAGATAAAAATCCACTTTTCTTAGACAATGGTCCTCAACCAGGAGAAAGTAGACCTCTCCATACAAGTCAAGACTCATTCTCTGCCTTTTTCTCAATTGATCGTATGATGAAGCAGGAGCAGCATAGGCTGACTGGGGTGTTGTCTGCAGTAATATGGGTGCTATTTCTGTCTACTGTGGAAAAGAAAGAGCTGAGTCAAAAAGCCTCCATTTATCTGTCTGTCTACATTTCAACCCTCACCTGCGGTCATTAGATATGGATTGTGACAGAAAGGTTGATAACCCACATATAGGAGGCTGAAAAGAGCTTCTTTTGGGTGGCTGTTCTTGGCTGTATAGATAGGCAGAGGAGAACCATCATTCGAAGGGAACTCTGAATAAAGGTAGTCTGCCTTGAAAAGAGTCTCTTGAGGTGGTTGAGGAATCCTGTTGGGATGCCTCTTTTAATGTTTTCAGGGCACATCCTACTGGGAGGAGACTCGGGCTAAAACTCAAAATATGATGGCCATTTTGTCACAGTTGACCTGAGAAAACCTTGAGATCCCAAAGAATAAATTTGGGAGTGGGATGTCTGCAAGTTCCCGCAAAGGGAAATACTTAATTAGCAGACGGACATCTTCAAGTCTTTTATGCCATGATAATCCTTTAATCTCTGAATATATATATTTTTGTTTTGTGAATCCTTAATTGGATGGTAATAGCAATATCATTATGCAATTAACCCACAATTTCCTAACTATTCTCTGCCTTTTCCATCAGTATGATGTTCTGACCATTTTCTTTAATATTTAGCACCTTGTTCAGAGAACTATGGCAACAAAGATAATAAAAGTCTGGCCAAAAATGTTCCTGGAAAACTTGAATGCAGGCCACATTACCAAATAATGTACTGCAGTTCTCTTTTGCATATATTCATGTAGCAATGGAAATGTGCAATGTTGCTATATTTTGCATCTTTAGTTCATATTCTAGAAGAAAGGTTAGTTCATCTAGGAAAAACACAAACTAAAAGTGCAAGAATGGTTTTTTTGCATTTATCTTCCAAACCAACTATTATTCTTAATTTTGGTTTTAATTCCATTTGGGTATATTTAAATAGTGTTCTGTGGCAGGTAGGATCTCATTATTTTTATTATATGCAGAAATCAGAGCCTAAACGTGTCCTCTGAAACTAATTATGGCAAACCAACAGAATTCATTTCGTTAATTGTGCATCAAAGCAGAACTTTTTAATCTGCACAAACCTAACTTTCTGAAACATGTACTAAAACCTTACAGTGATCTGCTTATATCATTTTCCACAGACCGCCACGCTCATTTTCAAAAACTTAATTAAGACAATTTCGACAAGCTGCACTGAATTTGATGTTAGATTAGTTAAAACTGTTACATGAACGCTGCTGTGAGTCACTCCTTTATATCTCCAATTCAACATGCTCTTTCTGCATTAGCCTGTTTAACTGTAATTACTGCTAATCAGAAATACTTAAATAGACCTGGAATATAAACATTCATTGCAAGCTCGTAAAATTTCTGTTGTATGAAAAGTCTTTTTAAGCAGATGTGCCTCATTTATGGGGATAAAAAAAAAAATATTGTACATTTTTTTAAGTCCTTAGTGTGATCCCAAGCAAACTAAAATTGTAGCTTTACAGGCTCCAGGAAGAGTCACATATCTGAACTCTATTCCTGTTAGGTCATCATGTTATGAAGAGCAATATGTTTTCTTGAGCCTCTGTCCCAAGGCACAAGATTAAGTCAAAACCTCTATCCTGGATTATCCCGTCTGGGACGTACGAGTAATTGTGAATGAATCCACCTGAAATGAAGGTCAAAAGAAAAACAGCAGTTTATCGAGCATTGCATCATGGTACATTTTCCCTCCTTCCCCCCCCTTCCCCCCCCCTTTTCAGGTGAAACATCACATTTCTCCTAAAACCACAAAGCAGGACGTTTTAATCTTTCTAAAAACATGTAACAAAACACATTTTGAAATATCTTACATCTCTACACGAGTTGGGAACCCGCTGTAATGGCTGTCACTGTCATGTTTTTCACTGGTAGTGAACTCAGTCATTGGCAGGAGGCGAGCAGAACGACAGGAACTTATCAAAACCAATGGAAGAACACAAGTAGAACCAAAATTTAAGTGGTATGGATAGAATTTCGAAGATATTTTCTGCTTCAATAAAAACTGGAAGAGCAATTAGAAGAAACATTATTCATAACTAATGAAATTCCTTTTCAAAAATGGTGGATACCAGAATAATAATATATGTGGTGTCAAGGAGGACAACAGCAACTAGTCTGATGATCTGACAAAGGCATAGCAGAAGAGGGAGGTAAAAGTGATGAGGAGGTGATTAATATGTGGTTGGTTAACCAGGGTACAAGAGGGCAATGGCAGATAAATACCAGTGGGAAAAGTAGCATCAGAGTAATACTTCCTGATTTACAAAGATAAACATACATTTTATGTAAATTGCATGTACTGTAGTCTTTCCTATTTTGAAGAGTGGCTATGGCGAATTGCCTCTGTGTGTTAAGTATAAAATGAGATAGTTTATACTTATTTATCCAAAGGAAAAGGAAAAGCAAGGATTACCATAACTAAATAAATTAGAATATACTAAAAACTTTACTCAATCCGAACTGAGAATAAATACGTAAATCAATGTTCAATTTATCTTAAATTAAATGTCACATTTTCTAAAATTAAAGTTGAATGAAAAAAATAAAATATTATGGAAGAAACATGAGTACATCTATAATCCTTATAGTTTCTCTTTTTTTACTGTGACAAACAGGCCAATGTGTGAACACAAGCAGGTAATAAATATGCCAAATCAATTATCTGTAGCTGCAAAGGTTAACCAATAATTACACACACACCATATGTTTAGAGGAGGAAGTGCTGAAAAGTGAGCACCGAACATCATTCTTGTTAATTCTGGTAATGAAGCCATGACCTAGAAATAATAAGCACAGATGTTTATAGCAAACTCACTTAGACAATGTCTGTATATGAATATCAATGCACTGAGTCACAAACCAAGCAGAAGTGATTTCAGTTTTTCCTATTATGGGTTAAATGGTTGAACAGAACAGTTTCTTTCTAATCCTTGGTCACGGAAAAATTCTTCAGATTGTCGGTGTTGATAAAATTAATCAAAATTTACTTTCCAGTGTGAAAAGAGGCGAGCTTTGACATCTCATGCTGAATAAAACTACAAAATTCCAAGTATTAATCATTATTTTTACACAGATCTATTGACCCTAACCAGCCAGCCCATCACAGGTCAACATACAAACAACAAAACATGCGTAGAGTCATACCGAAGGCTAGCTTAGAGACCAATTGACCTAACATTCATGTTGTTGCACTGTGGAAGGAAGTTAGAGTATTCATGCTGAAAGAACCCCAGAGGGGATCTGAACCCAAGAACTTTTTGCTGCAAGGCAAAAAAAAAAACAAAAACATTGCTACACTGTTCATTGTTTATATACAGCAACATTTCGTTTTGCTTCCAAGGACTCAGTGATGGTTCAATGTGAAGCACAAGACTTGTTATTTACTTCAAACAGATCTGATCTATTGGGTTGACCTTTGATATTGGGCTGCCATGCCATTTAGCATGGGCTTGATTGAGAGGCCTCCCAAAAACGGAGGAGAGATGAAAATCACAAAACCTTTTTGGGCTTTTGTTGAATATGTTGTTTTGCTGTGATATTAAAAGTCTTTTTTTTTTGCATAATTTGAAAAACAATTTTTCTCTAGGAACTTGTGAAAAGAATTGAACTGAAAGACTGGAATCAAGGTCACAGTTCAAAACATCCTAATCGCAATAACATGATCCTGGAATCGGAAATACTTTCATAAATGACTTAACCAAAATAGCTAAGCCGTGTGATTATGTCTCAAAATTACAAAAGTAAAATCAGGTATCTGGAGTTTAAAAAGAAAAGTCAGCAAAGGTTGGTGGGAGGATTTATGTGGTTTATTCAGTAGGCTTGTAATTAAAACTGAAAACCCACATAGCAACATTATGGAACTCATTTGACTTCTTATTCAAGAATAATAAGGATCAACTGCATGTTGTTGCTGTTTATGAGAAAGGGGAAAAAAATCTGGAGGTCTGTTTGTTTCAAAGAAAACAGCTTACAACATAAGCAGAATTATAAGGGGAAAAACAAATGCACTCGCAAGTGACTGAAAGTGAAAAGAGAAATGAGTCAATTTCAAGACAGTAATGTGAAGTGAAAATCAACAAATCAGGGCACACTTTGAAAAGCATACATAAAAGGTTCTCTGAATACAAGACAAAACTAAACTAAGAATGTCCATGGTTCACTTCAATCCTTTTAAACAATTTTTTCTTGTGTAACTGTATGAAAGATAAGATCTGCTTTAACAGTAATGCTTTTCAAGCTGAGCTATAAAGTTACACCTTTGATGCCTCATCTGGTGTCACTTTTGAACACCAGAGACATAACTCAGTCTTCTTTTGACAGTAAAATTTACTTTTTTTTTTTGCTCTGATCTCTTTCTTTTTTTGAAAATAAGCTTGAAAATGGATCTGATCTTACCTTTATTTGTACATAAAGTCCATGGGCCTATCTATCCATCTCCACATATCACTGTCTCCTTCTTGTTTGCTTTCATTTGTAAAATTCTGACTGTTTTAAGGAGGATGATTGCCAAGGAGGAGAGTCATCCTTAAATTGTTCTATTCTGACTATTTTTTGTGTTTTTATGATTGTTTTCAGCAGATGGTGTTCAGCGCACGGTACTTTCTGCCTCACTTTGCAAATTCCACTGCATGTTTATTCTGAAAGACTAAATATGTCACACATATTCATGAATTATATTAGACAGGCTATGGAATAAGCAACATCTGTAGAACAAGTGTCAAACTTGTATATGTCACTTTCTTATTCATTTACTGATTGAAAAAAGTCCAGTTTCGAGTTTCCGATCAGCTTTTAGGACTAAGGAAGCTAAACACAGTAATATTCTACAGTAGTCACCAGCAGATCTTTCAGTGCATCTCTAGTTACAACCTTTATTGTCTTAGCACATTAATGGATGCTTTTTGAAAACTACAGAAAAGTGTATTTAACTTAAAAAAAAACACATCAAGGAAACCCTGCGGTGAGGAAACCGCTTTTGATGACTTCTGCAACATCAAGTGCACAACGGTTTGCTGAATTTTCTCTTCAAAGTTAAAATGTGAGTGAACAAACATGCTTCTAACCATCAATGACAAAGTATTATCTTTTTATCCTTACGTGCTTTTCGTACTGCTCACTGAATTCTTCCCTCAGACCCAAAACTGCAGTCTTTGTGAGCGAACAAATGAGCTCCTATCCTTGAAGTGTTTTTTTTTTATCTTTATATATTAACTTTCTAACCAGAACACCACTTATCAAGAAATGATCCTCTGTTACAGTGCCTGCTGAGCTTATAGCTTAATGTACTTTACCCTCTTAAAAAGTAAAACATAAAACCACATTTTAAAAACAATTACCACAAAGACACATTTCTTGCAGTTATTCTAAATGATTCTGCAGCAAATGAAGCTTAACTTGCCATGGCTGGCCTATTAAACCCAATACTTTTCTATAATTAATATGAGGAGCCCTCGGTAACAGTTGGCTGTATTATTCATAACCTTGCTACATAAGAAATATGTTTTGTTGTTGTAATATAGTGAAACGGTGAGTCATGTGTAACTATGTTTAAAAAGAAAATACACAGAGGAGAGGAAATAATTATTGCTTGGATTTTGTTGGAATTTTTAACACATTAATCTCGTATCGTTGTGTGAAACTTACCTTCAGTCCTTAGATTGTGAGTCCTCTAAGACAAAAACTCATTAAAATTCTATTAAGATGTAAATGGAAGCCATTTCAATGCATAGCAGGCAGGACACCACCTAAAGGTTTCATCCCTTTAGAGGTTAAAAAAAAAGAAGCTGACTGTTCTTTCTAAAGTGTATTTCATGCGTTACTGAATTCTGTATTGATGGTGGAATTTGATCTGCATCGTGTCAGTGATAAGCCCCAAAAAGACATTTTCCAGCATTGTAGCCAGTCGGGCGTGATACACCTCTACTTACGGTCACTGCAGAAAGGTCCCCCGTAGGTGGTCATGGTGCAGTCGCAGGAGAAGCCCTCCCACAGCTGCAGACACACACCTTGGTGGTGGCAGGAGTCCTCTGTGCAGGTTGTGCTGGGCCCTGAAGGGTGTTCACAGTAGATTAAGCAAAGGGCTTTTCACTTCATTTTATGCACCTTTGCTTTTACTCAAGAGGAGTGAATGAAACCAAAGTAAGTAAAACACTTACAGTACATATGGCTACCTTTACACATCCAACATATCCAACAATCTATGTAGTTTAGGAATGTTGTACAAACAAAATCTTGAGAGAGTGGCCTACATTTGCGTTCAACCCTCTTCAGTTAATAGTTTGCATGTTGCACCAGATTTAATTTAGGGTTAACAGAGTAAATGGGATGTAATATAAATGAATGTCAGATTTTCCAGATTTGACTTTGAAAAACAATTTTCACAGCCACCCATCGTTTCCCTTTTAATTCATAATTCTGCAGTGTGGGATGGATGAATGAATGAATGAATAGTTCTCATGCTTTCCTACAAAAATAAATAAATAGGTTTTCACTGATAAAATATACTGAATACATTGAATAAAGGGACCAAAAACTAAAACATATATCAATAATAAATGCATTTTAAAAGTAAACTTTGTTAAGTCATGCCACTTTGATTTCTAATGACAGAATCTCAAAGCCAAGAAGTAAAAAAGACCTTTACTACCTTAGGACTAAGACTTTGGACATTTAAATACGTGAAGTCACATTAAAAGAAAAGCACATACTTTGTTAATTCTAGAGTTTTGGTTAATGAATAATCAGGGGTCATATCTACAACGGTATATCGGAAGTATATATCCCTGAGTATGCAGGGATTCAATCACATTTTATTTAGATTCAAGTCGCCTTTTATGTGGGCAATATAGGCATTACAAGGTTGGGTGCATAAGCACAAGATATGAAGGACAACTTATCAATGTGAAACAGATTTTACACGAGGGAATAGCTGACTCTGTTTAGATAGATCTAGGGCTTATTTGCATCTATTTATGTGATTCTCACAGGGAGGGACTTCATAGAGTGTGACCTGGAGATGTTCCTAATGTTTTTGGAATCCCCTGTGTTTGTATTTGGATTATTTTGGCTAAAACTGTTAGTTTAAAAGTTGTTTCTTAAGTTCTGTTCTCTGTGTATTTTGGTTTAGACATATATTTATTTTGTGTATTAATACTTCTCCTGTTGTTTAGTAGATTATTTTGTGTTTTGGTTTGTCTCCTCTTGTGTTCATTCGGTTCTTATTAATCAACTTCCCTTAGTTTTCCCTTATGGTTTCTTTCCCAGCTGCTCCACATCCCCCTGATTACCACTCCCAGTTGTCATTACCACTCATCAGCTCTCCCAGCATTTTATTAGGCAGTTTTTATAGATTACATTTTGGACTGTAAAAAAATTACAAAAAAGAAAAAAAAAATCAAAAAAGTCAAAATCCACTCATGGATAAATACTGCAACATTTAAAATAAAAAATGGATTTACTGAATTTGTTTTCTTCCCAATCAATGTGGAATATTTGAGACACCTGTTCAATTCCAAAACCAATCGGGAACAATTAGCGTGCAGTGAGAGGCCTCCTGTCCCTCTGGTTTAATCCCTAATACGCCAAGCTGAACAACAAGAAAACCATTTACAGAAATGATCTGGGATGGGTTTTTTTGCCCTCACCTCCGCAGCCTCGTTCCACCTCTCCCACCTTGTGAAGGGCATCCGCCAGCAGCTCAGGGAGCCTTCCATTTAAGTCCACAGAAGCCAGACAGCCCTTGTATCCTTCCCGAGAAGCTATTAACCTGGGAAGGCTGCTGTACATGCTCTTTCCAACACCACCGATGTACAGCTCCCCTGGAAAACACCAAGTTAAGAAATAGAAACGCTCTTTAGCAAACTTTAATTTCAAATTAAACAAGAAAATAGTCAGATTTTGATGTAAACAGCATGACTTTTACCTTTTAGGTCCAGGTTTCGGGCTCCGTTGGTGTGTTGGGTAACGGTACGGGAATCAATCTTGAGTACGTGTACATTGTTGTTGTCACGGGAGATCACCACGTTGTGCCATTGGTTATCATTGAGAGGCTTGTCAGAGTTTCCCTTCATTAGTGACGGTCCATTTCCCAAGTCAAACACATAATGAATGTACCTATAAGACAAAATATTTGCTCAAGATCTGTATTTTTAAATTCCTTTCATAACAAATGTCACACATAAATTACCACTAATTCCACTTGGCAACAATTAATTTTCTTTTGCCGCCATTCAAATAAAATAATGTGATTTAATTGCAAACGAGTGTCTTTTACTTCAAGCATAGTCATCAGACAGACTTCATTCAAACTTAATTATGTTAATAATCAAAGTTAAGAACCATCCATGAATGAGCCGCCACACTTCACACAAAACACTGAACAGCCGGAAAATCCTGACAGAAGTGTTGGGAGCCATTTTTTTTTGTCTGTGTTGTCTTTGGGAGCTTCTGCTGCTGGTTCCAGATCTGAACAAGACCTCCTGCTGACTAATTGCTCGCTGACAGAGAGTCTGTGCTTGGCATTTCAGTGGGATGATACAATTGCGGCTTTGCTGGCTCTGTTTCCACAGCCACTTTCTGATGTTCTTGCCATGAAAAAATATCTTTAATAGAAAAAAAAAGATCCTTTGAAACATGTCTATGTTATTGATGCTTCTATAGGGGAGCTATCATCGTGTTTTAACTTGAGACTCCTGGACACCGATTGTCCTCACAAATAATTTAAATAATTTTCTATATCATGCATTTACAGTTCAGGAATTTACATCTAGTATCATATAATTGTGGGGCTTTTAACTTTGAATTTGAAACGTTCTTTCCCCAGAGTGGATTGATTAAAGAACAAATAACTTGCATGATGTCGGGTTTTGTCAGTTGCTAAAGGCATAACAAGCTCAGTATGAGTAAACTTTGGATTTTGAAAATTATAAAGATTCTCTCGAAAATAATTTAATTTAGCAAATAAACATTTTTATTTATCCTGACTGACCTAAACAGCAATTATTAAATCTGATATAGTATAGAAGTGAGAAAAAAATGATGCATGGACTCTTTCCCCGCAGTGTATGTCAGTATATGGTTTCTGGAAAATTAAACAACTTGTTTAGCCAATTTTTGCTTAAAAAATTTCTTAAAGGTGTATTTTGTATTATTTCGACCAGAAAAAAACTTCGATGATATTAATTAATAAAAAGCAACCTTTCAATTAACATGACATTCATACATACTGTATGTAAAAGTCCTACTTTAAAGAGGAGTATTATGTAAAATCGACTTTGAGTTTTATATAATATATTATGTTATTCCTTCATCAGAAACAAACCTGAAGTGTTGCTTTGAAATTCTCAGGCATGCTTGAAGAATCATTGACTCTATTGTGGCAGCCATTCTGGCATGCCTAAATACTTGCTCATACAAAGCACTGCCTATACAATTGGGAGCTTCATAAAGAGACAGAGGCCAATTTCAAAGTATTAAATTGATAAGGCAAGTTTTCTTACATCGTACAGTTAAGTTTTGTTTGATATATAGCATTTTTGCTATATAGTTTGCTATAAAATGGCATTATATCCCTGTAACACACATTATATCACCCCTTTAAATTGCATGTGTGAAATATCCCATCACTCACCCTTTGACAAGCTCCACCACAATGAAGTCACTGCCATCTCCAGAGTTATACAATATCAGGCCATCCGCACTGGTGGTTTTAAACTGGAAAAAGAGATGCATGGAAGCATAGGCCTGCAAGGTCGAAAAGGCCAAATAGCTGGCTTGAGTTAGGAAAGTTACAGGGTTGGCCACAATGTGCCTCATGCCAAACCGAGCATTAAGCTCGCAGAAGGAAATGTCTCCATTCTTGCACTGGTCCAGATAGAGCATCCCATTGAAGGAGAGCGCTTGCAAGTGGCCGATGAAATTGGAGGGCATCACTGAGATGAAGCGGCGCTCTGTCATGATTCCTGTCTCGATGTTGTTGAACTCCAGGCGGGTGTGGGCACCAGTCATGTGGCCTACAGAACAAACCCATTTATCATGAGCTGCTAAAACACTTTTGATAGGCCAAGTTTCTTTTTCTCATCTCTACCTTCCATTGTCACATTGTCGACTGATAGCTGCAAGTTCTTCCCACGTCGCGCCACCTTCACTGTGTGCCACTCGTTGTCATTCAGCTTCTCGCCTACAAGAAGAGTCTCTGGTCCCTTGCCTAAGAGGAGGAAAGCGTCAAGTGACAATCATATCACAGGGGCGCAGTATCTTTTCACACGAGCACTCAAACTTGAGAAGCACTTACAGGGTGAATACATCCATTTACTTATCACTCACACATACAGCAGAAACATTCAGGAGAAAGCAATAATTTAAATTCATCCCATTTCAAAGTACAACTAAGAACAAAACACCTACAGCGCAGTCATTTTCAGGCTAAATATTTAACGTGTGTTGAGACATTTGTGTGATCTCTGCTGAAAAGCTGTGTTGGCTTACAGCAAAGGCCCTGGCTCGCTCATATAAATTCAACTTTCAGATTTTCTTCACTATCCTCTGCATTTTTCACTGGTTTAAAAATAGGTCACAGTGCAGAGGCTTGCCACTGCAGTACCGTCAACCCGAATCAGTGCCTATGCAACAGGCCGACACGGCAGTTCAAAGGAGTTCTGACATCACTTGGGAAACTAATTGGCCATGCCTAAGCTGACTTTGCCTTGAGGGGTTTGTCTGTCTAATTGTGCTCAGGGCGCAGGAGAATTACAAGGGACGCATAGAGGGCAATAAATGAAAAACATCAGCTGGTTTCCAAACAATACACTGTTTCATCCTTTGGGAAATAAAACCCGTGCCTGGAGACCTTGTCCGGCTGCAAATTAAGTGTCTCCACGTAGCACATTGCATGACATGGACTGAATATTGGCTATGCACTCTGAGTGGATCAATAACATCAAATCCTGCATCCTTTGCATTCAAAAAACAAACCACTGTGCGGAGTCAAGTAGAGCTGAAAAGGCAGAAATGTTTACCTTGTGGATCACTATCATGAAATCAGACATACGGGCAGGATTTGCTGTAATGAAATAAGAGTTTGCAGGACGAAGGGTAGAGGAGGCTGTTCATCTAATCTGTGCTGCTCAGGGGGGAGCTTTGGTGCTATCTAAACATATAAGGCCAAATACACGAATACCCACACAGAAAAAAATGTTACTTCTAGAAAGTTTGGGCCAGGGAAGTAATGGTTTATACAGCAGGGAAAATAAACATTGAGCAAACAAATGTTTCCCTCAGAAAATATATTTCTCACGAAGTTATTGACACAAAACTTACACGAGTGCATATGGAGAAATGTAGACAACTCGGTCCATTAAATTATGTGTAATAAAGAGGAATGGAACATGATCACGGACATTTTTTCAATGCTTTTTAGAGTAATTACAACTTCAAGTCATCTTCTGTGTAAAAAAAAAAAGAGTCATTTGCATTTCTTAGGTTTGAGTTTGAGATATTCTTCCACATTACTGTCTTCCAATCTTAAAAGCTTCTGGGGGCCTCTTCTATGAAATCTAATCTTCAAGGAGCTTTATTTTTTGTCTCAGAAATCATTTGAGAGTTTCCTTGGCTGTGTGCTCAGGATCATTCTCTTGCTGAAAAATCCACCGTCGCTTCTTCTTCAGATTCTTATTAAGAAGGTCCCGGTACATTTCTCCATTGATCCTTCATTCGATATGAAGCTTGCCAGTAGAATGCTAGAAACTACTCCCTATCGTGATAGTCCCAGATTCAAACCTCACTGATGATGTGTTTTACTGCGGTGTGCAGTGCCATACATATCTTCTCTAAATATTGTTTGTGCATTAACATTTTTAAAGAGATACCTTTGAATCTAATCTAGTCTTTACTTTACTTTGGATGTATGTTAAATTTTCCAAATTTCCTTCAGGAAGCTTTGAATGAGTTTCAGCAATCTATTTCTTCAACAGTGGAGTTTTGAGCAGTGAGCATACACTAAGGTCACCACAGTTCAGTACAATTACTTATTGTTTACATATAAACCACAGTTGCCTTGCAGCAGGAAACTTTAAGATTTGAATTTCAGTCAAGAATGGCGTAAGAGGCTCTTTCTCCCACAGGCAATTTTTAACAGATCATTTTTGAGGAATTTTGACAATTTACACATGTCGAACTTTGACAAACTCCACCTTGGCATTAAAATTTCCTCACACTGATCAAATTTAAACTATCAGAGAGCATCTAAGGCAGTTTTAGTGACTTATGTGAGCAAACATTAATATGGTAAACTGATGACACTAATTTTGAATGAAGATTTCTGTGGTGAATGATCCTCTGTATAAATTTTAAGTTTTTCTAAAAACGAGCTGCACGGGGATGCTTGCAGCTTTAATTATTTCATTTATATCTTTAAAACTGTTGAATTAGTTGTTTTGATTCCTTTCTATGTCAGAATTATCCGGGCTATTACCTACATCTGTTTTTTCCTTTTCCAAACATTCTCTTAAAACTTTTAAAAGCATTCTCAGTAATTAGCAGTAATCAGCAAAAAATGGCATTACAGCAATCAGAAACTCTTCTTATAGTTTCTGACTAGCTTTTTGAAAATTTCCACTGGTATTTTTAAAGATATTTAAAGTTGGAAGGCCTCTTTGCCATCACTCTAATTTTTTGTTCAGTCTATTGATTCTCCGTCAGATTCAAGTTTGGACTCTGGCTGTTCCACTCCAAAACTTTAAAGTTCCTTTATTCAGAAGAAACATGTTCATTAAATTACTTTTAAGCCGAATCTGCCAAAGGAATTAATAATTTTGGTTTTTAACTATTTTCTGATTGAAACATAAAATACACGTATACTTTACGGTATTACTATATTGTTTGCATAGTGTTGGATCCTTTAAAAAACATATGCTCAACTTGCAGTGTTTCCAGATGTGAGAAAATTTATTATCTAAATAAAAAAGCAGAAATACAATGGAAATTAACAAAAATTATTATCTATCAAACTGTTCATGTGATTCTAATTCTTTTACATAAATGCAGTGGTTGTCTTGCTATTTTGTCTGTGATTAAGAATTTAGTGAAGAACTCAGATAAAAAATGTTTGATGAGGACATTGTCCTTTACATATTTCTTTCACATCTTAGTGCATCAAGTGATTTTTAAATTTAAAAGCATCTGTATCTACTGTATAGTATCAATGGCCATCCTAGTCCGTCTGTGTATTTGGGCTGAAACCCCATTGTGTGGTTTAACACACACAAAAGAATTGTTTTGTGACTGAAAATCAATTTATTCGTCCTCAGTTGCTGATCCATACCTGAAATTTGTGTTTCGACGATAAATTTGATGCTGCAACACATTCACCTGATGGCTTTTTTGTCCTTCATTAGTTTAAAACAGATTCTAAAGAGATGTTCTTTAAAGAAAACAAAATTAAATGAATTAAAATTTGCAAGTTGAACATCCTATGTTTAACTTAGTATGTTTAACTAATTTAAACATCCTAACTTAGTCAGCATTTATAATTACTGATAGCCTATCAGTAATTATAAATAAACTATATAATAAATATAATAATAATAAATATAATATAATGATAAATATAATAAAAGTGCATTCTTATAAAAGACAGAGATCTAGCTCTGATTCAGCAGGACGTATTGAGATGGTGGACTGTGATGTATATTCTTCCGGGCATCTGACCGTAAACTCTTTGAAATCTGGCTTCCTTTCAAACCTCCTTCACTTCACAAGCTCTTCTTCCAGAAGCTCAAGCCCTAGCCGCCCATGTAAGGAGTCTGTTTTGTCCAGTTTGATCCTCACTTAAAATTGAATTTGATTAATACTCTCAAACAAAGACGACTTCAAAGGTGCCGCCGCAGCTATACAGGTCATCCCTGCGAGCGCGCCGAGACCCAGCCGTGCGTGACGTGCATGTTAATCGAAGCGTGTTATAGTCATTTTGTAATTTGGTGCATCTTACTTCAGAAGCATCTAGTGGCCCATTATTCTGTGGTTATACAAGAATTAATTAAGGGCGCTGTAACAGGATTTGTTAAACCAACTTTTACCCTCCCTGTGTGCATCCAGTGATGGATGGTTTCCAGGCACTCTCTGCAGAGAAGCTCATTCTCTGGTTCTGTCACAAGTATACATCAAATATCTTAATTATCAACCTTGGAATTTTATTTTTATTATTTTTTTTTATGTCCTCCATGAAATTAATAGAGCAGATATATTTTTAACTCGCTCAGAGGTTTGGTGCTGCTTGGTTCAGCATTCTTTTGTCACATCTGTCGATTAGGCTTTTGCATAGGCCATCATTTTTTAAAAATATCTGGAAGCCATTTAATTACACACATACAACACATATGTTCTATGATCAATATGTGAAAGTGCATTGCCATCTGCTGGCACACATTGGGACTTTTTTTTTTAACCCAGACACTAAAAGGAAAGAGGGGTAACTGCTCTCTTTAGCCAATTTCACAATTTTTTGTTTTATTACAATTTTCTACTAGGCGCAGAAAATCTTAAAAATAATACCTTTAAGATAACTATTCACACACATACATAAACATTCCCTCTACTTACCTTGATCAGATAAAGAAAGTGCAATCAATTGAACATAGGGGGCAGCAGATTAGTCTTACAGATGTGCAATAAATCTGTTGCAAATGTGCCCTTATATGCCTTTCAAAGACGTTAAAGCTTCATCTCCAACTAATAAATTAATAGGATTACAGGCTGAGACCAGGTCTCAATGAACTGAAAATGTTGCATTTGCGAGTCTAATAAAAACTGCTGTGATTAGGGTTTTCATTTCATGTAATAAGAAATGCATAATAACGCACACTAATCCTGTAAATCACTGAGAAATGGAACATTTAGACATTTTATTCAAAAATAATCCGAAATTATTGAAACACAGAGGTTGCAAACAACCTGCATTGCAGAAGTAACTTTTCCCAGCGTCTATATAAAGCATGTTCACAGCTTTCCTGGTGATACATTTTATCTGTTTCTAACACTGCTGCTATCTCAGGCAGAGCCTAAATTGCCTGCCTCTTGCTATCTGTTGAGCACCACAATCTTTATCATGTATTTGACTGTGCTGAGATATAAAATGTTGCTACATCTCATAGGACTGAATTCCAGAAAATCAATTGTGTTGATCTAAAGGAAAGCCTTCTTTTGATGCCTTGCTGATTTTGAAAGACTTAAACAGTCATTCTTTTATTGATTTTTATTCCTAAGTCGTTTATTCAGCCAAATATAAGTCCAGGATTAATCTAAGAGTCATTATCAGGAAAATAAAATGCTTGTTGAAATATGCCATAAAAATTCCTCATGAATGTTAGGTGGAAATATTTAACTCTACTCATGGAGTCATTAAGACATCTTGAAATTTTTTGTTGTTGCTGTGATACTCATTTTACTGAGTATTACTTACTGAAGGGTAACATTTAGGATATATTATATATTAATAGAGTCCCAATAATTAGCTGGGCTTACAATCGAGACACTTTTAAATAAGATTCTGGCAAATCTCAGTACCTGTGGTTGGTGCATTGTATGTGATCAGTTATTCTTTAATTATTAGTCTTAAACTAGTTTATCCCAGCTAATCTTATTTTGATGCAGCATATAAAGGCAGTTCTGACAAACTATTTGTTGCAATTCTAATGTAGGATCATGCAAACTTGCACTTTACTAGTTTGCATAATGTCACACCAATTCCTGATTAAAACATCCTTAATGTATGATTATCTCTACTTGCCATCTTCACTTCTGCTTTTTTTAAGTCTTGGATCTAATTTACTCATGAGGAAAAAAAAAAACCTGCTAATTATTCTTAAGCTAAACCCATTTGTCTGGCATGAGAGCCAATTAGCAAAATGCAAACAGATAATTAACTGAGTGGCAGTAGACTAGTATATGTCAAATTTAGCTACATTTGATTACTGCATTATGGAGCTAAAATAATTAGAAAACATGTAACTAGATTGTTGGGTTTCCTGAGCAAAGCACAAAGGGATCTAATTACATTTAGCTGTGCAGCTGTTCAGTGAATAAAGGTCTCATTTTTGCTGTTATCTGTAATGGCACTTCAGAGAAACAGCAGCAACAGTAAACAAGACGAATGTTCTGTTTCATGATGGGGAAAAAAAGGAAAGAAGAATATAAATATATCACAGTGCATGTTCTCTAAATCATGGAACGAAAGATAATCATAGGAGACACTTACTGAGATTACAGTCTATCCTGATACAATCTGGTGAGAGAGAGAGTGAGATGGTGAGATTAAAGGAAAAAAAGAACAGCACAAAAGAGGAGAATATTTCACATCCTTCAAGGTATATTCTGCAGACAGTTCAGTGCTTTTCAGAGCCCACCATCCGGGGACAGCCTCGAGAGTCTAAACCGCCACTTCCCTCCCTGTAGTTTTCACAACAAACCAGCGAGAGAAAGGACAAAGCTCACTGTGTGTCTGGCTCTGCTGGAGGCATAACAGAGCACATCAAAGTTGGGATCAATAAGAGCTTTATTGACCATAAAAGTAAAGGTGCACCAGCTTTACTTTGTTTTCCGCATGAGTACCGGCTCTGGCAAGGCTGCTTATGCTTAGCTTTTGGCAGAGTTTGATTGTTTCAGAAGCCGTGACTGATAGTTTTACTGACATGTGCTCTAGGGTAAATCAGCAAACATGCACCGCTGTGAGGAAAGTCGTCTGAAGAAGATAACGAAAATAGAAAATGGAACATGTGCTAAATTTGAGCATGTCGTGCAGCTGATATGAAACAACTTCAAACATATCAGCAGAGCAAAAAAACATTTACGATAAAGATTTATTCATGTATTTTTCTATTTAGATAACGCCAGATTGGCTTTTTAACATCTGTAACAACTATGCAATAAACAGCTTATGTTGTAAAATTGTATGTTCATAATTAAAAACAAAGCTTGTGACATTTTTTTTGTCTACGGTTTTATTGTGAAGAATCACAATCAGTTTCATTAAACTTCAGGTCATTTCACTCCTTGACCAATGTGCACCTTGTTTGTTACCCAAAAATGACTATTTTGTCTCTTCCCACTTCCTTTTGTACCTTCAAACAAATTTTAGTATACTCATGTACTTCAACCATCTTAGGCTAGCTTACATTGTACAAGCTAAAGCTTGTGATCAATGCAGTTACGTCTTTATGCCCTGGTCCATTCCACTCTAGATTTACTCTGCATGCGTCTCTGCTCGGATGCGTACTTCATCAGCTGAGTGAAGCCATTTGTGACTTTCGTGCTGCAGAAAGTCATTTTCCGCATGTTATTGAAAAGCTGTTGACTGAACACAACATGTTACTGGGTCACATCATTATGATGGTCAAGGTCCCCCACGTGATTGACGATTTCTAAATAAATGCGGCTTATGTTTTTTCTTATCTTCATGACATATTTTTTCACCGATGCGACTTGGACTCAGGAGCGCCTTACAGTCTGAAAAAACAATTTTTTCATTATGAGTTTTCATGAAAGTTTATTCGTATATTATATTATATTACATTATATTATATTATTCTCCTGCAGTACAGATCTCAGAACTTTAGTTGTTTGTATGCAAGTTTTATGACAGTTGACTTTTTGAATGGCAATTCTTAATTCATGTGCAAAATGAATATTAAAAGAACTGAATGATGTACTATGCACAATTAAAACCACTCCTTTCCATCTCTAGTCTGTACTGAAACCCTGTATACAGTACATGAAGGGAAGAATAAGAACAAAGTAAACACTTGATCCCAAGAACTGTTTGGTTATTAAGTAATACAAACTGACTGATGCGATTTTAATGAATGCTTTGCTGGTTTGATAGTTAACTCTCTAAATGTTTAGGCTGATGCACCTTTATTCAAAGAACGTATGGTATTTCAACTGAAGTTGCCATTAAGCCTCATTCTGCAGATTTAATGGCAATTTATTTACCATGTTAAACAGGGAGGAAAAGTGGTGATTTGCACAACCTGCAGCCACAGTCAAACTTACACCTTACGAAATTATTAAAGCACAAATCTAATGCATTATTGACATCCAAAACTGATTGGATCTTTCAAGTTAACAAGAAATAACATTTTTCAACTCAAAAATAGATTGATCCAGATAAAACACATTAAAGTTTGGAAAATTTAGACAACCTGAAGAAATGTACGACAATAGACTGGTGTAAATCAGGTGGCGGCGGAGTGCTCTCAAGCTGTCAACCATCACAGAGCAGTGGAAACAGACACCCAGAGACCTGAGAGTTTTCTGATGCTGGCGTGTGTATGTGTTTCTTTGAGTCTCTGTGTCTGTGTGTGTGTCCATCACTGGCGCTTCCTGCTCAGTGAAGTGACTCTAAACTGGACAAGCCAGCAAATGTGAGGGGAAGGAACGACAATGGGTCCATCTACAGTGTGAGGAGTTTAAGTGGTGATATTTCAGCGTAATGATGGATCAGGTCTCTGACTGCCCTCTCCTTGAACTGCAGACAAGCCATTGAAGGGCTGATAGAGCCGAGACAGTCGGGTGGGACCCGACCCCAGGATGAACTGAGAGGAGAGAGACAGGGAGACAGGTATAGCTAGAGAGAAATAAAGAGGCAGACGAAACATGCACATGTACAGTTGTTTAAAAAGGCGCAGCATCCCTTGTTCTGTTGGGCTTTATTGAAGTACAAATAAGCTCATTGGAAAAGGTTTTGTTTGACTAAGATGGTGGAAGCATTATATTTTGCACTTTAATTAAAGTCAATATTTAAATTTTTTAATTTAATACTTAAATTAAATTTTACCAATGGAATAGTCACTTTCCCTCAGTCTGCCTGTTTGGTTTGCATCAACAGCTCATCAGAAACTTCCTCTTTCTTTGTTTAACAAGTCCCTATATCATTCTCCATCCTTTCCCAAGCATAAGCTCACTGGTTTTCACTATTATTTGCATCGTTCCCTGCATTATGCTGCCCACGCTCCACATCCTGTTTCCCTTGTGCATTATATGCAAGTTTCTTGTTGCCTTTATAAATATAACCTTTTACTCTGCTTATTCCTGGTACTTGTCTGCCTGGTAGAGTGCCTCTACTTTAAACTCATTAAACATGACACATTTTCTGTTATATAATGTTGCCTACCACACGACTGAAGCTTAAATGGTTCCAGATGGCAATCTCTCAGTTTGTCTTTCTGTGCCAAAACCTTTTCAATAAAGGTTAAAATTTCCACAGTATTTCCTTAAACACGCACGAGTGTAATTGATTTGCTTTTCCACCGAGGAAATCTGAATAACTGATCTGCACTGCTTAATTTGACCAGGCTACCATGGAAACACTGATTTTTATCAAATGTCAAAGCCACTCCCTGTACTTTCTTTTTTATATATAACAATGACTCTCGTAATGAAATTAGGACAATATACAGAGGGTCAGGGTGATTTTAAATGAAGTGAATTGACTACAAGAATATGCATACTAACTCTGGCTCCAACATCTTGTCCAGTGGCATGCGGTCAGGGGAGGCAAGTGAGGCAGAGCCTCAACTGTCATCATGGAAAAATAATGATAAAATAATTTTAATTGCTATTTTTACCCTGTGGTCTGTACTACAAAGTATTTATTTTTCATTTAGCTTTTGATTTTTTTCTCTCTTTAAAATCGCTGAATTTTCGCATTTCAGCATTCAAATGCCTGTGAGGCAGCAGCGAGTTGAGCCTCACCTGGGATTGCGCAAGCTCTGGCTAACTGCACTGGCTGCCATTCTATGGGAGCAAGTTCCTCCTGTCTGAACGTCGCCAATAAAATGGTTAAAAACATTTAATGTATGAACTAATTTTCCATAATTTAGCTTATGTATATAATGTACAGTGTTTTTTGTCACCAACTGTGTGTATAATGTGTTTCGTGTGCTAAGGAGCGATCAGAAACGGCAGAGAACAGATTCGAGGTGAGGCAGGCAGTTCTCTTGCCTCATGGCAGGGGGCGCTCATGATCCCAGACATTGTGACTCCACAACTGCAGAGTAAGAGACAGTAACAGCGAGCAAGCCATGGAGCTAGCCATACAGTAAAGTGCAGCGATATATTTATAGTTTCCTCCTCTTACCACAGCAACCACTTATTAATAATCACAAAATAAACATGAAGCCTAAAACCATGCTACTGCAACAGACTGAATGTTCTGCTCTCTGTGTGGGAAATATTTCAGTGTTTGTTTTTTGTGGCGTTGTTGTCAGTTGCTATGGTAAAGAGTCTGACCGTAGCTGCGCTGATACGGAGAGCGAGAAAGACGTGGTTTTGAGTTGTACTTAAACGGGTTTTCCCTTTGCTGTGGAGCACAGCACGAAATTAATAATGTCTACATGTCCAAGTTTAATTGAGTTAACGGATTTATTCTACTGCGGCAGCGCAGCTCTGCATGGCATATAAAAGAATAGTCTTCGTGCCCTCCAGCTTGTCCGCATGCGCGAAATTTCCATATGTAAACAATAACATGCAGGGTGTCTATATTTGTAAATCTGATTATGATTAAGTCAGTGCCTCACCAGCTATGAACCTCACCGCACGTCACTGATCTTGTCATATTGTCATTGCTAATTTTGCGCTCAAAATCAGCATGGACAATTATATATTTTGTGGGTTTGCAAAATTATTTTTTTCAAAATTATATTCAAATGTTAAACCATAAATTGACTATATTTAAACCATTCCTAGTAAGTTTTCACACCCATTCCTGATTACTGTTTGAACTGTTGAATCAAGGAATCGAATCAACATCAAGGAGACAAAATGGATCATAAAAAGTAACACTTGAAGCTCCAATCTAAAGACATTCAAGTCTGAGACTTTGGGACTTCAGCAAACACAGTGAGAGTCTTTATCTGAAATGGAAAAGTCATAGGACAATTGCAGAGTGGCCTACCAAAATCACTCCAAAAGTGTATGAATAGCACTGTCTGTCTCACCTTCACTTAGGGGTGCAGATTATACCCCGTTATGCGCAATTTTGTTAATCTGCATACCTACATTTATTATTCACATTAAATACATTCAAATGAACCATCTCTACTGAATCTAGAGTCCCTTTTCAAGCAAAAACATTTTTTTTATTGTAAATAAATTCATGCAGTAAAAACAACAATACTTGCTCCATATGGCTGCACCTTTTTATGGGTTAAGATATTTAGTGACTTAACCCATAAGTTGCTAAAAATGACATAAGTTATGTAGCACAACTTTTGCTACATAACTAAACGCCTCAAGAGTTTCAAAATAAAACTTTTAATGTTAGGTGTGAATGATCATAGCAAGAGTTTTCTACTTCAGTAGTTCAGATTTTTGGTCAAATTCAACATTAAAACGATTTCAAGCTCCAACAGACAGACGGGAGATGTGTTTGTCTTTTTAGACAACTGTAGTTATTGTGCATGAAGATGTGAATGGAAGAAAGTCTAACTAAACAAATTTCATTTGTCTAGGTGACACGTCCGAATAAGTCAGGTGGAATGATCTGCTTAAATTTGCTGCAGCAGCTTTACCCAGGTTGACAGTGAGTTTGACTCTGCCTCCGTCCAGCTCCACGCGTAAGGTGTCCGCTGACTGCTGAGATGTGGTGGCCATCAGCAAACCAAAGGCCCTCTGGGACATGAACCGCAGGGACACGTCCTCGGCCTCTGTGTGCAGCGTCCTCGGCAGCACCACCTTCAGATACATGCTGCCATCATAGCTCACTGCTGTGGCCTCTGTGCAATTAGGGAACAGGAGTGTCTTAATGGACACTGAAATCAATAAACACTAAATAAAAAAATAAACAGCATTTATGAAAAAAAAACCTGAACCCCCTGTTGAGACAATCTTGGGGACAGAATGATAAAGTTTTAGACTGCAGTTTTCATCAGCCGCACCAGATGGCAGAAAAAGCCTGGAGCAGATGAAGGCAGGGGGTGAGAAATGCGGCGGCGATTAAATTTCCGAAGGATTTATTCCCATCCCAATGCAATACAGGAGGGATTTTCATACATCCGTCATATTATTAACTGCCAATGGATCTGCGTAATTTGGCCTCTCCGTGAGAAAACCATCTGCATGGATAATGCAAAGCGATTCAGGGTGAATGACTCTGCCCAAGCACCAGTGCGTCCCTAATGAAACGCACAACACACACGCACCCACACAACACAGACAATTCATTAATGAACTACTCGACTGTGGGAAAATACTGCTATTTACTTTAGAAGGCCTTAAATAAAACATTATTGTTTTTCCATTGTGCTGTAATTTTCACCAAACTGCTTTCAAGACATAAAACAATATTTGGAGGTGAGTTCACGGATCTCATTTAAATACATATGAGAATCTAAAGAATGATCCCCTTGCAACCGCAAATTAAATTTCTGTGGAGGCCTGGGATATTAGGTCAGATGATAAATTTTCTCTGTATCTACATTATTCCTGTCTGTGCAGTCACTTTTTACACCTCGCCTAATAAATAAAATACAACCCAAAGTGTGCTAAAAGCATCCCTGCAGCATTTTAAAATCACTTGTCCCCTCCATGCAGCACCACCACCATCCCTTCCAGAGACTCTTACCCTTCTCACAGCTGGGGCCCACGTAGCCTGTGCCGCCGCAGTCGCAAATATGCCGATTCCAGCCCTCTCTGCAGTGTCCGCCATTGGCGCACGTGTCTCTGGAGCACCTCAGATGAGTCTCCCTGGTGCAGAAACTGCTGACACCCACGGCGCTCTGCACCTCGGCCAGCCTCCACAGGTTGCGGCTCTGTCCATCGATGAACAGGTCCCTCACGCAGCCCACGAAGCCGAGGCTGAGGGAGGCTGTCCACACCTCAGGGGGCAGAATGAGGGCTTGCCGATCTTCGGGTAAACCTCCCAGATACATGTCTCCATCCAGGTCAAGGATCTCACTGCCCTCGTTGGCGGTGAAGGGGATGCTCTGGCTGTTCACTGAGATGAAGCCTGTGGGGTGGACATTAACACTGAACCAATTTGAACTCGTAGAAGGGTTTTGATGCTTTGGAAAAGAAAAAGGAAACAGCAGCTGGGTGTGGGTGGTGCTGAGTGATATGAATAAACAAAGTATAAGGCTGGGGTAATGGGAACCAACTCGCTAATTTTGAAGGATCCACATGAAGACATTGCTCAGTGTTTAAGAGCTTAAAATTTGAATGAAGGTTCAAATTAGATATCCACATTTTGCTCACTGTATAACAGTGACTCATAAGCGTATTCAGTGCTCTTGAGCTTAGTCTTATGTGTAAATTGTTTCCATGTAATTGAGCAACACTAAGGTCCAGATAGTTGTGAAGTGAAAAGAAAAGGATACATGGTTTTATTTATTTCATTTTTTACAAATTACTCTGTTTTTCCTCAGTGAAATTCAGTGTAGACAGAATGTTAGAAGTCACCAAATTATTAAACACTGTCCACCTGTTTATGATTTTAACTCAGCACAAATAAAAAGAAGCAGCAAGGGGCTTATGGTAACACTGGAGGAGCTGCAGAGCTCCATAGCTCATTTGGGACAATCTCTATATGGAAGAGAAAAGAAATGTGAAAACATATAGAAGAAGGTGCTCACAAAATTTAAAGTTATAATGCACATGTTAACTGCTGTGTAAAAGACAACTAAAGTACAGCTGTGAACACACTATTTTCACAAGAAAAAGTGATGGTCGCAGCATCACGCCACAGGAGTGTTTTCTTTTGAAAAATTGGTTTGATGTGATGAAGGAATGAAAGGAGCTAAATAGGTGGCAATAACAGAAAAAAAATGTTAGACTGAAAAAGCGTTGAGATTAAGATGGAATTTTCTAGCAGAAAACTTCCCAAAACTTACAGCCATAGCTACAATAGGCTGTTTTAGATCAAAACATATTCATGTGGTAGAATGACCAAGTCAAGTCAAATCAAGACCTCAACCCATTTGTGAATTTGTGGCAAAACTTGAAAATGTCTGTTCACAGTTGCTCTCCATTCAGTCTAAATGAGCCTTAAGTGATTTTGCAGAGAATTTTCATGCGCTAAGCCGAAAGAATCAATTTCCAAAAGATCAGAAGATGTAACTGCAGGGAAAGATGGTTCTACAAAATATTGACTTAGAGGGAATGAAGACAAATGCACATCGTGATCCTTCGTTTTCAATAGTTTTCAAAAGAAAAGAAAATCTTTTGAAAACTATGTGGCAATTTGTGTTGGTCTAAAATATACGAATCTCAACAAAACTAAAATGAAAACTGTGGTTTTAAAAAAAACAACCTTCAAGCTATATGGGTACTTCTCACTTATGCATAGCAGGAATACAAACGAAAAGATCAGTGTGTCTCACTTGGATTCTGCTAATAAGACATTTTCATTACTCAAATACAGCAGCCATTTAACAGTTTCATTTGAACAAGGTAACTGTATAATTGGCCACTTGTGAAATAGGTTAACACAAATTTCAAAATGTCATTTCGAGATTACACCATCCCAAAATATCATCATAATTAAAACCTAATATGTGCGCCTGTTTCACTGCAGCGAATAAAAAGCAGCAGGAACGTGCGGATGTCACTGTATCCATGCTGGCATATGGCAATTTCACAGCTTGGAGGCCTTTATGCTCAACAGCTAAAACTGGAGACACGCAGAAGCAGACAGAAGGCTCCCCACCTCCACCCCTCGCGTTCACAAATGCATGAAATTATCTCACCATTGCGCCCCTTTCTCTGGAAGTCCACATGCCACCACTCGCCATCGTCAAGCCTCTTGTTGCTGGCCTTAATCTTAATGCTGCCAGAGCCCATGTCCATGGCCAGGTAGAGCAATCCCTCCAGCAGCTCTATGGCGAAGAAGTCTGCGCGGGGCTTCCTGTCGGGCAGCTCTCCCTGCTGGCTGCCGTGGCTGAACAGCAGCAGGCCGCTGGGCTCTGTGGTGCGGAAGTCGAAAGATATGGCGCCGGTCTTCTTTGTGTTCCACCTGGGCAATGTCAGGTAGGCAGACGGCGTGTCGAAGGTGACCGGCTCCAGAGCTTCCACGTTTTCACAGCTGAATATCAGGTCGCCATGGATACTGATCTTGGGGTCCCGCTGCTCAGCCAGCCGTGACAGTTCCAGTCTGAACTCATTATTCCTGTAGACCACCTAATAAATGAGAGAGATGTCGTAGTGAGATGACAGCTAGAAGAGGGGGGTGAGATTTGGCGTCGAGCTTGAATACTGCTCATCAATAAATCCAGGAATCAATATGGCGCAGCAGCATTTACGAGGGTACACAGCAGACAGCGTGTTGAGTGATCCCTGAGCTGAAATAAACAGGCAAATTTTCATTAGATGGAATTATGACCACTTAGTGCAGTAATCTAAAAAAAAAAAAACAACCACACATTTAGCCTCGCTGAGATGGTTTGTGTGTCAATGCATTGACAGAGGAGCACTGAACAGATTGTACGATTTAATAAACTCATCAGCTGAAAGCTTTAAAAATTATTTGTGAAGCCAGACATTATTTTTCTCCCCAATGAGACCTTGCATCATGTATTAATTTGCCTGTTTTTATCACCTAGAAAGTGCTGCAACACTGCTATCAAAAAGGATCAAAGCAGAGAGCTGCAAGGACTCTGAAACTGGAAAAATTGATTTACATTCGGATGTTGATGAAATGTATACATTTTTAAGAAATATGCTTGAGTTGGTTTATGCCAGAGCAGATTAAAAAAAAACTAAATCAAGCTGTCACAGTCACAAAAAAAAGTAAAAATCAATATCCAGAGTGACCGAAAATATGTGTTTTAAGTGTCAGCTAAGTGAAAAACATCAGTTCAGACAAAATTGATGTCACAGATGCAGAATAAGAAAACGGGAAAAACAAGATTTCAAAACAGCAAAAACAAAATGTTTTGCATTCAACCAAATCCACAGACAACATGTTAAACATAGACACAGCAGACAGCTATTTTCCAACCATCTTGTCTCACTTTGGGTTGTTGCGATACTGTTTTGTGAAATCAGACATTACAAGTGAAAGCCTGCTCTGATCCACCAGATGGTTTATTACATAGAGCTGCAGAACTTAGATAGACCTCTGAGGAAAGCATGAGCTGTTAAAATCATACTGTATGCTAAAGGTCAAATCCAAATGACCTAAAATCTGAATAATCATTTTGTTGCATGGTTTTAAACAAATTGTATAATTTCTACAATGTTAACTTTCATACTACTGACAGTAAATTGTAACAAATGTAAATACAGAAATGTTCTTACTGGACTATTTTATTTTAAATAAATTAAAATATCTCATTTTCTACACACTGAGAGAAGAATTAAACTTTTTTACTTCACAGAAAAAAATCACATGGCTACCAACGCTAGTTATTTTTCAGCTTACAAAATGTTACATCATCCTTTCCAACTCTAGATAGACTTTATATACAGCTCTGGAAAAAAATTAAGAGAACATTTAAAATGATCAGTTTCTCTGATTTTACTTTTTAAATGTTTACGTTTTAGTAAAAATGAACATTGTTCTTTTATTCTATGAACTAGTAACAACATGTCGCTGAAAATCCAAGCAAAAATTTTGTATTTATTACAAGAAAATGAGAAATGGTCAAAATACAACTGAGTATTGCTTTCAGACCTCAAATAAAGCAAAGAAGTCAAGTTTATATTAATTTAGAAACAACAATACTAATGTTTTAACTCAGGAAGAGTTCAGAAATCAATATTTGGTGGAATAACCAGGAGGTTTTCAATGGGGTTCAATGCAGTGGACTCTAATTTTTTCCAGAGCTGTATATGCAAGTATTTGTTTATCTGCCTTTACTCACATATGGATTCGAGTGACATCACATTCTTAACCCAGGTGTTACTAAGATGTCGGCCCATCAACACGTCTAGGAAGGTTCTCCCCAAGGTTTATCAGGCTGTTTAGTTTCTGAATGACCAGAAACTAAACAACAACAACACTGGTGTTGGACAAGAAGACCTGGCTCACAGTCTACACTCTACTGCTACCAGGAGGTCTGGCAGTCAAGTTCTTCTACACCAAATGTTATGCTTTCATTGAAACAGGAAATGGGATTAAACGGTCCCCAAATAGTCTAGAGCATAATATTGCCAAAAATATCTTGGTATCTGGAATAATTAAGAGTTATTTTCTCTGGAACCAAAGACTCAACTCCTTAAAAATAGCCCACCCCATTATCCTGTCTGCATTAAACTTTACATTTGACAATGAAGTCAGGCAAGTGTTGTTCTCCTAGCAAGGCCTGTTCAGATTGATCAACCGAATTACCAAATATTTTGTCACTTCAGAGAAAACTCCTTCACTGTCGCCATGTGCTTTACACCTCTGCGCTAAATGTTTTGAATTGTACTTGGTGATGCAAGGAATAAATGCAGCTGTTTTGCCACCCAAACTTCTTTCATCTCTATTGAAGGTCTGTAGCTATTGCAGAAAATTGGTGACCTCTATGTACACCTCAGCATCTGCTCACCCCAATCAATGGTTTGATGTGGCCAACCACTTTGTGGCTGAGTTGCTGTTGATCCTGATAACTTCCACTTTAGTATAGCAGTCGACTGTTGAATAAAAACTACTTAGAAATGTTCACAACTGGACTAATTGCACAGGTGGGTCACTTATCTAGAGTGACCCATCTTTTCACAACTATTTCCTTCTGTCTGCATGGCAAGGTGCAAGATTTTATATACCTGTGGCCATTGGGGTGACTGGAAATCCTGAATGTAATGATCTGATTGGATGAGCTGGCAACTTTGGGAATATGGTGTATATACATTTTCTGGTAAAAAATTGGACATTTAGCAATAAAAAGAATGCTTACATGTTCCCTTTTTAAATACATAAATGGTTTTGAAGTCTGAGTCTAGAGCCTCCTGCTTTAAACCATTGTTCTGTTAAACCCCGTCACACTATTGCACATAGGCTTTGTGTTTCCATGGGTTGAAGAGACACACGGCTTTAAGTAAATAACATTCAGCATCACCTTCCTACACATTTGATACTGTAGTACATGAAACGTGATCTCCAGCTAAGCCAGGCAGCCACTGATTTTTTTCAGAATGTGGAAAAATGTAGTCACATTATGCATGTATATTCTGGGCACTTTAATATATTCTGTCAGTATTTTGTGATGAAAGGTTTAAAGTGTACATGATGTTACAGCAAAAGGACTAAATTACTTTTCCTCTTCTATTATCGTCTCATTTTACTTTTTGTCTCATTTCCAAATGTATAATGCTGTCTATGCAACAGGACACAGTGAACTTTGTTTTTTATCTGTGGACATTATATAAAACCCATTTTCAGATATGGCAACATACATGGCAAGATAAGAAGCTGTCTTCTGATGAGTACTTTCTGAAAGTGCATATCATATAAATTTAAAGGAGATAATTTAGCAAGCAAATTTGTTGGCAAAAGGAATTTACTGATTTTCACAATAATTTAACAACTTTCAGTGAGAGTCTTTAGGTGTTTGTTAATTGGCCTCAGCTACTCAAAGACATAGGAATCAAATCTAAAAAAGAAAAAGCGGATAAACAGTTTATAAAATGTAATTAATTCAGGCCCACAAGCAAAAACAATCTCAAATCAGATGAAGGTCAGGAGAATGGATTCATCCATGTATTCACACCTTCTTGGTCCTTCTTGGTTTCAGCTTGTGGGAAGCTGGAACTGGCTGTCTGTGGGCAACACTCAGGACATGACGCCAATGCAACACAGGGCCAACAATGAGATACACGAAACGACGATGCACACTCATTCTGGCTCATTATGTCAATTTTCTTTTAATCAGTCAACCTAATGTGTTTTTGTACTGTGGGAGAAGCCTGGAGTACCAACAGAAAAGCCATATAGGTGTAGGGAGAACAAACATCCCAAACAAATACCTGCAAAGCACAGATTTGAACTTGCAACCTGCTAGTAGAAAAGTAACAAAACTAATACAAAGTTAACGTTAAATATGACATAAAACTACTGAAATAAAGAGTAAACAGCAGCTTAAAGGAGTATATCACTTTAAACTCATGTGTCCTAATTCCTTATATAAAGAGAAAAGCAGAGTCATTTCTTCAACAACAAATTTAAAGTCCCTCAGCACTGTATTTGATTTTTAGCGCAGTTACTGTGCCCATGGTTTGTTTGTGTTTTGGGAACAGTTTGCTATAAATTTTCTTTCAAAGGAATTATGCAGCTGAAACCTTTCCAGACTTTGACACAAACTTTATTAAATGCATTCAAATTTTGTTTGTTAACCAACACAACACAGTGCATAGACGCAAAGTGGAAAGAAAAGGCTATATTGTTTTAAATTATTTTTCAAAATACAAAGTTGCAGGACAGTTTTGGAGTGGAGAGATTCAGATTAAGATTCAGAATGGCCCAATCAAAGTCCAGATCCAAAGGAGGAACTGTGGCAAGGGTGGAAATTTGTTTCAAGTCCTTCCCCTTCACATTTATGTGATTTGTTGCATAAAATCCCACGAAAAGACACCAAATTTTATGTTTGTAACATGACTAAATGTAAAAAGGGGCATTCTGGGGAGTGAATATTTTTTACAAGGTCATTTTTGACTGACTGGAATACAAAACAATCTAAATCAATCAACCTTGATCCGATACCAGAAGTTGATGCATACATTGAAAGAATGCCCGTGGGTTTCTTTATGTTACTTTGTTTTTTTTGGCTTCCACTCTGGCTTCATCAATATTCACAAGACACAGCAACCCTTGTCTCATTTTGTATCAGTTGTAAGTTGCCCCACTGTTATCTGCCACCTCACTCTACCACCAGCCGCCGCCTGAGGTGACACACCACACTGCACACAGGACTAACAGCAGAGCCTGGAGCCTGTGTAAGCCAATATCACACTTTACACTGCCTCGGTGTGACTAATTAGACGGTGAAATCAGATGCTGAAACTGACCGTTGAGAAATGAATGAAACGGGCAAACTCTAAAAGGGGAATCCAGTCAAGACGGCCATTTTTACAAAGAGGAAACAACGTGTTAGAAGGCACAGATGGCCACGAAAAAGAGGAGCTATGACCTCTGCAGAACTATTATATAAGCCAAAGGACAATACAGTGAGTGGAATCCTGTTTCACAGATTCAGATGCTTACTGTGTGTTAGTTGGATTATAGAGTATCCCAAAACACAAGAATAAAGCTCCTTTAGAGTCATCCGACAAAGCCGCTATGTCATTACTGCTCAAGCTGTGAAGAGTAACATCACTTTGAAAATGACCCTCTCTGCTGCTCATAACTGTCTTCATGACTAAATTGGGTCCCATCTTTGAAGTGGTAAAATACAGGAACCTAATGAACTAGTGTGGAATATCCCCCGGGTGCGCGCAACAAACTCTCGACTTCAAAGACAAACCTGCCTTTCCTTGTTTGTCGTTGTAGTTGTGACCTTCATGTGAAAGTCGCCATTATTTTCCTCACACCTGATGATCCCGATGGCCTGCCGAGCTCCATTCACATCTGTTATTGTGCAACGTCTGGAGAGATTAGTCATGGCGCATACTCTCTAGAGTCAGTGAAATAAGACTCCCTAAATAGATGTGGTGCTTACACAATAAATATTTTCCTCGCTGCAGGTTTTTCTCTCTTCTCGTGGATTAAGATTAATATCTTGTCTGAACTACGTCCACTCTGCTCCTCTCGTTTATCACCGACCTCAGGACCTTTGGCCCGGACAGACATGTCTCTGCGCCAGGCGGCGGGACTGTCTGGAGAGCTGATCCCATTTCATCACCTCTGCTTCTCCCACAACTCCCACAATTTAGGATTTCTGAGATATGTCAGCCCATCTTCCTGACTATCTCCCTCCTTCCTGCCATATTGCTCCCGCTGCATGCCTACAGTACATCTGTGTGATTATCCACAGCAGTAGTAGGTCTAAACACCACCAACAGCCACACCGCCCACAGAGCGGAGGTTGGAGCATTGGCAGTGATGCTGGAACAATAACCTGTCCATAAATAACATCTCGTTTTCATTTCGCTGCATACAGATGGCAAAGTAATTATGTAAACACTGAATTGAAAGCCTTTCTACAGATGTGCTTTAAAATGTCCATCTTACATACTTTAATAAGAAATTATTCTAATTCAATTGTTCAAAGAATCCATTTGGATTTAGCTGACTGGATATATACATGTATGGGAATAATGTATAACCAAGTGGCTGCATTTATATGCTGCTTGTGATTACTGACTTGTTTTTAGCTGTGCGGCTGAGGCCCTTCTTCTGTTCTCCTTTAAAAGTACTCCTAATTCAGTGTTTCTATGTTCAACTTGGTGTTTTTTTAGATTATGCTATTATTAGATCTATTGCTGCCATTAAATGTTTGTGTTCCCTATGCCTCTCTCTACCGTAGAAGGTACTCCAGAGTCGATGCTTCAACGTTTACTGTGTAATTTTCCTGGATTAACCCATTGATAGAGCTATCGTGACTAGAACGTTTGAGTGTCCCATAGAAAGTACCCCAGTCTCAGTACTTCTTTTTTTAGCTATTGTTTTTTTGTTTTCTTCTTCCCAGTATTTCAATTACAGGTATTTTCTTACCGATAGTTTGTTTATTGTAGTCCAAATTAGTTGATGAGTTTGTTAACTTTAACTTTTCCCAGTTGGTTGGTTTCTTTTCAAAACTCCAAGCAAACCAAAATCCGTCACTACAAACCATGCAAACATGTTCTGACTGTTTATTCGTCAATTGTGTCAAAGGCCAAAGTAGAAAATGTAAATACAGGAATCAGATGTTAGCAATAAACACTGAGATTTGAAATGTATTATTGTTGTGGTTCTGGTTACTATTTCAGGAAAAGACTATCTGAGAAGTACAATGGAGGATTTTGAGAAGACAGGTTGCAAGATGGATAGGCCTTTATGCTTTTTGAAAAGAATATATGTTATTACTTAGTTTAATGCATCCCACAATGCAGTGCAAACCTGGCTATGGGAAGGTGTTTGGAACAAGAATCCAGCATACAGCTTTACTGAATTGCGATTGGCTCATATACACATTATCTACTTCAAGGTTTGCTTGGAACTGTACCAAGACCACTTTTTCCATTTTGGTCTCTTGTTTTGGTCTGCACAAAAGAGTGATTTCTATGTTCACATCTGCTCATAATTGACTCCACCAAGAAGGGAAACAAACCTGAATTCATTTTAAACAAATTAAACACCTCAGGTGTTTAAGCAACCTGAAAGGTTTCCTCTCTTGTCACCTAATGAGAAAGTTTCTTATCTTCTTCTCAGTTTGGAAGTAAAAAGTGTGTTCACAAAAGCCATAAATGTTCAAATTCGGTCTGAGGTTAGTTGTGTGTTTGATACACTAACTTGTAAACCAACAGATCACTAAAACAAGTATATGGAGCTTTAAAACATCAGTACAAATCACTATACATGACTAGTGGATGCTTTAGGCCACAATTTAGGCTATTTCAATTAAAAATAGATTCAATATGTCACCTTTTATTAGTCTTTCCTTTTCCTCTGTCCAAAATGTGGACTTTCATGTTTTCAAAGGAGCAATCCTTATCCAAGTTTTGCAGGTTTATACCTGAGGAGCATTTCTGTATTGTACCTTGATGTATAGATGTAGACTCTTAGCATCACTGATATAAATTCACATATTCGCTTTATATTTATTTGAATGTCATCTCTTTGAAGCTATTCAAAGAGATGTTTTTGTTTTTGTTTTTGTTTCTGAAAGCCATCAGAATTTTGTTTTTAAAGGTAAAACATTTATAAGATGCCAGATACAAGCAGAACAGCATTGCCATCTGTTTAAAAGCAGTGTGTTACATGAGTTTCAGATGACTTACATGATGACCAGGAGGGTTAATAACTTTCTTTCAAGATGCTAATGACCTCATGAGGGCCTAAATACTGAGAAAATAGAATTGCCTTGCAAATTAGAGCAAAAATCTTCTGGAATAGACACATTAAGCTCGGGTTATACAACATGAAGATTTTGCCCAAATTTACCCCCGATTCCCAGTCAGGCAAATTGGCGCCAGTCTGCACAAGTTGTGGACTGTTGGCAGGGTGAGTCAGAATGAAAATCTTAGTGTGAGATGGGGTGAAAACTGGAGCCTGCACATGTCTGAGGAGAACCCGCTGACCTCAGTCGAAGTCAAACATGTTTTAGTTTGTTCAGACTGTTCTGGATGCAACAATATGCTCATAACCACAAATCGCCACCGAGGATAATACAAACTTCAAACTGCTCCTTCAAACCTTAGCCCTTGCTAGAGTCCCCATGAGTTTTACGGGCTCAGCTGACTTTAGTTGGCTTCATAAATCCTGTAGTTTGTGAACCCTGACCAGGTCCAGTCGATAAGTATGTGATCCTCAATCTATCAGTCTTAAAATAAAAACCATTGTGTCAGCGTGACCACATATTTTTTTCAAAAATTTGTGAAACTCGCGAACTTCGGTCAGGAGTAGTATGTTCAGCAGCTGAGAATAGATCTGAGAAAAGGAATCTATACTAAAGGTGTTGATCCTTCTCAGGTAGCAAACATGTTTGTTCAGTGTTAAAAGCAGCAATACTTATTTCAAGTACAAACATGATCAAGATGATAAACAGTGACCCAATTAAAATGTCTAAACAATGTTAGAACAAAAAAGGACTGGTTATCTGTCCTTGCTTAAAAGCAAACACATTTCTGCTTTCACATTTGGCTTCAATCTGTAGTCTTCCACTATTTATTTAAAGTTCTTTCATCTGTGCTTTTCAGGTCAATGAACAGCACCCGAGAGTGAGGTGATTATCTAGTCATTAAAGTCTAATGTGTTGTGGAACCATGAATGTGAACAACATTTGTAAACTATAATTGAAATGATCAAACTCTAGTTTCTGTCTTTGCATTTTATTAACCAGATCATATTGCAGATTAAAGCGTGTACATGTAAACTGTTGAGGCTGAAAATAACTTTATGACTGCTGGCCAATGCTGCAATTCTCAATAATGATGAGAAAATGGTTGATGATGTGGTTACAGAAGCAACTTCACAAGTTATGATACTCACAATCTATTTAGAAGATGTAAAAGACACCATCAAGACAGTCTTTGAATATTTAATTGGGCAAACTGAACAAAAGGTTGTTGGTGTGTGTATTGCTAGTATGAAGATGTTTGTTTGAATAAAATGGTTGTGTTTTATTGTGTGGGCTGCAAGTGTTGGCTTCATTGTATCAGGAAAACTTGAATTTCAATGTTGATATTGATTACATTTAACTCACATCTTCCTGATTCTTTTCCATCATCACAAGACCCTTCCACTTTAGTATCTCAGTCCCTATATACACCATTATGTTACATCAAAAGCAGTTAAAGTTCATCCAGCTGGTCAAATATAATAATGACTTGCAGATTTTCCAGGAACGTTTAATTTGACCACCCCCAGGTCTTGAAGACTGACACACTTTTTATTGACTTATTTATTTCTTTGCCGAACTGCTAAGTGGTCGGGATAAGAACCAGTGACTTTGTCTGAAGAACTTCTTTAAAACAAAGTTTTGTTGAGCAGAAATAGTAAAGACAGTTTTGTCTTCTGTGAACTATGATTAAAAGTGCAGGTCTCCCCGCCAAAGTATTATAGGCCCGGTGGGCCGCCTGGGGTTTCAATCATTTGAATGATCCTGTATATGACACCTTTAGAAATTTAACTTGAGCTAACACTGTTATTTACCTAAGTGAAACCCTTTTTTATTACAATTTCTAAGAAGTTCAGATCTGTGAAAATACGTTGAAAAGGTTAGCATAATTTTATGAGTTTTTCTTCCTTTTTTGATTCCTTGTTTAGAGAATGCATTTTCTCTATCTGGCCTCCTGAAACTGCAGACATTAGCTATGAAAATATTTAGGTACTGTACCCATCTGACTGAAAATAGATATATTCATGTGCCCGAAAGATTTCATACACACCTTTTTTTATTTCAACTTTTCCACTTCCCCATTACAGACATGTCTTTTTATATGATACATGATTTCATGATTGCACAATTTGGCCGGCTGTATAAACCCTAAGAAATTACAGAAAAATAACTGCCAAGCATTTGCGTTCATGCATAATGAAGCAGCAGCTGGTTAAACTTCCTTCCAACCTGCCACTGCTGTTACTGCATGTAGCCTAATCAGGTTATTTCCACTCTATTTGCCTTGTGCATTTTATGTATCCTATGTCTGAATGATGTGTCTGTTCTATTCCTGGTGCACTCTCTGATGCATCCCCTGCAGCTGGATTTAATAGGGATTGGGAGCAGAGTTTAACAGCAATTTATATAATGAAATAATTCATTTATCTATGACGTTAAAGGCTGAGAGAAGTCAACTTATTTGTAGTTGGGCACTGACCCTAATAAAACGATGGTCATAACTCATCATTGTTTCCTAAAGAATAAGGCAGATTGTTAAGATTCTTTTAGAAAACCAACATTTGCTGCTTTTTCTAGGTTACACAAAAACACCAGGTTTTATCTTTTAGGTGCTTTCCTTTCAGTGCCTTCAAGATGCCCTTGTTAGACCATATACCTGCCAATACATGTCACAGTCCTTTAAATATCATTAGTTATAAACCTGTCTTTTATTTTAGTAGAATTAAAAGACAATAAGGATAGAACCTTATTTGTAACATCTGCTTCAGATATTGTATCAACAGGGATACTTTGATAACAATCTTGGGGTCTGTTTTAGTCTAAATAATATGGACTATTTAAATCAGTTCTCTACTATTGATTGATTGTTTAAAGTAATGTGTCTCTTGCGTTACCCAAAAGCGCCCAACATGGTCGGACCGAAGTCCAACTCTTGTGATTTCGGGATGTTCATTTTCACACACACCTTCCAAGATCCACATTTCAAATCTTAAGCACATTTTAATATCAGACAAAGATAGCCAAGTCCGTGACACATGTCTTCAAATAGTTACAAAGCATTTTTTAAGTCTTTGGTATTTCACTGAACTGCAGTGAGAACTATTAAATGAAAATATAGAACATTGGGGAACCTTCTGAGACGTGACCTCAAAATAATCATTTATTTATTATCATTATTATATTATTTTGAAGCCAAAATTACCATATTACAAAATAGGAGTGTAAGTATTCCACATGCAGAAGGCCACAAAAGAGACTCAGAACAATTAAAGTGCTGCATGCCTCACTTTCCTCAGTTAAGATCAGGGTTCCTGGTTCAACAATACAAAACAAGTTGAGCAAATTGGCATCCTGGTAGAGTCCAAGGTTAAAATAACACAAAGGCCAGGGTAACATTTGCCCAAAAACCAACTTGATGATTCTTAAGACTTTTAATATATTATTCAGTGGAATAATGAGACAAACATGGAACTTTTCATGAGTAGTGAGTCTGTTTACATCCAGCATAAATCCTTCCACATCATTTCAGATAAAGAACATCACAAGCACTGTCACGGTGGTGGTTGTCTTGGACTGCTTTGCAGGACCTGCATGATTTACCATAATTGATGGGTCCTTGAATTATGCTGTCCACCACAAAATTGTACAGGAGAAGATCCAGCAATCAGTTTCTCAGCTTGAAATTAAAGTACATTTTGGGTCCTGCAATATGACAATGATCTGAAGCCTACCAACAAATCTACCTGTGAGAGACTCAAAATCTTAATAAAATAATAAAGTAAAAGATTAAATCCAATTAAAATGACTTCAAAAAGGCATCCTCCTATGGTGATATGTAAAAACCTTTCTGCAAAGAAGAATAAGCTAAAATTCCTCCACAGACATGTTAAAGACTGATTGATAGTTAACTCTTGATGGCAGCTGTTGCCCCCGAGGGTGGGACAAACAGTCTTTGTGTTTAATGGGGAAAGACTTTTTCACATATAACCAGGTTAGTTTGGTTGGTCTACACCCCCCAAAAAATAGTTAAATCGAAAGATGCAGCTTGTACTTACTCAGATCATATTTTATTATTATTCAGATTGCATATTAGAAATGTGTGGGATGGCAGCACTGTATGCTACTTCTCATGCAAAGTGCATGATCTGATCTTCTAGATAATCAATGTGACAAGTGTAGGCTGGAGTGAAAATGCTTCAGAAAAAATAGTGGAAGTAGTGATGAGGAGTGAGTTTGGTCCTGTGTGTCAGGAGCGAACATGAGATAGCATTGTTTCTCATGTATATTAGTTTAACATTCTCAAAGGGTTTCCCAGAGGAATCCATAAGTGCACAGTGCTGCCTCTCTACTGAAAGCTTCTCCTTCAAATACCCTACAGCAGCGGCATCAGTACAAACATAAGAGAAGCTTTTTCAATACACTCTGCTCCAGGGTGGGGCGTTGTTATCAAGGGAGGTTCAGATAATATTTGCAGGCCACAGCGAGAGGTCAAGTAGTACTCACATCCTTCAGACAGCCCATGAAGTTGTTGCTGACCGGGGAGCCAGGCAGGTCGGCTGTGTTCAGGCTTCCCCCGATGTAGAAGAGATCATCAGAGCCCAGCATGGTGTAGTCCTCCTGGGTGTAGCCAGTGGTGGTGAGGATCCCGTCCACTAAGATCGTCACCTACAAAACCAAGCAGAGATTATGAGCCTAAACAGAAAGAACTGGCCTAATTATTTCACGCCTCATTTCTTGATTCTGGTTGAGCTTGCCTTAATGTTGGCACTTGGAGGCAATTACAAGAACAGCTTTAAAGAGTTCACTAATCTCAGCTGATCCCTGTTTCTGATATGTGAGCCGGATGGCAGAGGAGTCAATGCTCCATAAATTTTCCTTCAGCTCCAAAGTGATCAGAATGCCACAGTTTGCTCAATTAATTTGAGATGAAAGATACCAGGAAGCCGCAGTACCTGTGCTTCATCATAAACAAGACAAGATAATTTCCATATCAGTTTCATCACTACCTAGAGAAGGAAACAAAACAGCTGAACGGGGCTGTGGAGGTAAAAACGATGTGCTTGTTGCCATGACAATAAGCCTACACTTAAGACAGAATCTTGCACTGATGTAAAAGCTCCCACTTAACAGTAATATTCCAAAACAATTTCCATTTCTTTGTCTCAATTTTTAACCAAATGTAATATTCTTTTGTAAAATGTGTGTCAGGTGAAAAATGGAAATGACCACTGTAACAATCTTGTGAAATCTCTCTCTTTTTTTGCTAATGGTTGAGGTTATTCAACATCATTTCATAAATCTTGAGTGGGAAAATGTCACACAAGAAATGTGTGCTAAAATCAGTCTAGTAATTTGTGTCAAAGAGGTAAAGATGCGAATAAACTGGATTAGTTGTGCATAATTTACAGACATTTTGGTGCCCTAAAGACTAAAGATTTTTTTCCCCTTTTCTCTAAATATTTCATATAGACTGCAATAATGTTATTTACCTAAAACAGAAATTATTGTTATATTTTATTTATGTTTGGCACTGGTGATATTTCTTATAATACTGTTCTATATGGGACAAAGGTAGAACGAAAGAGGCACTTTCCGTCTAACCATCTCAGATGTAAACATGGAGTTTCCAAAACTCTACCTGGAATGTAGCTGGAACTGTGTGCTTTGGTCTCATCACAATAAGATTAGACTTTTTGACAACAACCACTTCTGGTCGATTTGGTGTGAGACAAAAGACGAACTTGTGCAAAACACACAGGAGGTGAGATCCATGATATTGTTGGCCTGTTTCTGGGGACCTTGTTAGACAGCATAAACTCTTTGAAATACCAGAAGATTTAAAAAACAATGTGCTGGCCTTTGCTAGTGAAGTGAAAATGTGTCACTGGTGGGTCTTGCAGATGGATAATGATCCACAACATATGGCCAAATCCACACAGACATGGTGACCCTTTCTCACTCTTTAAAAACTAAATGCTGCAGAAAAGCTGCGAGATGACATGAGAGAGAAAACAGAACTTTAGTTAATGTAGTTAAATTGAATATAGAGGAATGGTCCAAAATAAAAATAAAAAACATTATATTAAAATTTTAAGTGGTGTCATGTTGGTCAGAGAGGTCATAAGAACTGTATAAAAAAATGTTTATCAAATTATAGGTTGTTTGCTCAAATTATAGGTTGGATTTTTGTTTTCTTAATTTTCAGCATAATAAGAAAAAAAAAGAAACCTCAATTCTTTAGCAAATCTTTACTAGTAGTGCCAGCATTTGTAAATAGTAAATGTAGAAATAGTTCTGAATAAATTATAATCAAGCGACCAAAGGTTCAGTAAGTGTAAAAAAACACTTGATCACTAGGGGTTAACATTTTACCTAAATTTATGCGATGCTTGTGTAGGTCATGTGAAAACTAAACAATAGACAAAAGGAAGACCTGGGACGGCATGCTCGGATTTAACCTCTATCGGATAAAAGTCTTTCTTCATTCAACATCCAATATTGATTTGTGTCCATCTAAGTCTTCGGAAAGTCGTTGGCTTGGACAGCAGACAATGAAAAGGCTTCAAATTGATGACACGAAACATTAGGAACCTTTAGAAAAACAGGCTTTCATGGCTACAAACTGATTGATGGTGCTCTGCTTTTCTCTTGATAATGATAACCCGGCACAACCACTGTGTGGCATGAAATTACACCATGTGCAGCACATAGATAGTACCTGAACTGGTCTGAATATCTGGGGTATGGGATCAATGCATTCAGAGAGACATGTAGAACTGGGTCATGATTAATTTAAGACACACAGCCACGGCTACGCTTCAGTATTTGGGTGGTAACAACTTGAAACTGACCTCTCATGGAGAATTTCATTGGGTATGCTGTGTGGAGTGAGCAGAGTTCCACCCAAACAGAAAAAATAAGGTTAAGGATGAACCAAGCCCTGCTCACCCATGACTGAAACACACTGCCAATCAGAAAAAAGGTAAAGAAAGTAATAGGAGAAATTCTAGCCTCAAAAGCACCACCAGATCTAATAAAATGCTTCCACCCACAATCTCTCGGGAGCAACAGTTCCCCCTATCTACATGTCAGTGAGGTAACTTATCTGAAGGGAAAGCAATTTACGCAGGGATCAAATGCATGCCTGAAAGCATAAGTGACGTGGCTAACATTGGATAGCCGCTCCTCTGGAAGCTAGGGTAAGGAAATAGATGTGGAGGAGGATGCAACACACACAGGTTTTGTATGACGGGTTCAGAACATAACGGTGACGATGAGACGGTTAGACACAAAATAGATTTGGCTATGTTAAAAACAACTGGCATTCACAAAGATTGCTATGAGTGTATTGAATATATTATGTTTAGCTGAGTTAATCATATATAATTTATGCACACAAACCACCATGAGAGTAGATGCTCTTTTTTAGAAATGCATCATGTTAGACTTTGTGGAGGTTTTTTTTTTTTTTGTATGGATTTAAATGCGTCTCATAGACAGTACTTCACATATGGATTTCATCCATGAGTGCCATAAATTCAGTCACTGCAGCATGCAGAAATTTGACCTTTTTAAACAAAACCATGTTTAAAATACTGTATTTCATCACCAGCTGTATTGGATATGGATTATTCAAATGTGTTATGCTTATTTTTTATTTTTTTTATTGCAGTCTCCAGCAATGTTATCAACTGTAACAGAATTGCCTCGCGCCGCGAGGGCCCAATTAACACCATTGCCAGAGAAGATAGCATGCTAAAAAAATTTAAGGGCATTAATGTAGCTTGGACTTTTTCTGGCAGAAAATATGGCCTTTTTTTCTTTGGGTAGTGTGTGGGGTTAAGCAGTAAGATCTGCTGCATGTTTTAAGCAAATTCATAATAGTAAATATTAAGTAAAAAAAAAAGGATGTCAGTGAGTGACACAATTTACAGTTAGAGTTTAAGATAAATAAAATAATAATAATTTTTAAAAAAAACAGGACCGAACTGACTTAGCCTTCTGCTCTTGACTAACAAAGAAGGGCTTTTTTTCTAACACATCTTTAAATGCATACACTGCAATGAATCTTGAGTCCTTTAAATCAGAAATGAAAAGGCCAAGCGCTGCCTGAAAACTATGAGTAAAGTCAACAGTCAGACATGAGCTAAATCAATGTAGACAAGTTTACAGCCAGTCCAATTTACAACAATGATTTAAATATTGGAAATGACATGAAATGATGTTCTATGTAAAAAAAAAAAAAATCACAAGTGGACTTTACTAGATGAAATATGTGGATTTAACTGTATGCGATTTTTATGTGAAAAAATGTTTGTATGAATAAAAAACAGCGATTTAGCTTACACTGCCTTTTTTCAAAACATAAATCAAATAAAACTTTCTGTTTTAATGTAGAGGGTCTAAGATCTCTTAGCTGTTTGAGGTTACTAATGGTAATTGTGAGGCTGAGGACAGTTGAAAATGTCTGATAATGTTTTGTCTGATAAAATTAATTGGTAGAAAATCCTGAATATAAACAGAGCCCAAACTCAGATAGATGAATCTGTGGGCATAGGCATTCATCCCTGTTTTAGGTTGTAGATAATCCAAGTTATAGAAAACATGAATATAAAATAGATAATCATAATAAAGATTATAAACATATTATTGATGCTATTAGATAAAATGATTGAAAAACGTGGTGACACTGTATTTAAATGTTTGTTCCTATTACCATTTACTGTTTTGCATATAAATGTATCATAATGAAAAAAAAGGCTAATTATGTGCACAGTTCTCACTGCAAGCAAGTAGTGTGCATTACATTATAATAATTTTAATTTGGTGGGTTTTAAAAAAAAAAAAAACCCCTGTAAGTCACAGTGAAATGAGAACAATTGCACTAAAGGTAACAGTAAAAGTATTAAATAAGTTTGGGAGATCAGCACATTGTCCAGATTATTTCCGATATAGAAAATTTAAGGCTGAGTAATACTTGGCTGCAGAACAATGCAGGAAAACAATGCCGGACACACAAAGCTGCTATATTCATTAAATAAACCCATCCCGTTTTTGTAAAACTTACTTATCCTGCTGCAGTGTTGCATCAGAGTCTGCAGATACCAAAACAAATTCATAGCGCTTTGTAAAACTGAAGCACACAAAAATATGGCAATCTGAGTGACGATAGACGTGGCAAAATGAGCAGACTCCTGGAAAATCATTACTACTGCAGTATATTCTTATCATTATAGGTCAGTCATTTGCTTAAGCCCTAGAATGGACAGATGGTCTGTTTTCTTTTTATAATGCTTGTTTGTATTGACTTTGAGGTAAAAAAAAAAAAAAAAAGTGTTGTATGAAAAGACAATATATGTTTCATTTTAAATTATAAATTATACGCCCCACCTACTAGTCACAAAGTAAAATGGGGAGCAAAATGAATGTGCATCATTAAGTTTCAGAGGTCAAAATACGCTGAACTCTTTTGTTTTAAGTCCAATTAGAGTCTCAGGTGTTTTTATTTTTTTTTTCCAAGTCTAAATCCAGTCTCAAATTGTTAAATATCAGGTCTTTCAAGTTATAAACCTTTCTTTTTAAGCTCATGTCAAGTCTTCAGTCTTACATCTCAGGTCAAAATATTAAACCCTTAAGGGAAAAGTCCAACCAAGTCCTCAACAATTTCATCTCAATTCCAAGTCAAATGCTAAGTATTTAATCTCAACCAATGTCAGGCATCCACTCTTTCAACTCATGTCCAAGTCAAGTCTCAATTCTTTAAATAGTGGAAACAATTACATTCTCAAACCATTCTAAGTAACAATTCATGGCTTTAATGACTGAAATTCTTGTTCTAGCAATAAAAAAAGTGCAATTATTGTCCTCTAACAGTGGAACTGTACAGGGTTGTGAAACTGCTTTGTCCTTTAACACATGACGATCAACAATTCCCTTTATTTTTTTCACATTTCGCTCAGCATCTAAAAAGACCATTAGAAACTTAATTGGTGCAATGCTTCCCTCATTCCCTCATGTTCCTAGGCATGGGAGAAATTATGAAACAAAAGTCAGGTGTACTAAAGTAAAGTAAAAAGGTAAAAAAAAAAATTTAACTGATTGAAAAAGGGGTAGTTTTTGGTAGGGTTTTTTTTTTTAATCCGCAATGTAATATGACATTTCAGGGAGGTTAAGCTTGTTTTGTTCTGACATTACCTGAAAATAATTAAAGAGCTCATTGTGAGAGACATTGGATTGAGAGAAAAGAGGGAAGACATCTGGCAAAGGTTCAAGAGCCAGGACTCGAACCTGTGACGGTCTCGTCAAGGACTGAGGACATGGGTTCAGCGCTCTATTCCCTGCACCACCACCATGCCAGATAAATCAGAACTTTCCCTTTCACAGAAGAATATGCACATCGCTGTCTAACTCTGGAGCTTACTTGCCATTTTACATTACAGCTTGCAGGTGATTAATAAATTTTTTTTTAGTAAACTCCAGAATCTTTAGAGCATTAGCCAAAGTAAAGTCTTGGGCTAATGCTCAAGACTTGAATTTGAGACTTCGATGCCTCAAAGTCAAGTCCTGATTCCAAGCACTGAATGCTGAGGTAACAGTTGCATACACACCTGGCGAAGGTTGCGTGTCACTCGCACATCATGCCAGACATTGTCATTGAACTTTCCACTGGCAGGCTCCACCAGCGCTTCAAAGGCCCCAGAGCCCAGGTTGATGACCAGCCACACAGCTCCGTTCCTCAGCGACAGGTTAACATAATCGGCTGACTTCCCGGTGTGGAGCAGCAGGCCATTCCTTTGCAGGGTCCGGAAGGACAGCGTGATCTCGTCCAAACTGCTCTGAATGGGAGTCGTGGACAGGTTGTAGCTGAAGAACTCGTTGCCTTTAAAGGTGGCCACCGACTCTTGCTGCCCTGAGAGGGGAAAAGAAACATCTTGGAAAAATGTCCATATAATTAGATAAAACTGTGACTCTGCAAAATGAATGCATTTACATCTGAGGCATGGCTGAGTAAAATATGTTTGGTGGGTAAAAGTAAGGACTAAAATGAGTAGAAAAGACAATATTGCATGAGAAAGCTATTTAGAAACGCTGTCTACATGCATTTAAACTAAATAGAAACAAGTAACAAGTAAAGAGTATAACACAATATAGATCAAGCTAGCTAAGCATGACCTTTTTTCACCCTTTTGAAAAATACATTCAACATTCCACAGTATTGCTATTTCTTCAACATTAGCATTTACTGTGCCTTGCAAGAGTATATACATCCCCTAAAGGGTTTCACATTTTGGCATGTTATAAACACAAACAGCTGTTTATTTCAATGGGATTTTATGTGACAGACAAAAGCAAGGAAGAGCATAATTGTGAAGTGAAAGAAAAGTGTTATATTATTTTCAACATATTTTACAAATACAAATCTGAAAGGAAGGACAAGAACGCTTGTCAGAGTTAGTGAGAAGATGGATGGAGCTAAATACAGAGTATTTCTGAAAAAAAAAACAGTTTGAGGCCATTCATCCTTTCTTTCTACTTCACATTACGCTCTATTTTATGTTGGTCTATAAAAACAATACAATATGGTAAAGTTTAAACTTGTGATACACTTTGGGATAAATCCAAGGGATGTGAATACTTTTGCAAGACAATGTGAAAGGATGGCTAACTAATTGTGGCCGACTTGGTCAAATATTTGTTTTACACCTACTTTCCAAGACTTGTCATTGGGTGATATAGATGCACTGTGAAATGTTGGAAGGTTTTCCCCAACACTACAGAGGACATCATATAGAGGCAGAGGACATCATATAGAGGATGGTTAAAGATGCTTTTGCTGGTTTCTAGCAGTTTGAATTTCTATTTGAAAACCACTCAAAAATATGTGGTAGATAACACTAAAACACATGTTAAATATATAATAAAAAAGTTAGACAGCTAGATAAACAGATAGACAAATGCTAGATTGACAGACAGCCACATAAATACAGTATGCTGAGACAACCACTCTTGACTATGACAAACTTCTCCAATACAGTACCAACGCTATAATTTCTGCCATTAAACTGTTGTTTGACATTGACATGGAATAAGAGTTGTTAACCAATAAATACCCCCATTTAAAATGTGTAGGTTGTTTCAAGCTTTGTCCTTAGATAGTTGCAGTGTTTGCTACTGAGCAAGCTATTTCAAGCAGGACGGATAAGCCGTCCCTACAGCCTGTGCTTGTTTGTACTGTAAATGTCAGCGCCGATGCTCCAGGGCCAATTTAAGGCTGTGGGTTGACTGGGCCCCATTACTTTTTATTGTTCAGGCTATGTAGGTGCTCAAACACTGTGCACACAACAAATTGATAAATTATCAGTGAGCCTCCCTACTGATAAGTGCATTCTTACCAAAAACAACAACCCAGAAAAAGATACTATACAATTTAAGCTAAAAAAGTAAAATTTTTAAGAAATGAAACCAAAGCTAGTGCAATCTTTTTTTTTTCATTATAACTTCCTGCCATGAAAATGACCTCTGTAGATGCCCATGACACCATCTTAAAGTCCTTCTATAGGGTATTATGAATAATTACATGGGCAGCCTATCTAGAAAGTAGACTAATATCTGCAGAAACAACAAAAAATTCCCAGCATGAGAAATATTTATTACAGTGTTTTTCTTTTTGTCACAACACCACACATACTTTGGCGCTAACTCTGTTGAAATGCTTTCTAAGACGATGGCTGTAGTCGTTATTGAAAAAGATGCTTTCCAAGCAGGTTTTTTTTTGTACGTTGCTGCTGACTGAAGGCAATAAGGTGGGGGAGGCTTTGCTTTCAAACTCTCTTGGAATTAAGCATGAGACCATTGTGCTGAACCAAGATGCAAATAGAAGAACCCTTCGATAGAAAATGAAAGCTCAGCAGAATATAATGGAAACACCAACAGTCTCCAGGAATCTCTCCTACTTCTCAACTGGATGTCATGTCTTGCTCTTTTTTGTGTCAGCAATTTGCCTTCTCAGTGATCTTCCACCACCTCTGCACTCCATGAAAGCCATCGTTGCCAGTATGTGTGTGCCCAACAAATTATGATTTATTGAGCTACTTCCAAAAAGAGAGGCCTCAAATATTATTGGTTTCACATTTTGTTTAACACAATAAAAGCAATTAGAGGGATCATATTGCATTGAAAAATGGGAAAAATATGCAACAATGTGTTACAACGCATATATTTCACTTATTTGGAATCAGGATAAAGAGGACCGTTATGTTATTTGTTTTTGTCTAGCATGTAGCTATCCTAATTTTCCAAAGGAAACAGCATTGTAGCATTTTCTAGCATATCAAACTGCCTGTGAACTGATAATTGTATCAATTCATTAACACTTATGCCCTTGGATTTAGAAAAGCATGTCATTCAAAGTCATTTTACATCAAAAGATATCATATTTATTTGCTAATAAATAAATAAACAAACAGGAAAGAGGCGCTGTATACTTTACGTCATATGCCTTTGTTGAAATATTACATTAAAACATTTGCTGTTGCGGGCCAGGTACAGCTAACTCACGTTTTAACACAACATATCCTTATCCTATCCTGTCCTATCCTTAAATTAACTAAAGTGGCTTTTGGTTCAGTTTTAGCATTCATTGCTTGTGGGTTCACGCCTCACATCAACTAAAGTATATTTGATTAAGCAGAAATAAAGATCAGCTGTCCTAAATGGATTTTCATGACCTTTATATCTTTTAGCATACTGAGTCGAAAGTTTAAAATGATCTTATTGTTTAAAGGTGTGTGAGAAGAAGACGAGGACCGTTTTATAACATTCTATACACCACGGTGCAGAAAAGAGTAAAAAAATACATCAGAAAAGACAACAAAAACGGGATGTTTTTCAAAAATAAGAAAACGACGAGATGTAAGCATGTCAGGAAAGCTTAAGAGGCCAATAACATAATGGAGGAAGCTGTAAAAATCTAGGTCATGTACTGGTTGTATTTTACATATGACAACAGTCCTTGTTAAATTTGATATGTCTGGAATAAGATGTACATTTGAAACATGGAATCACTTCCTTCAAAACAAAACACTCAGGCCTTAAACCCCTGGACCACAATTCCATAAAGTACATTTGGTATCTCCAAAGAAACACCATACCCAATGTGAAATATTACGTTTTTGTAACAGTGTTTGAAATTGTGAATCATTTCAATTATCAGTTTAGATCCCAAAACCATCAGGGGTCTGCAGGAAAAATGAAAAGGTTCTTAAATGAGAGGTGTGTATTTTCCAGGCCTAGTGCCATTTTATTCCACAATCAAGTAGCTATCTTGACTTCAGTTGTCATAAAAATGCTTTATGCATCAAAAACACCTTCAAAGAATTAACTTTGCATCATTGTTATATCTGATGCCTTGAATTGGCCTCTATCTAGAACTTCCTTCACTTTCTGACACTACCTGTTCAGCACATCATCACAAGGCTTCTCCATGCTGCCCACCGTTCTTAGGAGCATTATAGTTTGTATGATGAGCTCAGCAGATAATCTATCCACTAGATGTTTGCTATTTGCTGCTGCTAGTCTGGAGGAGCGATGCTCTGTGGGGTGGAAGCTTAGCTTCCAGGTGTAGCTTTGGGTTAAAAGGCGGCGCATTGTATGAGAAGGCACTTAGGCTCTTCAAATGGCCACCATGATTTTTTAAACATACGTGAATGAGTTAAAGCAACACTGTATGTATGTTTTTGATGAACATGGTATAAAGCTCATAAAAGTCAATTTTGCATAATATCCCCTCTTTAACTTCTCTGTGTTGCAGTAAGTCCAAGAATACCCCTGAATAAACAAAAAGAATGCTTCAAAATGTTCACAACTAAATCTGACAGGAAAATTGTGGCGTCTCCTCAGGAGGGTTGTGGACAAGAGATGTTGTCAAGATCTGGAGGATTTGTAGAATTTTCACATTAGAGGGCGATCAGATATTAATCACTCTACCGGTGAAAATCTGTGAAGTTTATAAATTCCTATGAAAGAAAAGAGAATGCTGAAACTGAAACAGCAAGTCCTCCAACAAAGAATTGGCTTAGGGAGTTTGTAACCAAGTAACTGTGTTTTTTTTTTTTCTACATTTATTTCCTCTGCATGTTTGACCACAATAATGAACACATCTCTTCATTAATATTAACCTTAAAGCAAAGTTACTGTCAATGGAGCAGCCCATAATCTAATTCTTAAGGGTAAGCGCATGAATAAAAGCAGTGTTCACATACAGTTGGACAATCATCTTAACAATGGGCTACAGCAGATAAGGAGAGATTAAAAAAAGTGTAGCTTACCAGCACAGTCCATGGGTGTCTGAATGATTTTACAATTTGCATTACATCAAGGATTTCTGTGCACACCAGCCAATATTCAACCTCCTGAGGTCTGCATGAATCTATCACATCATATCAGAACTCTATCTCGAACAGCCCCTAAGGCTATAGCTGGGTAATTGCTAATAACTAATGTTCCTTCAAACATTTAACATCTGAATAAAAATTTGATGTCTCATGTACATGCTATGATATAATTTTAATAACTGTGGGCTGCGTTATGGTTATCACTCACAGATACAATTCTGTAAATCTTCCTTCTAAAATGAATTTCTCTTTTACATTAATGCATGAAATTAAGCAATTACATATCCCATTCTTCAGTTCATGATAACTCACATTGTGTGTGGCTTTGGGACACACTTACTGTACAATGTCCTGAATCAGCTATAGAGCACTTATTCTGAGAAAGCAGAGGATGTGGAAGCATTCAGTGTGTTCAGTCACAGCGTTCAGGCAGCTTAACGGCCCTTAAACATGCAAAAATGAGCTCCACAATTAGAAAACAATAAAAGCAGACTTTAATCTAAAATATCAGACCCATGCTTGGCCTCTAGCTGCATAATTTGTAGGTACAGATAAACCGGTCTAATTTGATTAAGTAATTTAATCAGAATAGCCTTGATATCATAATCAGCTCAGCACAAAACATGTGCATGAGAACATTGAGAGTGCCGCCACACCCTCTTTTTTCAGAGGATGTGAAAATAACACAAGATGAGAGACAAAGCAATTTCAGTTCACAGCTGCAGATTATTCAGTCTTATGTCTCTGAGGAAATTGAGTTAAAAAAAAAGAAGCAAAGAACACAGGAAGTGTAATGATAACCCAACAGCAAGTGTTTTTTTTTTTTCTGCTTAGGTAACTCATTATCTCGAGGACTTGGGCAGAATGGGTCATCAAAGCCATGTCTTAAGTAGGTTTCAAGGCAATCCAGACTCCCATGGAGACACGAGGAAAACCTGGAGGCACAGTTTCAAAACTAAATATCTATATGTGTTTGAATTTATATGTACAGACAGTCCTTTAAAAAAGAATTATCTCCTTACAGATTTCTTCTGTTTTGAGTTTTTTGGCACAATTAAATATTTCAGACCATCAAGCTAAATTTAACATTAGACAAAGATAACCTTCACAGAAACTGCAGTTTTCAAAGGATGATTTCATTTATTTGGGATGTAAGCTATCCAAACCAACCTGTTTCTATGTGAAAAAGTATTTGTCCCTTAAACATACCGACTGTTTTGCCAGAATTGCCATCAAGTGTTTCCTACAATTGGTGATGATTCTTTTACATTACTGTGGAGAAATTTCGGTAAGAAAATCTAAAAAAAAAAATTCAAATTATGATTTTAATTGAAAAAAGGAGATGACGTGAATTAAACCTTCATATGCCCTTTTGTGAAAAAGTGAAAGCCATCTAGCTCCATTAAGTGGTTGTCCAGCCTTGGAGGCAATAACTATTAAGCATTTCCTATAACTGGCAATAAGTCTTTTAAATTGCTATGGAGAAAATTTGGTCCACTTTCAGTTGCAGAATTGTTTTAATTCAACCACATTGGTGGTTTTTTGAGCATGAAAGGTCTGCTTAAGAGTATGCAACCTCATCTTAATTAAATTTATGGACCAGACTTTGAGTAAGTGCCTCCAAAATCTCCATTTATTTATTTAATTTTGTGCACCAGGCAATGCTGGACCTACTGATGTGCTTTGGATCATTATTCTTCTGCATAACCCAAGCGTGCTTCAGATTAATGTCACAAACTGATCAGAATTTGTGGTTTCATCAAATAAATCAAGTTGTCCTGGAGCAGCAAGGTAGTTCCAGACATTCACACCTGCAGTTTGATTGCAGGTGTGATGTCCTTTATGCCTAACAGGTCACACACCTCCCAAAAAGTTTCCATTTTTGTCTCGTCACTCCGCTGAATATTTTCCAAAAAATCTTGGGAAACATAAAGATGATTTCTTTGGTAAATCTAAGACAAGACATTGTGGGGTTTTTTTTTCCCCCAGCAGTGATTTTCATCGCAGAACTCTCCCTTGGATGCCATTTTGAAAAGTCTCTTTCATATTGTTGAATCATCAATACTGACCTTACATAATTGATGCAAGTGAGGCCTGCGGTGCATTCAATGTTGTTATGGGTTTCTTTTGTTACTTGAGTGAGGTTATCTTTGATATACAAAAAATGTTCATGATCTGAAACATTTTAAATGTTTCAGACAAAAACGCAAAAGCAGAAGGAAACTGTGAAGGAGCTAATACTTTTTCTTAGCATGGTAAATGTATGCATCTCAGAATTAATTTAGGTCATTTTTTCCCAGTTTAGTAGCAGATGCATGTTTGCCTTCCAAGATTTTTACTCTCACTGCTATTGCTTTATTTTAATTTAAGCGTTCTACAGAGTGTGAAAAATGATAAATAACAGCATTGCCAAGTGTGTATTACTGGGCTGCTAGCTCTTTATTAGTGAAACTCCCCAAGGTAAAGATTTCGCTTCCATTTGTGCTTTGAAATCCCCTGCTGATCAATGATCATATGCAACTGAGTGAGAAATCTGGGTAGTTTTGAAATGAAACCCTGAGAATGAAAAATAGCAAAAACCTAATGCAAGAATTTATTCCTACCAGAATACAATTATCTGTCTTGATTGTTTTGAAAGTGCTAACGCTACTTTTGGGATGTGAAACCTTTGCTCTTCATCACTGAATCGTCTGAAAACACCATTAAACCAAACCGAACAAATTCTATTAGCATTAGAAGCATTACCTTGGCGTAAAACTGCAGAGATGAAGATGTTCCAGTAGATCAGTCAGTGGTCAGGACAAGGGTTTGACGGACAAATATTGAGTGAGTAGTGAGAATAACATGAGAGGAAGCATAAAATGAACAGGCAAGTATATGTAAAAAATAAAAAGAGGAGAGGAAATATTAGTGCAGCACAGTAAACTGAATGACCTCTGGGTGTTCAGGTGGCTGGGAGGGAAAAGCAAAACAATAGACCCCATACCTTGGCGGTTTAACATCAGGTGCGCCAGACCTTGAGGGAAAGAACAGAAAAAAGGATACGAAAACAGGAAGTTCATAAAGAGGTTCGGGAGAACAAAAGCATTGTCACAATGTTGGACTGCAGTTTGTGACAGACATCCTTGGGGGTAGGTACGGATGTCAAAGTTCAAACTAAAATATAAGGGGAAAATTAAACTCAAACAGACAAACATTTCAAGGGAGGAGAGGGGAGGCAAGGAGAGAAAAAAACATCTTGACCGGCGCAACCCTCACAGGTAGTTGCTCACACAGATGCTTTTTTCTAATGGAACACATATTGTATGTTTACTAGATGCAGACGTTTGGGATGTGTTACTATACATAGAGGTTGCCGTGTATTGAAAACACCTCGTATAAATAAACCGCACTTGGTAAGGCTCATTCACTGATTTTTATTATGTTTTGCAGATGCACAGTTTATTTCTGAAGTTTTTTGAAAATATATTCATACCCCTTCAACTTTTTAACCTCCTGGCATATTAAAAAAATATCCATTTGTGTCACTTTAGGAAGATTTTAGATGACAGTTCAACACAGAGTAAAACATAATGGTGCATTTAAAAACCTAAACGGTGTAGTGTGTAGTTGTATTGATTTCTCCATGTTCACTGAGGTTCATGTAAACATTGGTGAACGTCAATTTTCAAGTCTTGCCACAGAGTCCCAGTTGGATTTAGTTCTGAATTTAGATTAGACTCCATCAACCAACTTTGCTTAAATCTGAGTCTTCCCAATGTAGCCCTTGTTTTATGCTTAGGCATGAGGAAATGTTGAAAACATTATCTTGCCTTGTATTTAATTCTATCTATCTTTTCATCAGCTCTTACCAGCTGTCCTGTCATTCCTATAGTAAAGTATTCCCACAGCATAATGTTGCCACCACTATGTCCAGCCCTGCTAAAGGTTTGTTCTGGGTTTCATGGAGTACTAGTCTTCTGTCACATGTTGTGTTCTAGTAGTTCTAACCAGAGCTCCTTCGATCACCTTGTAAAGTAGTTTCATAACCTAACTTTGCTTTAAACTTCTTTAATTTCATCCCTGATCTGTTGTGTTTTCTACTTTATGATGATGTTTGCTCACTGTTGTCCACCTAAAAACCTCTGAAGCCTTTACTGAACAAATGGACGGAAAATGCAACCCACAATTTAAGCATTTGCATTTGTTCCAAAAATAAAACCTTTATTTTCTTCCTTCCATTTCAAAATTACATGATCTTGTGTGTTGAGCTGTCAAATTAAATCTCAATGAAATGCATTACAGTTGGTTGTGGTAAGCTGATAAAAATGCACAAAAATTCAAGGATGTGAATATTTTTACAAGTCTCTGTATATCTAGACTTTGATTTAGCACAGCTCTATAAAAGGGAAGGAGTGATACGATTCATCCCAATAGAAAGTAAATGCAAAGTAACGAGGCACCTTACTGCAGGTGACAATGGATAAAATCCGTGGAGGTTTGCAAGATGTAGACTATTTAGAGCAAAACAGTGAAAATTACATTCCTGTACATCTCTGTTCTGTATCCTTGCCTCTTTTGTAATGCACATACACATGTGAGACACAGAAATATCTCAATAGGTCAGCTGAAAATTGCACGGCATACGTCATCTGCTCCTTCTGCTACACTTGTGCACATGAGGCCACTGTGCCAATAAACACAAACAGCTCTGCACAGTAAGTCATTTATATTACTCATTAATACTTACATTACCACTATTGTCCCATTTTAGTCATTAGTTAAAACTTTCAGAAGGGCCAGGTTGTAGAAATCTACTCATGTACAGCTGAACAAGGCTATTAATGCTGCAGCTCTGAGTGTGGAATGAACATAATTACCCCTGGGAGGGTCCTTGCTTGCCAACACGTAGGCTTTTGATAGAGTGTGCCATCGCAAAGCCAGTGACTGAGCCTCTGCTCACTCACAGGATTCAGCCAAAGCCCAGTCTGCATAGCAGACAAAGAGCTGCTGTGTGCACCCAAACTGCGGCTGTGCAATCTACAAGACAGGCCAATCTATGCATCAACCCAGTCACCAGAAAGGGAGAGAGAAAAAAAGTTGGTTTTTAGTCGGCTGCAAATCTCTGATATGTACAATCATCTTCCAGAAAACAAACAATGTCTGAATACATGACAGAATAAAGAAGGTGTGACAGAAGGGTTTCAGACTCTGGTGTTCAACGGTGGAATCACACGGAGTCGAACTAAATTGTACTGCTATGTATTTTATTGCTGCTTGGATGGCCTGCAGGTTGTTATTGTTTTTTTTACTTTGCCTTCATTCTTATGCATATTGTACTTGCTTTCGACAAACCTACGAATGATTCACTTTTTCTTTAGATGGCTGGGTTGTGTATGTACAGTACAAAGCTTTCTCTTTCACTCTCTCTCTAAATGCCACTGGATTAAGGTCCAGTTGGTCTCCTCCTCCAGCTTTTCTGCTACAAAGCTGAAGAAAGGTTTTTGACCAAAACATTTAGCCTCCTCACACCACCAGTTTTAGTAGTGCACCGGGCAATGAAAATCCACATCTATCTGAAACGCTGGCAGAAAAAAAACAGGTCAAGGTGGTTGCCTCGCAAACACACCAGTCAGTGAATTAAGTCTCTGACGATATTTCAAAACACTCCTGTGGATTAGGAGAGGTGTCGTTCCTGCCCTTTCATAGAGGCGGCCAACTATTGAATGTGTGCTTCCTACTTTGCTGCGCCTTCCACCCAAATCTCAGTGAGTGGAAATGCAGAGATAACTGGCTCAGACCTGTAGAGTCCCAGTAGAGGAGAAAGACTGTGGAAATAAGCTGCCCGTCCTACCCATAATCTACCAGCTTTCTATTTTTAAATAAGAAGCAAACTAAACCTCTGAACAAAACTACTTTGCATTGCTACTTAGAGTCCTTCTGACTTGGCCTTTATATACGTCAAATCATTTGTTTTTACTGTCAGACAATGTAAAATAACCATTGTCAATTTCTAATTGAACTAGGAAGATGTAAGTTGGATGATTTTTGTTCTGAAGAAGTTTCAGGAAATAATTGGTTTGGTTTGTTCATATCCACATTCTGTGAATAAGCATTAGAGGTGCACCGAGAAGTCTGATGGTAACCGGAACAGAATGATTTCCAATATGACCAACTGCTTTGAGATACAAAAAAATAAATAAATAAAAATCATAAATAAACAAATGCACTAAATCTTAGTGCTACAAGGTTGCACAAGACTCTTCAATGTGGAAGCTGTAACAGATGGAAGATTATTCTCATTTTAGGGATGAGTGAGCAGCAAAAATAAGAAAAGGAAACTATCCATCTTATTTCTAGGTCAAGTGATAAACTGCAGGAATTCTGTTGTTGATTTAGAGTCCAATTAACAAATTTAGCAGTTTTTTTTTTTATCTGCTCTTTAATTTCTGAGAGGTCAGTAGTTTCATATTCAACTATTTTAATGATCTATTGCAGGTTGAGAATACAGTCAACATGGGAAAGGATGGCAATCTTTATACTATCAAATAATAAAACACATAGAACTCCAAAAGCACATCATTGAGAGATTAGTGCCATTTCTCAATGAACATGTAAAGTATTTTTATATTCTAATATAAAGGCAGAAAAAAGCTGATTTTCAATAGCCAACTGAGACCTACTAATAGCATAGACTGTAAAAGGCCTTTACTCACTCATTTATTATTTCTTCCTGGTGTTTTTTCCAGCTCCATAGCCCTTTACCTTAGTCAGAGTTATTTATTACAATGATTAGTCTTGATTATGCTAGACCCAGGGAGCTGGAACTTTTCTTTCAGGAATTATTTGTTAAATTTCACAAAAAAATAAATAAATTTCACATAAATTGCTAAAAATGCTGGTAGATTTTGTAATTCTCAAAATGAAGGTATAGTTCAACTTTATTTGAGTACTCCAAGCAAAGATTTGTTGCTTACAGTGTTTAGTTTACAATTAAGACAGTTTAAAATGCCCATTCCAATTGGAAATCATTCACAAATCTCTAATCGGTGCATCTCTAATTCACATCCATGTGCTTTGTATGCATAATGTACATGAATAGAAAATCCTACCCAAAAACTTCTCTCTGCTTTGCTACAATAGTCAAGCCCCAATTATAGCCAAAGCAGCCGATTCCATTACTAAACAGGACTTAGTGAACCAGTTCTTGCTTAATACTGGTTCTTTTTTCCACAGCCAGAGGCACCAACCATCTTGGCACAAAACCTTTACTGCAGGGGTCTCAAACTCCAGGCGTCGAGGGCCGCAGTCCTGCAGTTTTTAGATGTGTCACAGGTACAAAACACTGGAATGAAATGACTTAATTACCTCCTCCTTGTGTAGATCAGTTTCTCCAGAGCCTTAATGACCTAATTATTCTGTTCAGGTGGTGCAGCAGAGGCACATCTAAAAAGTTGCAGGACTGCGGCCCTCGAGGACTGGAGTTTGAGACCCCTGGTTTACTGGGTGAAAGGAAGGAATTGTTTTTGTCAGGAGCTAAAGGTAAAGCTCATGAAAACTAATAATCAAAACATTAAGAGCATCATGCTGAGTTACACTTTAGCTTCTAATCTAATTTGCTTAAGATTAATCTTTCACACTGATTAGATATATAATGTGGTTAGCAATGGAATAAACTTATTTTGATTACATTGATTTTTGTAGCTGTGAAAATCATTTCTAAATCAAACATTTTCTGCATTTTAAAATTATGGTTATTTTAATGAACCCTGCCTAATTACAGTTTCTAGACCTGTAAATATACTTTAGAGTGCAGCTGGTCATGACTACGTAAAGTATTCACAAACAGACTGTCGTTTTCACATAAATAAATTAGTTGATGCTATTAACATAAATGTTTGGATGGAAAATGAGTTAAATAATGTGAAAGATATAAACTGTCTCGATGCAATGTGATCTGCGCAGAAATTTAGAATATAACAGAGGGAGGATCAAACATTTACTGGAAGAGAGATTTCAATTAAAGTAATGCAGAAGCACCAAGCTGACTCTGACTGTGAAAAATGGAACCAGTTAAGAACTGGCTCTACTTCTACTTCAGCACTTTAACTGGTTTGGTAAAAAAGCCCAATTTCCACTGAGCAAGAAAGCTTTTCACATTGTTCAATAATGTGAAATAACGGCAAAAAGCAAAGGGGATTCCTGGAGACATATTTTCTCCTGTTTTCCATTTTTTCACAGATTCTGTCTACTGCCCATCATGATTTTCTATTCACCTTCATCCAACATAGTAGGAACATGTATTTTGTACTTTTAAAACTATGTGCTTGAGGAGAAAATACTTTTTGGCATGACTACGTAAAGTGAAAATAATTTATTTGTACTTTTTATTGCAACATTACCCTTTTAAGATGTCCTATCTAGAGCATAAAAACAATTATCTCCAAATGTTTCAACAAAAAATAAAGCGAAAACAGTTGGAGATGTTGAAAGGCATCATTATTGTGGCTTTAATTAGCAGACATCTGAGAAGAAAGAGGCAGCACAGACGGATTAGGATTTACCAATTTTTTCTTTTTTCCCCCCACAAAAAGTAAAGCATTTAGGGGCCAATAGTAATGACGGATTAGACCAAAGTCACTGCTGCTCCAAAATGCAAGCCTACGTGTCCTTCGTCCTTCACAAACTTTAACACTTGTTTTGTCCACCCTCAAACTAAAATTGCACTATTAGCATGTGTTTCTTATAAATATATCTGTGTATGCTTCAGATATATATATATATATATATATTTGGAGTGATTTCTCTTTCTATTTGCCTCTTGTGGTGGCTTTCCTTATCTCTTGTT